>NC_135655.1:93706527-94030902 GCF_964188315.1 Podarcis muralis | reverse complement strand
GTTTGTGCTTGCCAGATGGAATGATCTTCTTTTTCCTTCCCCTCTGTGCTCTTCCTGTGACCCTTCAGAGAGGATTTGGGGGAGACACAGGAGCACAGAAAAAGAGAAGTCCTGTTGCACTAGCAGGAGTCTTTAAGCTGGCTTCTGTGTTGCAGTGCTGGATTTAGGGTTGAGCAGGTGGTTCCCCAGCACAGGGCACCAAGCCGAGGGGGCACAAAATTGAGAAAATCCATAATTGGGAAAATCCATTTGGGGACACCAAATTTTGGCTTCACAGACTTACCAAAGTCTGCCCTGCGTGCTGGGTTAGTTGAATCCAAGCAAATAATCTTTGAAGCAGTACAAAAAACACACACCAAAAAACCTTAAAATGCCGTATAGTGGTACCTCGGGTTAAGAACTTTATTCGTTCTGGAGGTCCATTCTTAACCTGAAACTGTTTTTAACCTGAAGTACCACTTTAGCTAATGGGGCCTCCCACTGCCGCCGTGCCACTACTGCATGATTTCTGTTCTCATCCTGAAGCAAAGTTCTTAACCCGAGGTACTATTTCTGGGTTAGTGGAGTCTATAACCTGAAGCGTCTGTAACCCGAGGTACCACTGTACTAAAAAATGGTAGGAGAAAGCTTGCCAAATGTTAGGTTTCCAGAAAAATAATGTCTTCAGTCTGGTCATTCTTCATCCAAGCTGACTAGCTCAGCCAGTTACCTTATTATTTCCAAGTCTCTTGAAATATACTTTTGAACAGTCTTCAATAACAGTGGAAGTCTGTCCATATGGAAAATAATAAGATCTTTAGCAGAGAGATTTCAATAGTTCTTGTGCCAGTGGTTCATTGTGTAAGAGATCCACTGTTCCCTTTTTCAACAGCGGATTGATAAAGTTTATGTCAAATGCCTGTTTGGATGGTCATCTGTCATGCATGATTTAGCTGAGATTCCTGCAATGGAAGGGGTTGGACTAGATGACCCTTGAGATCCCTTCCAACTCTACAGTTCTGTGATTCCATGAATTCCATCTGTTGTTGATTACTGTGATCAATTAGCCAGGTATGTGATTAAACAACCAGACAAGCTGCTCACCATTTGCGGGAGAAGCAGATGTTCCAACAAGCAGTGGCAGAAAGGCATTATAAATCCCATACCACTTTACAACTTCTCCAGAAAGAGGGAACAATAGTTAGCAACCCAGCCTAACGAGTGTTTCCTTTAGGACCTCTACTGGTAGAACTTTTTTTTTTTTAAGGTGAAATCCAGTTCCCAACAGACTTCCAGTTGAGCAGCATGGCTTCCCCATTCCACTTCTCCCCACAGCCCCTGCATACCTCTCAAACCCGCTTCATGGGGTCCCCCATATTTGAAGGATTGCAGGTGGGAGAAAAAGCAGAGTAAGTGCTATGGCACGAGTGGAAGTCTATTCCATTTATGTTCTGCCACCAATAGATGTGACCCATAGTTTGCCAAATATTGTAGGACTGGTTTTTATTTTATTTTTTAAAAAAAATGTTTCAAAGGCATAATTTATTAAAAGTAACTTAGTTCTGTGAATACTTTGATGATACACAAAATCTTCAAAAGAATATGTATACTATGTGAGTAACATTGTGAGACTTTTCATATTGTGCTGTTTACCTTAGTGTCATCTTTTTTTAAAAGAACTTACAAGTTAAACGAAGTGAATTATTAAACTGAATTTCTGAATACAGAAACCAAACCAAGCTGAGGTACAGAAACATGCCTTGGGCAATGAATGGAGTTGGACTTTAAATTTAAAAAACAAAACAACTTTGCCTCTCTAGAGTCTAATACTAAGTTTTGAAATGCTAAATCAATTATTAAATCAAGAACAGCAACCTGTGTGCCTTTTACTCTTATGACAAGCTTTGTAACTTTTATTGTCTTTGTTGGGGGAGGGGTCATTTTTGGAAAAGAAGAACATAACCCTGAGTGGTTCAGGAAGAGAGAAGGAACGACGGTCAATAGATTTTCGTTTTAATGTGCTATCTTTAGTTTGTTTTTCTTAGTTTTATTCCCCAAAACATTCTGCAGAAACTACGTGTGGCAGTAATAAAGAAGCATTGTCTGCAATGGGGTTCAAAGGTCAGAAATGAGGAGTGAAAGCTGAAACTAAGGGCACTGACTTGCATCGCTGACGTCAACTGAAATTTGATAGATGGCTTTGGTGACAAAAGAGCGGGGGCAAAAGATGAATGAGGGAAATATTAATTGGGGAAAAAATATGGTCTGTGGCTTCTTTTAGGATCCTGTCTTGCCAATTAAAGCAAGTAGACAGGAACTGAGGAGTATTTGTGCAATAAAACACAATCTCTGTCCCGTCCTGAAGTCCCTTAAAAAAAAAAAAAAATATTTAAATTATCATTTAATAGTTGCATGAATTCTAGAATGTAGAAGATGTACTCCTTAGGTTTAATCATTTTTCTTGGTTCTTACCATTTATTTCTCCATTTAACTTTTAAATTCCCTCTATCTTACTCTCAGATGTTTGAGATAAAGAATCAATAATATAACCTAGGCAGGTTGGCAGTATGAAGCATCTTGGTCTTAGTCACCTTTCTGTAAATCCTCCTGCTGATTAAAGAAGAGGCAGCAGGTAATTTTGGATGGCCATGTAGTTTTCCCATTGCACCATTTGTGGTGCTGATAAGACTCAATTAAGGAGGATAAGATATAAGTGAGGTACAGCCCCACACCCCAGGTGTACAAAGAAGCTATTCATATTTAAATGCAAACTATAAAGTATATTGTAATGTGATTTCATGGTAGAACATATTTAAAGAAGCCATAGGTTAAGAGAGTGAAAACCCAGAGCAAAAGAATTTTTTTTAAGAAAGGGAACATTACAGGAGTCTTCAAATTCATTGTTTAAGCAGTGTAGTGCCAGCTCACATGATTGCCCCCACACCACCAGAATGCAATGCAATGCAATGCAATGCAATGCAATGCAATGCAATGCAAT
Organism: Podarcis muralis; assembly: GCF_964188315.1. NCBI lineage: Eukaryota > Metazoa > Chordata > Lepidosauria > Squamata > Lacertidae > Podarcis > Podarcis muralis. Next base: position 94,027,925 of record NC_135655.1, on the reverse strand, counting down.
GTGAGTGACATCTTTATTAAGGCCTCATCTGCACTGTACATTTATAGTAGTATCATGACAAGTTGAGCTTGAATCCTGGCAAGATGGAGGCACTGTGGGTGAGTAAGGAGGTCCTGTGTCCATCAAATTGGTCAGCTGCCTACCCTGGCTGGGGTTGCACTCTCTCTGAAGGAGCAGGTAAAGCTTGAGGGTGCTTCTGGACCCACCTCTGTCACTGGAGGCTCAGGTAGCCTCAGGGGATTGAAGTGCCTTTCCCCAGCTGCAACTGGTTTGACAGCTGTGGCCATTTCTGGACCAGGAAAGCCTTGCGGCAGTGGTTTATCCATTGGTAACTTCAAGACTGGATTACTACAACACTCTCTATGTGAGTCTTCCTTCAAGCTTGGTCCAGAAGCTGCAATAAGTGCAGAATGCTGCAATTCAGTTCCTGACAGGAGAGAGGCCTTGTCAGCATATAACACCTGAGCTCAAAGATCTGCAGTGGTTGCTGATTTGCTGCTGGGCAAAGTCTGAGGTGCTACTTTTAGTGTATAAAGTCCTTAACAATTTGGGACCAGTTTACCTACAAGATCGTCTTACCCTATATGTGCCCACTCAACTGCTCCATTCAGCAGAATTGGCGTTACTGCAGGAGGTCTGGGTGGGGAATAGGGGCCTCCTAACCACTCTCAGAATCCTAAACAGCTGGGTGGGCTTGTGTTCTGCAGGCATAAGGAACTTGAGTTCATGTAAATTCTGCACCATCCTGACTATGAGGAATAGCTTAGTGTAATATTATTATACGAGGCATAGCCATTGTGGTGCACTCCATATCTTTTGGACTACGATTCCCATCACCCCTGGCTGTTGGCCATGCTGGCTGGGGCCAATAAGCATTTCAGTCCAACAAAATCTGGAGGGTACCATATTTATAGCAAGATGTGTGAATGTGATATATCTGTCACATCATGGTTATTCTTTTCTTTCCCTTGCTTCACTGATTTCCCAATATCGGGACCAATTTTGCTGATGCTCATAAAGTTTGGCAGTCTCAAGGCTTCCCAACTTTGGAAATGTTTGGGTACAATTTGCTGGCTATGTGCTATCACTGCTGGACAGAGCTGCTGTAAAAGTTCAATCAACAGCTCAGCTAAGCATGAGAGAGAAAGCAGCCCACTTTGAAGTGTGTTTCTTGCCACTCATAACAAGCCAAGACTCCCTCTAATGTTGTTGCCTTGAGCTAATTGCAGATGTTGCTGGACGGATACCTGGAACTAACAAAACTGACTCAACAGGGAGCCAATTTTCTCAGAGTGTTAATTTAAGGATGTGGTTTCCACTTTTTGATCTTAATCTTTTGTTATAAGAGCAACAGTGAAGTCAAACAAATAAAAATACATACCCAGTCCCTGAGACAACTGACCACATGAACTAGCTCTAAGAGTGATGCACCATCAATTTGCATGAATATCTGTAATAAGACTGTGTAATATTATATTAAAGTATTCTAAGAGCTTTGACTTTCAGTGGATTCAAGGGAATTCTTCTTAATTCTGGAATGCACCACAGAAGCTTAAAACGCCCACACGTAACCAAAACAATCCAGTCAAATTTTGGCAGAGAAGCAACCTGCAGTTTTTGTGCCTGCGTTGGCTACAGCTCCTGTGTTACTCTGCAATAGCAATTAAAACTTCATTAATATTTAATCCATTTTGATAAATGACTCTGTAATATAGCTATAATAATGACACCGGGTTTGCCTTGAGCTCTAATTTATAATGTCTGCCTACTCGCTTCTTTACTTTGTTAGGAACAGATTGGGAATTAAATTACGTTGTCCAAGTATAATGCACTGTGTGCCTGATGAGCTGTGGCCCCTATTCACATATCCAGCATACTCCAAGAAGTGTTTCGCTGGGGAAATTACATTCTCTGTCACCGCTATATTAATCGGAAAATGCAGTTGGTTCACCTGAGTGCTGTGTGTATGTCTGAGTAAATAGAGTATACAATGAGATGGCAGTTGTGTTCTTCAGGCCCATAAACTAGCACCATCTAGCACTCTCGCATTTTCCCTTCGCTTCTGAGTTGCTTGGGGAAAAGCTGGCAAGGAAAGATAGCCTGGTAGGATTTTTCTTTTTCTTCTTTTGCAAACTTTATTGAGAAAGATTCCAAGAGCTTTGGGGTAAATATATTACAAAGCAGGTGTGTGGGTGTGATTTGCATGCTTCAAAGTGCTGAACCAAGTGTTAAGAGCAGCGCCAAACTTCTAGAAACTTGAGGAGGAATTTGTCACTCCACAATGACTGTCCATGAAAGTCACCGCTGTTGCTTTCTTAGAAGCACCCGTCTCTTGAAGTGTGATCAATCTTGACAGTGCCAGGAGCATTAATCGCCAAGTTGCTCTTTAGTTTTCCTGGATAGGATCTATTATTAGAGATGACATCACAGCAGCCCTCGTGACACAGCGGAAGGTTCACTCACAGATCAATGGGAGGATATCTGTCATTGTCTGGAGGTGCCCAAACACAGACATTCGCTGAAGTGCAGCATGGTCCAGCTCTGCCAGTAATGTGAAATGAAATTACAGGTACTACATACGGTATGCAAAGTAGTCTTGGAAACCAAACAGCAAAGGTAAAAACTTGCATTGGGGCCCATGTCCATGAGGTAGTTCTTCCACTTCTGTGGAAATCTGTGTGGAGAGCTTTCCAGTGTAAGCCATTGTGGTCTGCCAGTTCCCATGAATAGCCTCAAGTCTATATGCCAACACGGAGCCTGCACTCATACAACTTCACAGCCAGGTCATTCACACATAGCTAGGCCCTTCCATGCCTCCTTCAGGAAAACTCAGTGGCTTTTTCCATTCTACTCTCCTTGCAGTCTCCACTCTCTCTTCTCCCTGGAATAACTTTGGTTCCCATTTAGAAGCTTCTAGATACTCCTAGGAGGGGTACAGAAGGACCTTGCATATGGACCGTTGGCATTTAAAGAATTTGTCTTTTAAAATGTCAACAGAATTTCACACAGGGCAAAGCTATATAAAGGTGAGGGTTTCACAACACTCTTACTGTTATGTACTGAGTTGAATAGGGTCCAAAATGCAGCAGTCTGATTGGTCCTAGAACAATAGGATTCAGAATGCAGCAGTCTGACTGGCCCTAGGACAATAGGATTCAGAATCCAGCAGTCTGATTGGTCCTCGAACAACAGGATCCAGAAGGCAGCAGTCTGATTGGTCCACAGGAGCCACCCAATCCAGCTCCAGGTGGAAGTGAATCTGCAACCTGATTGGCCTACAGGTGAATCCCGGAATTAGCCAATCACGTGGGGCCCTTTGTATAAATAATGTATATAAAGCAGACATCCTGGGGGAACTTCCATTCCTCCTCACCACTATGAGCTGAATAAAGAGCATGAAATCCACTCTCGACTCTGAGTATATTTCACTTACTGTAGGTCTTGAGCCTCTCCCCAGCTCTGACTCCCCCGGACACAATGCTTGGCTCTTCCCTGATAGCTGCTTACAGCTTAACCCGGACAGGGCTGCTTATGAACAATATGTTGAGAAAGTTTGTTATGCATTATAAAATCAGCACCACAGGTACTGAATGCAACATACTGTAAGCAAAGGCCCTTGTGGGCATCCATCACTGTTCCATAATATTAACAGACCTTCCACTCCATCTGGTTCTGACAGCCTGTTTGCAGAAGTCAGCATGTATTGTATACCAAGAATATCAGAGGACTTTCGCTCTGCTTTTTATGAGACGTTACTTTGTATGCCTGCCTGTGGCTTCCAGATGTTACTTGATTAGCTTTCATTTTGTTACTGCATCAAGTTGACTCATCTCAATGCTCCTGAGCTGCTAAGCCATTTCCCCCTTTCCGCCCATCTCTGCACCAGGTCCCTGTCACTTTTCAATTACTCTTAAGCTTCTAGTCCTTATGGTTAAAGGTCACCCCTGGCATCTACTCCTTCATTTCCCTATTGTACATACTATTCTCTCCTTTTCCTCTTCACACTTTGCACATTTCCTTTCCACATGTCATGCTTCCACAGTCTCTTTTTCAGAGTCTGGTGAGGACACTCTAAATGTATTTAGGAGCATTTAAGAGCCCCTCTTCCTTCTTAGTGCATCCATTTTCAAACTGCTGTCTGATGGTTGCAAGTGACACTACCACTGTGACTTAGATGGGAGCCGGAGTTGAACAACATATTAAGGGCACCATGTAGGCTACCACTGTCCTAAATCTTAGATTCTTGCTATAGTTTACAAATGATGAATGAAATTAACATGCCCCACCTCACAAGATTGGGCCATGATTGGTAAATACAGAACCAAATATAGTTTTGCATCTTTCCCAATTCTTGTTTTGTGAACATCAGGAAAACAGGTAAATAAATAATTTCCTACATCATTTTTCACTTATATATTGGCCAAAAAAAATAATTTTTTTTTTAAAGTGCGAATGCACACAGACCAAATCTCACTGCAGTAATTGCAGTGTTCTAAGACTCTACAATTCTGGTCCGCTTTTAACAGGAAAATGATTGTACCATTCCTTCCTGGTTTTCTTTTTGCCTTTGCCACTGTGATTTACCCATTTCATTAACTGAAAACACAGCTCTGCTGTTTGCTGCTTAAGCCATTTGGAGTATGAAGAGCCTCGGTGGGATTCATCTTTTGACAAAATTATGCTCTTTATTTTTCTTGCCACATTTTCAGTGCAATTTCAATCATTTTAAGTAGCTATGATTAAAAGCTGTTTCTTTGAAAAATCAAGGTACTACTGTAGTTTCAGTTTGATATAGTAATCCCCCCAAGAGCAGCAGGCCCCCAGTTTTTAGAAAGATAGGAGGAAGGAGGAAGGAGCGAGAGGGAGAGGGAGAGGGGGGGGGAGAGAGAGAGAGAGAGAGAGAAGGTGGGTGAGTGGCCCTTCCCATTTTGGTCTCTGATCCCACCCACAACTGGCTTCAGCCCCTTCTGTTACTGCCATATAGCCTCTAGCCCATGTCCCCCTGAAACAGTACTATCCAACCTAAACAGAATCATCAGTGTACCAAATGAGGGACACTATACTGATGCTTAATCCAGACCGCCTGGAAATGTATCTGGCTGAATGGTCCATCTGACTGAGGTGGTAGGATATTTAAAGTTCTGGATGGGATTGCACACTTTCTTAAGAATGGGGCTCACAGTTCTGAGTGCTGTTTTGGAGTATCTTACTCTGGACACAAAGCACTCTTTGCCAGCTCAGGCTGGTGTTGGTCAGAAGTAGCAGGCTTGACATGCAATGTGTTCTACATGGCCTGTCCTTGAGGACCTCCTGCAAACTTCAGATGGTTTGAAAGACACCAGTTTGGCTTTCAAATGGTAACTTGCTGAAAAGCTCTACTGGACACTCCTCTCTGTTTCTGAGTAGAATTCAAGGTGCTTATTGGTTGTTAGGAATTGGAGAACTTCTGAGAACATTTAAGACCCATGCAGGAATATAGGAAAGTGATTTATACAGAGGCAGACCATTGGTCAATCAAGACAGTTTCCTAATCCTAAAAAAAACCCACTCTGAGATGTTAAAACTGTAGTCTGCCCAGGGCACAGAAACTGCTAGTTCCAGTTCTGTTTTCAACTCAGCTTCTCCTGCTGAGGCTTTAAATATTTGGCTGCTGTTCCATGAACTTTAGACTTCAACTAAATACAACAGAACTAAGAAAATAATTACATGTGATAACTGAAACGGCAACCTGGAAGTGTGTTAAGCTAGTATATTGAGCAGAGGAAAGACAAGGAGACAGAGGAGTGAAGACAAGTAGAAATTGAACTGTCAGCATGTTGAACAGTACTAACATTTAAATGTGCAGTGCTATTGTAACTCTTGAAAGCACACAGTGACAAAACAGCGAAGGTTGTTTAACTTACAAAACCTGAGCAGGTGTGCATCCTTCATGAGTGACAAGATGAGTGAAGGCAAGATCTACTCCCATGTTACCCTCTTCAGCAGGGATCACACACGTTCAGGCTTTGATCCTCGAAGGCCGGCCACTGAAGAGCGCTGTGTCTAATGTATGCATATACAAGAGTCCAATTAATTCACGATGCTACTGTGTGCTGCAAACATTTGCAACACGGTAATCTTACAAATGGGATGCGGGTGGTGCTGTGGTCTAAACCACTGAGCCTAGGGCTTGCCGATCGGAAGGTTGGTGGTTCGAATCCCCACGGCGGGGTGAGCTCCCGTTGCTCGGTCCCTGCTCCTGCCAACCTAGCAGTTTGAAAGCACATCAAAGTACAAGTAGATAAATAGGTACCACTCTGGCAGGAAGGTAAATGGCATTTCTGTGCACTGCTCTGGTTTCACTAGAAGCAGCTTAGTCATACTGGCCACATGACCTGGAAAAACTGTCTGCGGACAAATGTCAGCTCCCTCGGCCAGAAAAGCGAGATGAGCGCCGCAACCCCAGAGTCGTTTGCTACTGGATGTAACTGTCAGGGGTCCTTTACCTTTACCTAATCTTACAAATGTGCATATGAGATGTTTCTATACCAGGTGTTGTTGTTTTTAAAAAACATTTTAATATAAAATATCACTTATTAATAAAGACCCTAGAAGGAACAATTTGCCTCTTCCCCAGTGAAGGATTATAGGTGGGTGTCAAAGGCAGCTTCCTTGTCATTTGAATGGAATCCCTTAGTTCCAGTTTGTAGAAGGAAAAAGAGATGGGAGTCCATGACTTGCCTAGGGAGTAGGAGTGGGGATGTGGCTTGTGTTCAGTGTCCTCTTTCCCTTTATAATGTGCTGGGGAATACCTTCCTCCCTTGGAATGATATGATGATCTCCTTCCCTTTTCTGATACCATTATTAATCTCAGCTTGTGGATTTTGACCACTCAGAGCTTAGTGTCCCAAGGTTGTTGTTATTGGGTTTTTTTTAAATAATAATTCTAAAGTACACTGACATATTTATCGAACACGTTACTGTAATTAAAAATACTAATAGTAGTGACGACAAAGTTAAACAGGGTTGGATCCAGTCTGGCTGTTGTGTGAAGGGCTCCTTTCATTTATGAATGGCAGCCCAATTCACCTGAATAGAGGAAAGAGATGCTTCTCCCTCACCTCCTTCTTCCAGAATGAGCTGAACTCCACTGAGCTTTGGAACCATAGTTGATACTCACTTATGTAAATCCAATCTCACACTTAAATTTACAGTGCTGGATGCCACTAAGTTCTACTTAGAGTAAAGCCACTGAAATCAATGCATCAAAGTTAGTCCCTCAGTTTCATTCAGACTGCTCTGGGCAACAACTCACAATCATTAAAATGTTTATTTATTTATAAATCATATTTCATAAAAGAGAATTAGGTATATTATTGTCACCTAATACCAAATAGGCTGTTGTTGGTAAAAAAAAAAAAAAATCCATATCGCAAATAGACACATCTTTTCTCGGTGTTAACATTTGAATTGCAGAAATCACCCCTTGGTTGTAGTTGTTATTCTTCTAATTAAAAGGAAGAGAATGCAATAAAAATACACATATAAATGGAACCCAGTGTTTGCTTGTTTGTCCGCTTGCTGGATCACTTTCTTTTACTTTTAAAACTAATTGTAAACAAATAAGGCACAATTCCCGTGAGAGGCTTCATTTTCTAGATGTATCTTGCCTTTAGTGGAATACAAGATCTGCGGATGGTTGAAGATCGTTTACAAAATAAATGCATTCCATTATTGGTCGGTTTTAATCTTAGGGAAAGGGACTGATGGCACAGGCTATAATCTGAACTTGTCTTTATCTTTTAAATTACGAAAAGGTGGACCACTCCTTGCCAGCCTCTACCATGCAAATAGCTATCGCACTGTGAAAGCTGCCAGGACATTAATCAGCCTGATTAGAATTCTGAAAGCAACTGGACACTACCAAATGAAACACAAGGAGGGGGTGCCAAAGGGAGGCACTTTCAGAGCAGCTTTCAGAGCAAACCATACCATTTACTGCTTCATTTTCATTTTTATCTTGCTGACACCTTCTTGTAGAATACTCTGTTCAACATTTCAAAAAAGAAAGAAAGCAATTAGTTAACAGAGAAGGATTCTACTAAAATAATGATGATGTGGTCCGAAGATTAAATTAAGATACTATTCTCATTAAGGTACAGCACATATGCTTGGGCGAATCATCCATTATGTATCTCATTCCAAAATAATGAAGGCTAACCATTTCTTTTTAGAACTTGCTGCATCGTAAGGTAAATGTTTAGGAAGGAATGTGCCCATTTTTGCCCTAGCAAAAAGAGAAGGAACAGAGGTGTGAGATGTGATCAGTTCTACTGCTGAAACCAAGGAGGTCCGGCCTGAGCAGTGTCTGGATGGGAGGCAATCTGGGGATCATAGGTAAACTGGAGGGAAGGCAGGATAGAAGGATAAAGAGTGACTGCAATCATATGGCATCACAACTCATTGCATGCAAGTAGATACTATCAATGCTAACTAGAGACCTGCGGGTATAGGGAGGTATACAAATTTAATAAATAATAATAATTAGATACCAGAATCAGATGCCCAGTTGACCTTCTGTATACAGTATTTTATCAAGGAAGAAATAGACTCCCACTTTGGGACACAGGACCTTTTGGGATGCGACTTTGGTCTAGCATATGGATAGAAGAGCATGTGCTCACTTGAAATAGCTAATAAATAGCTGAATATTATTATTAGGTACTTAATATTATTGGAAACCAATTAAAAGCAAGTCGATTAGATAATTTCAGTGCTTTTTTTCTTTTTTAAAAATGTTAGGGGTACTCTCATTTTCCTACTTATATTGAAATACTGCCCCTCAAGGAGGCCAAACTTAGATTCACAAAATGTTTAGGGGTATGCGTCCCCCTACATCCCTCCAGAAAAAAAGCACTGGATAATTCTATGGTTTTTCTCATGTAATTCTGATCACAGATTTTAAGGATCACAAGTAACTTCACAATAGGCATTTAAAAGAAAACAAAATACGGAAACCATGAACCTATGATGAAATTCAAACAATATACCAAGTCACATCCATCTCCGTGTAACAAAACCTCAATTTTGAGTCCATCGGTTTCATAATTGATATCTTCTACAATTAATTTTGAATTCAAATAACTTGGCGAGTCTGATTATTAAATATCCAAACAGTAAATATCACGCAACAGTATTTCAATTTTTTTAAAAAGATTTAGCAATATGTACAAATCAACTTGTTCTTGGAACTGGTTTTTAGTGTATATTCTATATTTTAATAGGCGGGTGTATTCCTGCATGAGTCTTACAACACTTCAAATCATTCAGATGTTAATCTTTCCTTCTGACAGGCATGACAGGTGCCCCAAGAGTGATGGTCATATTTGCTAGCTGATGTTAAAAACAAATAGTCTATCATGGAGCCGACTTTCTAATTGGTATCCATTCCTGCCAGCTGACTCAGAGTAACCTTTGCAAGCACAAGCTGTTAAAAGTGCAGTCAGCTCTATCCATCTTACATTTAGTTCCATAAAAAAAGGTATCAAAGTGACATTCAGCCCAGTCCACAGCCTGGTTAGACTGAAGTACATGGATTAAACCCAGATTAGTTCTGTTGGTATCTTAGAGCTTCTTCCCACATTGCATTTTTCTCTGTGTGTACACATAAGTTTTGCATAAACATGTGCCTAAAATTGTAACAAGGAGCACGTCAGACTCTTGGAAATTAACCAAGGTCCTCTGGTGGTGGTGGTGGGAGCAATATTGCAGCCCATTTTTCCAAGTCAGTCTGAGAGTTCAGAAAAATTACCTCATCTATCCTTCTCTAGAAGGGTGGGGAAGAGTAAATAAGTTGCAGGAGTGAATTTCAAGGAATTGGGAGTCCATTGAGTTTACTAAATTGTGCAAGAAATCATTACTGAGTTTATAAAGCAAAAAAAAAAAAGCTTGCATCTCATTAAAGCATCTGGAATAAGATAGATAGATAGCTAGATAGATAGATAGATAGCTAGATAGATAGATAGATAGATAAATTTATTGTCATTGTCCGTATATACACAGTATACACAACAACGAAAATCAAACACCCACCCAAAGACCGGGTTCACATACACATTTGCACGTATCTCCAACACTCTCATCCTATTCAGACATAATCTATAAAAACATAACATAATCCAGAATATAACATAACCTATTAAAGGCATAACATAACCTAAAACCTATCTCATTCCTTCCTACTCCCTGCTTGCTATTTCTTGCAACTGGCCCTGAGATCATTATTTAGTGCAATCAGAGCTCTTGGATAGAAACTATTCAGAAGGCGTGTGGTTCGTGTTTTCATTGTCCTATATCTTCTGCCCGAAGGCAACAGTTCAAAGAAGTTGTGAGCAGGATGGGTGGGATCTCTCAGGAGAGATTGACAGGTGAACAGTTCCACCCGCCTTCATGAGAGATTGACAGGTGAACAGTTCCACCCACCTGTCAAAGTGGCTCTTGAGGATTGGGGGATGTCTAAATCCAGCCCATCAGCCATATCCACTTCTGCACCCAGCCTTTTTAAATCACAGCAGGTAGCTCCATTTTTGACACCGAGTCCCCCTGCTTCCATGCTGGGTTTGATGCTGGGTTGGAATTGTTTACCTTATTTTAGCTGCTGGGTTCTGTATTGATTTTAAGTGTTTGCTGGTTTGTGCTGGGCTTTCTTTGCATAAGTGATTTCTTGGCTTTACCTTTTATTGCGAATTGTATTTTATTGTCAATCCGCACCACCCAGAGAACTTGGCTGGGTGGTGAGTATACAAATGTTATCACCATCACCAACATAATCTTATTGAGAATCAACAAACGATGCTATGGGATTACAAATAACAAATGAGCAAGATAGGGACTAGTTCTGTCTTTTACTGTCTTTTGCTAGAGATGTGCAGAGTGCACAATATAGGAGAAATGGAAATACTTCTAAATTGGGTATTAAAAAGATGTAAAAGAAAGGTGTGTTCTCCCCACCAAAAAAATAATAAAATCCAGTACCAATAGTATCTACCACCACATAGATTGAGCTAGATTTATCATTAACATAGTAGCAGATTTTAAACATATATTTTGGAAATGTCCAATATTCCGCGCAATATGGAACCTGGTTAGGGAAATGACAAGATATTTGCTACCATTAGGCATTTTCCTTTTGGGTTACTTAAAGAATTCAATTACAGATGTCAATTTGGTGGTTAATCTTTTTGCTGCTGGCAAGATCTGTATAGCAACAGATTGGAGAAAATAATAATCCTCCATCAGTCTCAGAAAGGTTTAATAGAGTTTTGAATATTATAATACTCTAAATTAACATACTACCAAAGAGAAAGTAATGGGAGACAACCAAATCAGTTTCCAGAATGACAGATTCTATTTGAGATGCTCTGGAATAACAAGTTTCAGACAATGCGCCCCTTTTTTCTGTTTATATTTTATTGAAAATTTTCTGTGAGGAAATGAAGGAAAATGAAAAAAAGAAAAAGAAAGAAAGAAAAGAAATTGTAATACAATATGCTATATATAAGTAATACAATTATTCCAACAAGTGTAAAATTATTAACAAGTCAGTATAATTTTCATAAATACATTCAAAATATCATTATATTTATCCATACAAAATCTGCATCTAAAAGCAATCCATTTGTATGTTGCAAGAGTTGTCGTAACGTCTATCCGTTTATCAAAGAGGGCCATGGAAATATACAATGAATCAACATCAATCTCTTGGCAGAAGTAAGGAGAGAGTCCATTTACACTGACCCATTGTCAAACCCCAAATAGTTGGTATATGATTTTAAAAAATATTATCACCTAACAATTTTATTTTTCTCCCCAAAGTAGTATTTATGCATTCTGACTTTATCCATAACAGGCAAAATTATTGTGTCAAGCACTGAGGTGGGGTGTGTGTGGAATTATTTGACTTTTGATGAGCATGAACCTCCCATATGAACCATGTGAGCCATATATTTAGAAAATATCTAGAAATTCTTTTCCTTGTTCCCACTATCTTGAAGCGTGGTTGGTTACCACCTGAGATAGGACCTTCTCTGCAGCTGAAGTGAGATTATAGAACTGTCTGCTGAATAGCGATGTTGCTGAAAGTCATCGTACCTGAACTGAATACAAGTTTATTGGCTCTCAATGCTCAGATGCAACACAAACTGGCCATTATTTCTCTCCCCCAAAAATTGTTCTGCAGCTCAGAATGCTGTAAAGTGTATTCTGTGTCCACTTGGGAAGGTTTTATGCTGTTGGGTTTGTTTGTTTGTTTGTTTGTTTGTTTGTTTGTTTCCTGATTTTAATTAATACATGGTTACTGCATTACTATTTTTATTTTACAAGTCAGAGAATTTTATTGATATAAGCTATAATAATAATTGTCACAAGGTTTTTCAAAGTTTATGCGTTTTCAGAGAATGCTTTGTAACTGAAGTCTGTTAGGCTATACATAAAAAGAAGTAAGCAAGGAGGACTTTTCAAGCTCTAAGTATCAATGGGCATGTCAAGTGATGTCCCCCATGCATTGAGGAAGAGGTTCTGCAACACTGCACTTGCCTGATTAAGGTGTAGGAAGTGTAAAGGTAAAGGGACCCCTGACCGTTAAGACCAGTTGTGGACGATTCTGGGGTTGCGGAGCTCATCTCGTTTTACTGGCCGAGGGAGCTGGCGTTTGTCGGTAGACAGTTTTTCCGGGTCATGTGGCCAGCATGACTAAGCTGCTTCTGGTGAACCAGAGCAGCGCACAGAAATGCCGTTTACCTTCCCGCTGGAGCGGTACCTGTTCTATCTACTTGCACTTTGATGTGCTTTCGAACTGCTAGGTGGGCAGGAGCTGGGACCAAGCAACGGAAGCTCACCCCGTCGCAGGGATTCGAACCGCCAACCTTCTGATTGGCAAGCCCTAGGCTCCGTGGTTTAACCCACAGCATCACCCGCTTAATCCTAGCAAAGCAGCCCATAGCATATGGAGAAGGCGGTCTGGGTATTTTAGTATCAACAAGGCTGAGGGTGACCCTAGTAAAGTTGGAGCCACTGAACCACCTGGCCATAGCCCTGTTAGTGAGATGTAGATTCCATAGCCTGTTACTGATTAATGTATATCTTCCTCCTCAAAGAGGAAAGCAGTTGAAACTTTCATTACTAACTATGTTCCTATAAGCTACATTTTCTTGACCTCTTTGTGGAAATGCAACAACAGCAACAAAAGGCCTCCCACTGAACAGTGAAGCACCCAGGATGATGACGACGATGATTGTGTGTGTGTGTCTGTGACTATGCTTTAGAGAGGCATCCCCCCCCCCTCACAATCAGTTCAGCATTAAAGTGCCTTAACTTTTAGGGAATATCCCCTCCCTAGTTCTTATAAGAGAATTTTGCCACAATGCAAATAGTTGATGTGATGTTCTATTCATGTTTATTTTTAAATTCTTTTTGTTTTTCACTTGTTTTCCCCTTTCTATGATTTTTTTTCCATTTTTATGTTTTTCTTTTGTTGTAAACCACTGTGATATATCTTTAAATATTTTTATTCATAAATAAATAAAGATGGTCTTCAGGTTCACCTTGATTTTATTGGTTCTGTGAATCATATTGCCCCATATGAATGGTTTCCCTTTTATATGAACATTTTAATAATATCCAACACCCCCACACCCCCTATGGCTTTCATTGAAATGTTGCTGTTTTCCAAATGGCCCAGAGGCACGATTCTGTTTGAAACATCCTAGTATGGTGTTGTAGCAGATGCTTCACAGTGGGCCAAAAGGAAAAAAATGTTCAGACGGTTTGCCCTCTCATCAAGAAATCTTCTTTAAATGTCACGAGTCATTCTAATTCTTGTCACACAACCCTTATCCTGCAGGATACCAATCACTCATAAATCAAGCCAAGGTTTTCATAAGGAACTGAGGGTATACAATATATCAAATAGGGTTTGCTGTGATAGGCGGCATAAATTGGCAGATGTCTTGGCAAAGTTAATCTAAATGAATCAGTGCCAGTGTCTGGTGTGCTAGACATCTGTGATTCACTGAAGGGTGGAGATCTGCTCTGCACACTGACAAGATGTTTGGTGAGAAAAATAAAAGGAAGTTGTTTATCTTATAAAAGATTGTCATCTGCTTTGTCGATTTAATTTTTTTTTTTAAGAAAAGGATTCAGCATGAAAGCTCCTCCCTCTAAAGAAAAAAAGCAAGCCAAATATTCAGGCATTCCACTCTATCTCTTTCCCCACTTTATTCCATCTGTTTACTATAGAAGCATAATGTCTTTTGAGCAGCCTGTTTAATCACTCATGGGTTTGTCCTGTTGTTAAGGCTGCACCCTGACCTTCATTTGTCAGCTTCTGTGTGTCCCACTCAATGCATATTTCCCTCCTACTCCTTTTTCTCCATCACCAGTTTGCATTGCATATTATCAGCTCATTCTCTGCTTTTCAGAGATTGCTTTGTTAAAACCCACATGCGACTATCCGCAGAAGAAGAAATCAATGTCTCTTTATGTAGGCACTCCACCTGAGATTCTTTCTACTTCTGGGGGGGGAAAAATCACAAGTTTTGTGTCAAGTTTTCTTCTGACATTCAATGACCTTCCCAACCAGCCGGTGCGCTCTCTCTCGCTCTCTCTCCCCCACCCCCAACTCACTTTTTCAGTAGTTTCTTACTTGTGGGACAGAATAAGAAAACATTTTTGAAGGGGGGCACTGTTCTGCCTCTAACAGAGATTTGATGAGTGTTGTTGTTGTTTAGTCGTTTAGTTGTGTCCGACTCTTCGTGACCCCCTGGACCAGAGCATGCCAGGCGCTCCTGTCTTCCACTGTCTCCCGCAGTTTGGTCAAACGCACGTTGGTAGCTTCGAGAACACTATCCAACAATCTCGTCCTCTGTCGTCCCCTTCTCCTTGTGCCCTCAATCTTTCCCAACATCAGGGTCTTTTCTAGGGAGTCTTCTCTTCTCATGAGGTGGCCAAAGTATTGGAGCCTCAGCTTCACGATCTGTCCTTCCAGTGAGCACTCAGGGCTGATTTCCTTAAGAATGGAGAGGTTTGATCTTCTTGCAGTCCATGGGACTCTCAAGAGTCTCCTCCAGCACCATAATTCAAAAGCATCAATTCTTCAGTGATCAGCCTTCTTTATGGTCCAGCTCTCACTTCCATACATCACTACTGGGAAAACCATGGCTTTAACTATACGGACCTTTGTTGGCAAGGTGATGTCTCTGCTTTTTAAGATGCTGTCTAGGTTTGTCATTGCTTTTCTCCCAAGGAGCAGGCGTCTTTTAATTTCGTGGGTACTGTCACCATCTGCAGTGATCATGGAGCCCAAGAAAGTAAAATCTCTCACTGCCTCCATTTCTTCCCCTTCTATTTGCCAGGAGGTGATGGGCCCAATGGCCATGATCTTTGTTTTTTTTTTTCTTATTGAGCTTCAAACCATATTTTGCACTCTCCTATTTCACCCTCATTAAAAGTTAGTTCACTTGTACACTATAAAACACCATGCATCATCATAAAGCACCATAATAATTTGTATGTAGGCTTGTAACTGTAGCACTGTGAATACATAAATCTTATTCAAGGCTACAACTTGCTTTTTATTGTGAGAATAGATTCAGATTCATTCTGATTCTGTGGACTGTCCTTCTGAAAATTGGCTGCCCAGATAAATTTGTAAACATCATTCAGCTCCTCCATGATAATATGATAGCAACAATCACAGATAACAATGGCTCTCAAAGTGAACCATTCACAGTGGGATCAGGTGTTAAGCAGGGTTGTGTTATTGCCCCAACTCTATTCATTATTTTCATTGCCATGATCCTACACTTTGTCGAAGGGAAACTCCGCACTGGAGTAGAAATCATATATTGAACAGATGGAAAGCTCTTCAATCTGAGCAGGCTGAAAGCAAAGAGTAAGGTTACCGTAACTTCCGTCATAGAACTTCAGTATGCTGATGACAACGTAGTGTGCACACACTCAGAGGATGACCTCCAAACTATCCTAAATATATTTGCAGAAGCTTACAAAAAGCTTGGCCTATCACTCAACATTCAAAAAATCAAAGTGCTACACTAACAAGTACAAAATAACCCCTCTGCAGCGCCACAAATAGAACTCAATGGTGTGATGCTGGAAAATGTTGATCACTTTTCCTACCTAGGCAGTTATCTTTCCACAAGGGCCAATATTGATGCCAAAATCCAGCATCACCTGAGCTCTGTGAGTGCAGCTTTCTCCCGATAGAAGTGCAGAGTGTTTGAGAACCGGGACATTCACCAGGAAACCAAAATGCTTGTTTACAAAGCTATTGTACTACTAACCTTACTATATGCTTGTGAAACATGGGTCACTTATAAACACCATCTCCAGTTCCTCAAAAGATTCCACCAACAGCGTCTCCGAATTTTTTTACACATTACTTGGGAAGACAGGCGAACTAATATCAGTGTACTGGAAGCAGCGAAGATCACCAGTGTTGAAGCGATGATTCTTCAACACCAACTTTGTTGTACTGGTCATGTTGTGTAGATGCCTGTTGATCGTCTTCCAAAGCAACTACTCTATTCCGAACTTAAAAATGGAAAGCGTAATGCTGGTGGTTAACAAAAGAGGTTTAAATACTGTCTCAAGGCAAATCTAAATTTTTTTAGTATAAACACTGACAAATGGAAAACACTGGCCTGTGAGCGCTCCAGTTGGAGAACAGCCTTTACCAAAGGTGTCATGGGGTTTGAAGACACTCAGACTCAGGACGCAAGGGAGAAACATGCTAGGAGGAAGGCACACTTGGCAAATCCACACTGTGATCAGCTCCTGCCCAGAAACCAATGTCCCCACTGTGGAAGGACACGTGGATCCAAAATTGGTCTCCACAGTCACTTATGGACTCATTGTTAAAACTGTGTTTATGGAAGACAATCTTACTTGGCTACGAGTGATCGCCAAAGAAGAATACCCAGAAATGTAATGAAATGATGAACGATAACCAATGGTTAAATCCACAATACAAATCTATGCATCACACTCATACTATGCAGATATTCAATGTCTTGTCCAACAGCTACTCCACTTTAGCTAGTGATAAAGCTTGACCTACAAACAGTGAATGTGAGCCTTACAGAGTTGAATGCTTTTGCATGACCATCAGTTCTCAAGACTTGTCCCAGTGCTCTTATTTACTCAGTGCAAGGGAAAGGCTCTTTTCTATAGGCAGCCAATTAGAGTTCCAAACTGAGCAACACTATCCTAAGAATATTTCTTCCAGGTTCCTTACTACGTGTCTTTGAAACAAGTAAATGTGTGTATGTGCAGGGGCTGAGGAATCCACTGAGACCTACGCCATGGCTACCCAATTTTGATCTAAGTTCCAAGCTTAGTACATGCGAGAGCCAGGACTTGGGAATTTTTCACTGCTGTGCAAACATTTAGGCACTGAAGGCATGATCAATACAACTCAGAGCAGTGCATTCTAATGTTCTGATGTGGTGTGCACAAGTGTGTGATGTTGCCCTCCAGTTGTTGGTCCATAGAGATGATAAGTTGGTACAAGCAGTGGATATGTTACCATTTCTTTACTCAGGCAATAAAGTCCTACATTTCTGAATGTGAAGGACCCAGTCTTTAGTCCCAATTCCCTAAGAATGTGTATTATTTATCTGTTGCCTGCAGTGCTAGGTTCTGTTAATACAGGTTTCTGTTGAGTCTCACTTCTTTGATTTATTATATGCTGAGTTGTAAGTTACATACTCACTTGCAGTTGTGGCTGGCAAAGAGGTGAGGTGGGTTGCTTTTGTAATATAAATAATTTGCAAGGAGCAAAAGCCACTGGCATAAATCCTGAAACACATTCCTATAGTATGCAACAAATTTCCAGAAAGCTGTAGCGTAATATGAAGAAATCTACAATCTCAAGGGATGTTCATAGGTCAAGATGAGCAAAACGATGCATTAAATAGAGCCAAATAATCCCCTGGTTTGGTTTTCCGTTGCACACTAAGAACTAGGTTTGAAGCATGAATCAGAGATCCCAATCCTTTTATGATATTTCATTACTGAAATAGAAAGAGAGCTTCAGCATGTGCTCAGCATAAAAAGCAAAGTAAATGATAGGGAAAATTAACCAGGAGATGAAGAAATTATGGAGAGATTCAGATAATCACACTTGTAAAGTGTGTCTGTCATGATTTTATTAATTAGTTTGGTGACCAGAACAAGAATATAAGAGGAATGGCATGTAAAATGGGTTGAGCTTGGGCCACATTTTATTTAAGCCAACATTCATACAGGGAATGAACAGTGTAGAGAACTAGCCTAAATGAGCCATGCCCTGACCAGAACAGGGGGCACTACAGGGTAAGGACGCCTTTACCTGGCCCAACGGATGAGAAAGAAATTCAGTTTTGTTTGCATTCTAATGAGAAACTACCTAATTCATACTTCTTGAATCAATACATGAACTGAGAAAACAGCTCTCCTTTGAAATTCACACTTCTGTGCATTTTGCAGTGAAGTTTGCCGACCCAACAATGTGTACAGAAATGCATTATATTAGGGGAAGGTGTGAATAAAATTGCATATTTTGTTGAACAAAAAAAATTGCATTAGTTTGGAGGAGCTTGAGTTCTCAAAAATGTGTATATTAATCAAAAGTTTGTTGAAAATCCTTGTGGGCTGTATACAGGTGCTATGTATTTAAATTTATTTATTATTGAATTTATAGACCACCCTATACCTGGAGATCTAAATAAACCACACTATGGACATACCTAAAACAAGAGCTGAGAAATGATAGGAGAAACATACTGTGTTCATGTCCTACATGTGGGCATCTCATAGGCATCTGTTGGCCACTTTGAGAAAATGATACTGGACTAAATGGTCCTTTGGCCTGATTCAGAAGGACTCTGCATATGGTTTCATGCATATACAGGAAGGCAATACCTGTTAGAGTCACAAACACCTCTATGGGCAAGAGCTAGATTCTTGAGAGGAGACTGATGCAACTACAAGAAAGCAAGCTCTGTTTGAATTACCTACATCACTCACACCCTCTTTTTCTTTTTGGATATCTGGGACATTCTGCTTTCATGCTGCCATTGGTTCCACCATAGGATTCATAAGCACCAACCTGCTTGCAACAATATATATTATACTGGCAGGTAATCACATTCCAGTGAAAGGTTATGCTAAAGCAAAATAATTGCTCCGTGTGACCTTCCCATGTATGTGGCTTGAGGGATCATTTTTCAAAGCTGTCTGCCTTTGAGTAATTGCAGCATACATTAGGCAGCAATCACTCCATATCATCGGAAGACTTTCCCATTGATATATATTATTCCTAGTGTCACCCCAGCTGATGTATAATCAATTGCAACTTAACTATGGTTGTGGAAGATAAGCTTGCTAAGCCATTGCAAAGATGGAAATGTTCAGAAGCAATCACCGTGGTTCTGCCCTTTCTCCTCCTTCCATCATTAGACTTTCTAGGTTAAACATGGAGTCATACCTGTTTTTTTTACGATATTGATAGCTAGATACAATTTGGTAATGACATCTGCAGCTAGGTAAGTTCCTTCATTAGGTGGCCAGGTGAAAAAGAGGGCAGGGGTCCTTACAGCTGTTGAAACTGAAATTTCTGGGACCCTGTAGGAATTTCAGCTGAGATTAGCTTGGCATATAAACTGTTGATTCCCTTGTTGCTTAATCTCTTCATTGTGAATGCTGCTTCCTCTTTGTGTTTGTGATTTTTGCAGCTTTTATTAGTACGATTGTTTGCATTGTAAAATGGTTGGATCACTGCTGCTTTTTCTGCTTGCTTTGTCTATGGATCCTTTGCATAGTAGGTATAGTTCAGCTATGCAAAAGCCAGAGGTTTCTACACTTTGGTCTCTCCATCCAGGCAAACAAGAGTTCAATGCAGGCAAAAGAACTGTGTGAAGTGGGGCAGGTGAGGGGTGTGGTCTGGCCAAGGGAGGACCAAGGGCCAGAGAGAGACAGAGAGGGACCTGGAGAGTTGCATTTGATCCCTGGTCCTGCCATTCCCCATCCCTGACATCTGGATCCAGGGGTGATGGTGGTGGTAGACAATGGTGGAAAGCTCATGAGGCCCTGTAGGCTCATGCCTATTCCTTTCCAGGATGACTGGGGGGACCTTACTGGCTTCACCCTTCAACTCACCTTCATGATAGAGTGCAAAGCCTCATGGGTGCTGCAGGGGGCGCCACAACTATGATGTAGAATGGAAGGTGGGGGTGTCAAATTTTGGTGTCACACAGGGCACCACTGAGATTTGAGACCCCAAGGTCTGCCACTGAAGTAATGATTCACATCTGCCATTCATGGGTGCTAAATTCTGAGCCAAGGTGGTGTCTTCTAGATGAGGAAAGAGAAGGAATCTTCATCTTAAAGGTAAAGGTAAAGGTACCCCTGCCCGTACGGGCCAGTCGTGTCCGACTCTAGGGTTGTGCGCTCATCTCACTTAAGAGGCCGGGAGCCAGCGCTGTCCGAAGACACTTCCGGGTCACGTGGCCAGCGTGACGAAGCTGCTCTGGCGAGCCAACACCAGCGCAGCACACGGAAACGCTGTTTACCTTCCCGCTATAAAGCGGTACCTATTTATCTACTTGCACTTAGGGGTGCTTTCAAACTGCTAGGTGGGCAGGAGCTGGGACCGAAAGACGGGAGCTCACCCCGCCACGGGGATTCGAACCGCCGACCATACGATCAGCAAGTCCTAGGCACTGAGGTTTTACCCACAGTGCCACCTGCGTCCCTTTATCTCCATCTTACCTCCTCATTAATCTTCTGTCCACAGTAACGCAGGGAGGTGATATTGCTGCAGATCCCCTCAGAACCCACGTTAAAACAGCTGTGGCCTTTATTCACACTGTAAGTTTTGTTTCCATCTTCATTCCAACTGTGGTGGCAATACAGATTATTCTGTGGTGACTCCACTAATTTTGAAGTTAATCTACTCTTCATGGTAAAAGATTGGGAATACTAACCCATAAATCCTGTAGAATTTATTGTGCAGTTCTTGCTGGATTGAATAAATGCAAAATTGTTATAATTAATTAATTATATATATATATACTACCTTTCACCCAAACACCACAGGGTGGTTTACAATGTAATAGCCCCAGTGAATAATTCCATATCTGAATGGTCAGAAACCTGTCAAACATCATCTTCATCACTAAGCACACAGTAAATCCTACTTATAAACAACAGGAGAAACCTTTAGACTTAAACTCCCGGGGAAATGCAATACATACTGGGGAAATGTTATATGGAGGATATCTGGACATCTTTGTTCTGAAAGGCAACATGTCATTCTGCTGATTGCATATCTTGCTTGACTGTATGTCTAATGCTGTGCAAAAGTCTCCTAAACATGTATATCCCCAGAGGGCTGCCTCTCGTGTTTCTGTCTCAGTGTTCATGCCAGCCATGAACACTTTTGCCTGAGTGCTGCAAAAGGTTGCCTCAAAAATTAACAGTGTAATATATCATAGGATGCTTTTTTTAAATTTATAGACAGAGAAAGATGGTGGTCATTCTCTTTGCTTTCTTAAGCAATTGAAACATTGTTAATGTTTTAATTGCACCTCAGGTAACTGACTCTTTACTCTGATAAGTCTCCTGGACAGATGACAGATCATTCGGTTTGATGAGACTTGTGTGTGCATATGCTTTAAAGAGAGAGAATATAACAGATCTAGCTATCAGTCAGCTTACCAGGCTACAGGCAGTGCTTTAATTGAACAGATATGTGATCTATTATTTAACCCCAATAGATTAGGCAGTGTATCAAAGGAAGTAGACACCTGTATCCTGTTGCTTAGAACAGATGACTTGTGGATTATCTACCAGAGCGTGGGGCAGAATGTGTGCTATGCTGGGGGGGAGGCAGTCAAAACCATGTAAACAATTTAAGACCAGGATCTCAATGACATTCAAGTGCCTCTCTGTGCTCACACTGAAGTGTGTTATGGACTCTGATGAAATGTGTGCATGCACCAGGGATTGTAGGATATTGTCAGGAACACACTAGGACTGTGGCTAGCCATAACCAAATCTAAACTGAGAGGGGGTGTATTGAGCAACCAGGGGTCCTGGAGGTAAATGGATGGAGGATGGATGGTGGCTAATGAATTGAGGTTGAATCCTGACAAGACAGAAGTACTGTTTTGGTGGGACAAGGGGTAGGTGGGTGTGGGGGATTCCCTGGTCCTGATAGGGGCAACTGTGCCCCTGAAGGAGCAGGTGTGCAGCCTGGGAGTCATTTTGGACTCACAGCATTCCATGGAGGCTCAGGTCAATGCTGTGTCCAGAGCAGCTGTCTACCAGCTCCACCTAGTATCCAGGCTGAAACGCTACCTGCCCACAGACTGTCTCACCAGAGTGGTGGTTCCCTCACCACGAGAAGCAAAGTTACAGGGAACCAGGCAGAGGGCCTTCTCGGTAGTGGCACCCACCCTGTGGAACACCCTCCCATCAGATGTCAAAAAAATTAACAACTATCTGACTTTTAGAAGACACCTGAAGGCAGCCCTGTTTAGGGAAGCTTTTAATATCTGATGAATTATTGTATTTTAATGTTATGTTGGAAGCCGCCCAGAGTGGCTGGGGAAACCCAGCCAGATGGGCGGGGTATAAATAATAAATTATTATTATTATTATTATTATTATTATTATTATTATTATTATTATTATTAACACATTGCTGGATGTGGAGTAGGGCAACTGAAGACAATCGAGAAAACTCGCCAAACTGGGGAGCAAGAAATTAGATCCTAAAGTGCAGCAAGCAGAGTTTGGGAAGTGTAAGAAATGAGGTTTCCTCCCCCACCCAGAATTCTATTATTATTATTATTATTATTATTATTATTATTATTATTATTATTATTATTGTGTTATTAAACATCTTTTCCCCTTCACCATTCATTCCTCAAAACCACATTTGTTTCATGATGCATACATTCATTCCATATGCCCCTGTTACTTACACCAGTTTTCATGTATTTCTTTTTCTTCTACTGAGTTTTTTTATATTTGCCATGCAGCTACTATTCTGGTGAGGATGTGTGTATGAGCTGGCTGCTCCCCCTGCCCCCAAAATATTCCAGAACAATACAATGTGTAGGGAATTTGGGGGAAAGAAAATGGTAGGAGGCACCATGAGGCAGCCACTGACTGACTAGTCCTCCGTTTCTGCTGGAGAAAAGTCTTCACCTCTACCCTACCTAGTCTGGATAGGTACGGATAAGAGAAATGAACAAGGAACCCATTCAGGCCTGTAAGTTACCACACTTTTTTCAGATATATAAAAATTGAACAGAAGTATCCCCATTCAATTCAATGGTTTCATTTGTCCCCAAACAAATGTGCAAGCCTAATACTGTTCTGCTAACCAAGAAAGGTCAGAGAAGGCTAATGACTATTGTTAAATACCAAAGCTGGCCAATCCAGAGAACGTTAGACTCAGTAGAATTTTTCACAATGGTGTTTCATACGTCAAGGAGGTTTTAGGGGCTAAACACAGAAAGTCCCAGGAAACAAGGGTCCTGGTTCAATATAGATCTACAAGCAACACAGTGCTGCTTTTCTCCCATCTACATTTGTCCAAAATCAGGAAGAGAGAAGTGTAGCATCTCTCATCATACACAGAAGACATTCCCACACAACATATTACAATGGCCCAGTTTAGACTGATACAAGTCCATTGTTCCATCTAGCTCAGTATTTATTGTCAATTCTGAGAAGTGGCAGTACTCAAGGTTCTCAGGCAAATGGCTTTCATCCCACCTGCTACCTGTTTTAACAGGAGATGTGAAGTATTAAATCTAGGATTTTCTGCATGCAAAGCATGTACTTCACAACTGAACTATTGTCCCCCATGATGCTGGCATGTCAGCAACCATTCAAACAGAGTTTCCACAGCGACAACAAACTATTTGCAAAAAACAGGCTTCTTGTTTAGCATTCAGTTTGTTGGGTAACAAATAAATACTCAATTTCAAGTGCTTAACTCAGTCGGAGAGGTGTAGCCTGGGTCAGCCTGAACCCACTTACAGCAGAGCTGTCTGGAATACTAGAGGAAGCCTTGTTAAATTAGGCCATGGCTACCCTAAAAATGTAGAACCATCTAATCTGCTCCTTTCTCCCTCATTTGTAAATAATAACCCGCAACACCCAGCACCATCTAGGAACTTGTAAGTATTTAAAGGGCTGACCAAGGCTGGGCTTGGGGCAGGGGCACCTCACAGATGCCCTTTATCCGGAGTAGCTAACCTGAGGTTCTCCAGATATTGTTGGACTCTAAGTCCCATCAGCCTCAGCCCATATGGTCAATAATCAGGGATGATGGGAGTTGGAGTCCAGCAGCATCTAGAGCCATCTAGATGCCTTATCCCTACCCTGTATGGTCTCTTCAGTGTTGAGCAGTTCTGCTGATGGTTGGTACTGTTTTGTTCTCTACTGGTTTAACTCACCAGTAAAGGTAAAGGTACCCCTGACCAACAGGTCCAGTTGTGACTGACTCTGGGGTTGCACGTTCATCTCGCTCAAAGGTAAAGGTAACTCACCAGTAGTTTCAGTTTAATAAAGTTTTTTCTTGCCTTTTTTTAAAAAAAAAAGATTCACTGGGGAGGTTTTTATACACCCCCACACCCAAAGTGAGATGTTGTCACAGACTAAAGGTTTTAGAAGAGGACACACTCTTGCTTAGATATAATAGTGTTTAAAGGGTTGGGGACCAAAGGAATGACCAACATAGGCACCAAGCGAGGCTCCAAAGGGACAGCATTGTACAGATTGGACGCCACCTCCAAGAAGGGGTTTTTCCCATTTGGTAGGGATCTCATTTTGTAGGGGCACCCAGAAAATAGAAGCGAAAAGGTTCCCAGCTCAAGAAACATGGCAAAGGGGTGGGAATTTTCAAGGAAGAGCAGCTTGCCCCTTCCAATGGGCCAGGCATTTCTCAGATCTGAGACTAATAGTGATATCCAAGGAGCATGGACCAACATCAAGCCCCTATCTACTGGTTTGCACATGAAAGTCAAAGCACACATTTCTCTTGAAATATCTCCTTTATCAAAATGTGAGCCCCAAACCCATTTAAAACACTTACTCATTTAGCAGCAACGTTTTACTCATAAGAAGCTCCTGTAGAATACCAACCTACATTTTAATTAAGTTTTACTCAGTGTAGACTAGTTAAAATGAATGGGCTTAATTTAGTCACATTAATGTGTCTATTCTGAGTAAAACTTAGTTGATTACCACCCAAGGCCAAAATGGTACAGTCCTGGGACAAAGCTTTTGCAAAGCTGTAATATTAAATCAAGCCAACACTGTATTTTGCAAAAAGAGCTTTCTCTCTCCTTTTTCTTTTGTTGAAAAACAAACAAACAACAGAGATCACCACCAAAATTGGCCAAGGTTAGGAATGTGAAAGAGATCAGATCAGCAACAATTTCCACCCTCATCACTTGAGGTTGAGAGGAAGGCAGATACCTGACCTACATTTTAGAAAGTTTGATTCCTGGAAGTTTCTACAAAGTTTCCTGGGCTACACACTTTGTTTCATCTGAAAAATCAGAGGTCCTAAAATTCACTGGTGGTCACACCACACTGTGCAGATGTCACGACCTTCCCTTTGCTTTGCTGTTCCCATCTTAAATGCAAGTTGCTCCATACAAGAAGAGCAAACACCATTCGAATTTCCCAATTATAATGTAAGCTATTTGGTAAAGCCATTCTTTTGTTTCTTGTCCCCATTACTTTTTCCTCCTTTGCTAATCCTGAGAGAAAGTCAAATGAACCAATGTTTACTCTTTCCCAGCCCTCTTACCCTACTACCGTCGTCTCTGGTGAATCCATAATGTTGGATCATCACATTCATTTCCATGGCAACAGGTGCTGATGCCATAAATAGAGGTTTAATTTCAGGATTAAGCAGGAGGCAAAAGCTGGATAGTGAATTGAAAATTCTTATTCAAAGT
Source organism: Podarcis muralis (assembly GCF_964188315.1). Classification (NCBI taxonomy): domain Eukaryota; kingdom Metazoa; phylum Chordata; class Lepidosauria; order Squamata; family Lacertidae; genus Podarcis; species Podarcis muralis. The sequence continues at coordinate 94,001,904 of NC_135655.1, read as the reverse complement.
CAAATATGAAAAGATAATTGCAAGGTGTAGTACTTGCCTTCTTACATGAATATCTTTTATCCAAATAGCAAATATTCGCTTTCTGGAACCCTGATCCTTTCTCAGAAGGGCATTTTTCTTCTTGAGAAATCCTGATTGGAGATGATTAAATATGCCACTATTTATCTTACTTTGGATTATTCTTGATTACATGATACCCATCTGTTTTTCCGTATGAGCTGATAACCTAGTTTGATGTTATAATGCATGAGAAAGTGATACTTAATTATATGCAGAGGCACTTGCATATTATAGATCAGTCACACTGTAAGATTCCGGATAAGTATCCTACATTTATAGGAAATCCAGAAATTGCCAGAATTTACCGAAGATCTATATCTGATCCTGTCTTATGGTCACACTTTCCAGATTTACCCAAAGTGAGCTTCAGATGACTCTCGATGATTTCTTAAATGTTTCTGCAATATAATACAGAAAGTATAATCTGATCAAAGAATGCAATGGTATTTAATGTTATTCAATGTGTGATTTACATTTAGGCTACAGTCCTGTTCAAAGTTCTCTGGAAGTAAACCTTACTGAAAACCAATGAGAGTTGCCTCTATATATGTATAGAATTGTGCAGTTACATTCAAAATATTATGGGACAGAACAGATGCAACAGAAGATATTCATCATTGAAACTATCCATTCTTCTTTATGGGGGGTGGGGCGGGATACACAAGCCATTGGAAACTCGGTTTTGATTGGAACAGTAGCATTGGGCTGGATCTAAAGAACATAGGAAGCTACTTAAAGACTAAGTCAGACCATTAGTCTATCTAGGTCAGCATTCACTACACATCAAGTGAATGATGTTTTGGACTACAAATCCCATCAGCCTCATCAACGCAGCTAGTGTTCAGGGAAGATCATAGAATCATAGAATCATAGAGTTGGAAGAGACCACAAGGGCCATCGAGTCCAACCCCCTGCCAAGCAGGAAACACCATCAGAGCACTCCTGACATATGGTTGTCAAGCCTCTGCTTAAAGACCTCCAAAGAAGGAGACTCCACCACACTTCTTGGCAGCAAATTCCACTGTCGAACAGCTCTTACTGTCAGGAAGTTCTTCCTAATGTTTAGGTGGAATCTTCTTTCTTGTAGTTTGGATCCATTGCTCCGTGTCCGCTTCTCTGGAGCAGCAGAAAACAACCTCTCTCCCTCCTCTATGTGACATCCTTTTATATATTTGAACATGGCTATCATATCACCCCTTAACCTCCTCTTCTCCAGGCTAAACATGCCCAGCTCCCTTAGCCGTTCCTCATAAGGCATTGTTTCCAGGCCTTTGACCATTTTGGTTGCCCTCCTCTGGACACATTCCAGTTTGTCAGTGTCCTTCTTGAACTGTGGTGCCCAGAACTGGACACAGTACTCCAGGTGAGGTCTGATCAGAGCAGAATACAGTGGCACTATTACTTCCCTTGATCTAGATGCTGGCTTTCATCAACCAGTTCAACTTCCATAAAGGCATGGACTCTTTCTATACACGACTGTCACCTGTCAGGAAATGGTCTGGATCTGAGGATTGGGGAATGCATTCTCAGGCTGATCAGCTTCTCTCTGAAGAAGAGGGGGAGGGGGAAGATTCACCCTCTCCTGTTTCCAGCGGTTTCAGGAGCAGAGAGAGAGACAGACACTGAGCAGCTTCCACAGGAGTTGCCTAGTTACAAGATAATGGAAAGAGAAACAGAAAGGAGGGAACAGCCAGGAGAGATGTCATTAGAGAGTGTGGGAAGCCCTCCTTCCCCAAGAACTAGGAGGTCCATCCATATTAGAAACAAAGAATGCAGAGAGGATGAGGACCTTCTCGTTGGCACCCAGGATGCTGCTGGGGATGGAAGGGGAAGGATTTAGAGTAGTCAACTGCTCTCCTTGTGGAGAGATGTGGCTTTTTGCTTGCAACCAGATGATTGAATAAAAAGGACTATAAAATATAAACTGCTTGTTAATTCTTGCTGTGAAGTTACTAAAGGGAGGGGAGGACTCTCCTTAGTTTCATGTGCAATGGAACTTCCTGTCCCCTCATACCTGTATGGGTCCACATCCTCCCTAAATTCACTCGGGAGGATTGGGAGAACCCCACTGCATAGGGATAGGAGGTGGGGAAAGCTCCAGTATACAAGTGTAACTCCTTGCACCAATGGAATTAGTTATTTGGATAAAAAGGTAAAGGGACCCCTGACCATTAAGTCCAGTCATGGCCGACTCTGGGGTTGCGGGGCTCATTTCGCTTTATAGGCCGAGGGAGCCGGCTTACAGCTTCCGGGTCATGTGGCCAGCATGACTAAGCCGCCTCTGGCGAACCAGAGCAGTGCACGGAAACGCCGTTTACCTTCCCACCGGAGTGGTACCTATTTATCTACTTGCACTTTGACGTGCTTTCGAACTGCTAGGTTGGGAGGAGCAGGGACCGAGCAACGGGAGTTCACCCCGTTGCGGGGATTCGAACCGCCAACCTTCTGATTGGCAAGCCCTAGGCTCTGTGGTTTAACCCACAGTGCCACCTGCGTCCCAGTTATTTGGATACCACCTCCATATATTTCTACATCTACTGACAACAAAATGGAATAGAGACTTGTGCAAAATAAATTAATTGCAAAAGACTGGAGGGCACCATGTTAACTACACCAGCCTACACTGATTTACTGGCAACAAGCCTCCAGGGTTTCAGACAGGAGTTTTTATGCAGCCCTAACTGGAATGCCAGGGATCAGCCCTGAGACATTTTGCATGCAAAGCAAGTGTTCTGCCTCTGAGCCACAGATGTCCCCCAGTGGATTTAACCTTCTCCATTCACACTGTTTTCTAAATCCAATTATTACTTGAAGCTGCTGTGGGGTGGGGGGTGGGGGGGACACAGGCACCTAAGTGAAGCCTTCCCCCCCCCATAGTGGTGCTAACAGCAGGTGATTTACATCGGGAATAACAATGCAGTGGGTTGTTTTTTTTAATGCACCTCTGGAGCCATGACTCTGTTCAAAATTGGATCACCACTGCTTCAAAGTATACATTAAAAGTGAGAAGATCAAGTCAAGAATTTTCTTCTTGATATCTGTTTCAGCCTTAAGGCTGCAACACAAACTTATGGGCAAAATGTATTTCGGGGGGGAAATGGGTTGTCCACTTCAATTCACACTCTTAATGTAGCTTGCTGGAGTTTGGAGGCTTCATATGGCTTGCTTTTTTATTTTATTTTTCTTGACAGCACTATTCCCCCCATACATCACTTTCCAGTTCATCTGAAAGATGTATTTATGTGACTTCACTTTTATACTTTGAGGTCTTTGGCAGTGGGGAGGGAGTACTTTAAAGCAACTGCACAAAGGTTTACAGAAAAGATTAAGCCCGGTCTTTGATATTTGGAAGCCTTTAAGCTGCTGGAGGTAGCAAGGCTTTTCAAAGCGTCTATATGGTTCCAGGTTATATATTTGCAATCCTGATATACTGACAGAAGGACACTTACATATTTCAAAATCGAATATATAAAAAAATCCTCTGTAAAAAGAGGCGGTGAAAACCTGCCCTGTGACTCAGGCATTCACTGCCTCGTGAATTCTCAGTGTCAAAGAACCTGTGGAGCGGACCGTGTTCAGATTCGATATTCTTCCTTAAACTTTCTCTTTTTAAAAGTTACTCTTAGAATAACATTGGGGATGATCCACTTGCAACAGAGAAACATGGAGAAAATGGAACGTTAGAGGGAATTTGGAATGGGGGTGTCTTTGTTAGGGCTGGCCCAAGACATTTTGGTGCCTGAGGCAAAGGGCAAGATAGAGATCTCCCTTCATTCCCTATTCAGAAGTCAACTGAACTATTGTATCAGAGGGCAGCTCAGGGGGCACAGGGCAGGTTGTGCTGTTTGCACACAGCTTCGTCCTCCACCATCTTGCAGCTGCTTCCCACCCACAGCTGCTTCTGTAGCCTGAGGCAGTTACCTCACACTGCCTAAAGATAGGGCCAGCTCTGGTCTTAATGAACCTTCCATATCTCAATTTAGTCTTTCCCTTTCATGCTCAAAGCAATAGAAGTTTCTTGGAAGGCATGGAGAGGGATGGATGGATGGATGGATGGATGGATGGATGGATGGATAGATGACAAGGTTTTGTGAGGCACGCATGGACCTCTTTTTCTCTGGCACTACCTACAAAGCACCTTTGCAAGTTCAAAGCCAGAGCAAAGCTTATTTTCAATAAACCTCTTGCAAAGCTCATTGATAACTTGGTAACATGTTTTAATTGTGCTTTTAATATTTTCTTGGAAGCTGGCTAGAGTGGCTGGGGGAACCCAGTCATATGGGTGTAATATAAATAATATTTTTATTATATTTATTGTGAGGGGCTCTGGTTTGCTGTTTGTCTCTTACAAAGCTTATGTTGATTGTCTTGATTAACTCGCTGATAAGCTGAGAACTGTCTTCACCATCAAGTGTCCTTCATTTTGTAAAGTTTACCTTAAATTTGAACAGCTGTTAGCCTAAAAGTTAACATGACAAACCTTTATTTTAAAAGGAAGTGGTTAGATGAAAACAAAAATTACCGGAAAACACATAAGACTCAGAAGTGGTGTAAGTATAGGTTAGAGAGATAATCTATCACCCCCGAAAGGTGAAACTGACAGGCCTATTTTTGTTTTGGGGATTTATTTGCTACATTTGTTATTTAACTGTCCCTGAGTGGTAACTAAAGGGCCTATCGAATTTCCGACCAGGTTCTGATGCATATGCCACTTTAGAGTAAATGGACTATTGCTATAAAGATTGGAATGTTGGAGTTTTAGGACTTATGGTATATAATCTATTTGAAGTTAGAGATGAGGTGAACAGAAATGTATATCTGCCCATACAATTGTGCACAAGTTAGCGTTGCTGCAAAAGTCTTCCAGAGGATCTTCACTGGATTCTTGTATGTCCGTTTTAATCCCTCACGTCGTTCAACTTGAATGACTGGCTGACGAAGTGTCAGAAAAGACTAAGTAGCTAATTCTCACAGAAAATGACTTTGAGCATGACTGTAACCAGCACCGAGGAATGCCAAACTGGACCACTTTTTGTGAGATGGGGCATCAGTGACTGAAGAATTTCTTATGAGCTTTTCCCACAGCAAATCCAAGCCCCAAGGTAGAAGAGCAAATTTAAGGGGCTCTGGGCAAGAGAAACTTCAAGGGTCCCCCACCAAGAGGGCCAGTTACACATCACCAGAGAGAGAGAGAGACTGAAAAAGAGGACACCAATTTGCATAACACTGGTGTACTCTCATTTCTGTAAATTTTAGAAATCTTTATCAGTGATTAGCCAGTGGAGGATTTTCTTTGCTTGTGTATTCCATTCTGTAGGTCAGGGTGAGGGCCAAGTCAAATAAGTCAATTGAATTGGTCAACTGTGTGGGAAAGGAAACAGGTTCGCACAGATAGCAAGAACCTTGAGGCACTTTTCAGACAAACAGAGTTTCTGGATAATCTGCATCACTCATTTAAAGTTCTGGGGCACCAAGGTGACACCAAGAAGGCCTTCTTCATCACCTGAAGACTTGTAGGACAGCGGGAGAGGTGAAATTAAAGCCACTTTTCCTCTCCGTAGGATAGGCTCACCCAATGTTGACAGACTTACGGTAGGTGCCTCATAACTATTTTGGAATATTTCCCACACATTGGTTTCATCTATCGGAGGCAGTTTAGGGTGTTGCGACAGGTGTGTCTGCACTGGTTGCCACCCTGCAGGGGGCACCAAAACAATGCTGTAGAATGGAGCATGAGAGGAAGGGGGGTCAAATTTTAACACCGCACAGGGCACAGCTGAAATTTGAGAGCCTACCACTGCCCCTATGCAGATCACAAATTATAATTAATAAATTGGTCCTAGCTCTAAATTGGTCCTAGCCTTGTGTCTTGCCTGTTTAATCTGCTCTCCTCACGTGGAAGAATAGAAAACCCATCCACAATCTAAAATTACAAACGGGAAGGTCTTCATCTGATGCAAAAAAGCTTGTAATGTCACTGCCAGGCATTCTTCCTTGGGGATGGCTTTGCAAAGTCAGGGTGCCACCACAGGAAAGGCCCTCTCAAAAACCCAAGCAGCACTCCTAAAGTTTAAGATTAGAGGCACGAGCCTTGAAAAGAGACTTTGAGGCAAGTTAGAGTCTTGGGACACCTTTTTTTTAAAAAGAATGTAAATCAATGTTGTTTTTACTTTCTACTTAGTGTATGATAACAGTATCTCATTTATATGTATATTCACATGAACTTTTGTACACATTCAAAAACTGTAGCCCTGCACTTTTTTGTCTGGGAGCAAACCTAAGACCCATTAAACTAACAGGTGATGCATATCCCCGTAGAGTGACAATAGTATGGAACTGATTATATCAATCATGACAATTTAATAAAAATATGAACTTCCTTAAGGATTTCAGATCTTAGGCCTTCTGGCATTTCTTTTCATAACCTGTCATATATTCTAGCTTCTTGGTTTTAATATGAGCTTTTAATGACAGAGGTATTTGACAGGACATTTATCAAAGTGGGGGGAGTTTTCTTATTATAATAGTAATTAGAGTATGATCAGTGCCTGGTTCAAAAGAAATGGCAATTAACTTGTTTTTATCACTGCCATGACATGCACCTTTGTGTCACATCCTTGATTGTCATTTTGCATCACTGTTAGTGTGTTTCTAATTTCATGTGTACAGTAAATAACTATAATCCAAAGTTGTTTGGGGCATTTAGACATAAATGTCTTTCGTTTAATGTGATTGCTTTCTTTGAGATTACAATACAAATTCAGCCAGGCCAGAAGGAATGATAACACTAACATTAAAATGATGGATGGCAAACAACCTTGAAAATTTCCATTCCAGCATAATTCTTTGGTGATGACAATCAGTCCATTTCCTGCCTTCAAACATAGGAAATCTGGAACAGCTGAAAGCCCCAGTGTAAGTCGAGTGTTGTTTTATATACTCTTTATGGGCAGTCATTAAATAAGTCTAACATTTACCCTTAATGTTTATTCCCTTACAAATACAATAGGCTCTGAATTGCCTGTTATTCATAAAATTTGTTCTGTTATAAAGGTCTGCTAATAACTCATCAAAATCGGAAGAGGAAATCAGGTATGAAAAACCACAGAAAAACCCAACTCAGGCAGGGTTGCCATATTTCAAGTAGTAAAAACCAGGACACCCTGTATTTCCCCCTGACTGGATTGACTTGACTCCTGGACAAAGCACCACCTTTCAGAAATTTCCCCTGGACATAAATTCTGCCTTTGAAATCCTGGTAATGTATGGCAGCCCTAACTCGGGTGATATTTATAATGAATTCTGGCCACAGGCAACCATCAGCATATGTCCACAGATTAATTTCATATTTCAACAAGGCAGTCCTATTAACCCTCTTTAGCTGTCTCAGTACTAACAGAGGGTTGGGTTCAGAATTTAGCCAAGGAGGAAAGTAGCAGGGAAGGGGTGTATACAAAGTTCATTGGTTTCAATTGGCTCCAGAAAGTAAATCTGCCTTGGATTGTAGCCAAAAGTGAACAACCTCTGGGCATATTTACTTACTTACTTACTTACTTACTTATTGCTTTCTCAGGGTAATATAACATCTTGATTGGGGCAGAATATTAGGACTCCATAAGGAAACTAAAGACAGAATTCATTAGCTGGACCATAAAGAAGGCTGATCGCCGAAGAATTGATGCTTTTGAATTATGGTGCTGGAGGAGACTCTTGAGAGTCCCATGGACTGCAAGAAGATCAAACCTATCCATTCTTAAGGAAATCAGCCCTGAGTGCTCACTGGAAGGACAGATCGTGAAGCTGAGGCTCCAATACTTTGGCCACCTCATGAGAAGAAAAGACTCCCTGGAAAAGACCCTGATATTAGGAAAGATGGAGGGCACAAGGAGAAGGGGACGACAGAGGACGAGATGGTTGGACAGTGTTCTCGAAGCTACCAGCATGAGTTTGACCAAACTGCAGGAGGCAGTGGAAGACAGGAGTGCCTGGTGCGCTCTGGTCCATGGGGCCACGAAGAGCCGGACACAACTAAATGACTAAACAACAACAACAATCAGATCTATATTATATTATATTATTATATTATATTATATTATATTATATTAATCTTGCAGTCACCTGCTCTTTTGATACTCCTGTATTATAGTTCACCTGGGTGGTCTGCTTCTCAAAGTCAACTTGCATCCTCCAGGTAAGCATGGAATGAAGAACAAGCTTGGGGAGGAAAAGCACTTTAAAATGAGCCTCAAAGGCAGTCAGGGATGCAAAGTGCTTCCAAGTGCTGAAGCCAACGAAGCTTCTGAAATGAGAGATAACATTCAGAGGGCTCCCAAGTCTGGGATGCATGCAGTTGTGGCTTTTCTTCTCTTTTGTTTAGCATATGTGCAAGGTGACTTCTGGGTCAACTCTGACAAAAATCAGACAAGCTAGGCACAACACAAGCTGCTGAAGGTTTACGGTGTTTAAAAACAAACAAAAATTAAAACAGATGGGAGACCAGGTAGCTTAAAGGAATGGTGGAATCTATTCTTCCTCTTATCATAGAATCATAGACTCTGGGGATCATCTAGTCTAACCCCCTGAAATCCAGGAATATGCAGCTACCATATTAGCTGCAGGGATATTAGCTGCAGGGATCAAACCTGCAATCTTGGTGTTATCAGCACCACACTTCAACCAATTATAAGAGGATGATGAAATAAGCATGGTATGGAAGTTCATTTTATTTTTTTTAAATGACTTCTGGGCCACTTATGTTACAGAAGTGGTATGCCAGGCACTGTTTGCAGCCTTTCAAAGTTCTCTTTTGTGCCTGTTTAGGAGAGGGGGGCATATAATTGTGTAACTGCTACATTGCCTCACTCCATTACAGTGCAGGTAAACTGTAGTGACACTGGAATTAGGAGGGCAGCTCCCCCCTCCCCGCCCCTGATAAAAATGCATCTATTACTCCCCATGTGGCCAACTGCTGTGCTGCAGCAAGCAAAACCCATCAGCATATGATCCCAGATATTTTGCAATTCTCCTCTTTGGAGTTCAGGACATAACCATAACTTTTAGAACGTTGATGCTTTAAAAAACTAACTAACTAACTAACTAACTAACTAACTAACTAACTAACTAACTCTATGCTACTTTATAGTGTCTTCTATGTACTCCTTATTTTGCTTCTTTAATGCTGGCCACTGACCATAACAATAGGGATTTGGGCTGTGCTCCACCACACCAGCCGCCTCTGCCTTAGACCCTGGCAAAAAAGCTGGTGGTGAGAATAGACAAAGCTGAGATAGAGGGGGAAGTTGCCTGACCTGATATGATGCACATCATGTGATCCTGTGAGTGCTTTGTAACAAAGATAAAGATCGGTTAACCCTCAGCATGGAAGGGAACCAATTGCTTGCTTCAGTTAAATTGCTCTGTTTGTGAACCAAGAATAAATGTGCTAGGCTGAGTTGGAGGAAAGGCATTTCCTAGTCGGAAGCCTTTCCAAGCCAGTAGTTATCCCTTCCACACACACACAACCCCCCATGTGCACCCCACACAAATAATCACTTTTAAATAATAGTGTAACTGTTAGTAAGACTCACAAAAGACAGCCCCGGCAGCTGGCCCTCATCACTTTGTGGTTTATCATCAGAGTAATTGCATTTCAGTTATGGATTATTGCTATGCATCATACAAATGAGATGCCTCAATGATGTATTGATGGAGAAGCAGGGGTTGTCCAGGAAGAAAAAGATTGAGGAAGTCAACAACTCAATTTTTGTATGTGAAAGAGGAAAGATGACTCAGAACGAGAGAGGGGAGGATGTTATTAACTACTTCATTTAAGCTGCTGGTGGTGATGCTGCTGATGAATGAAATTTCCACAGTGATTTCTCTGTCATTAAAGCCGTCGCTTTCCCTCTCCCTCTACCAAAGGCCCTCAAATTGCTTTCCTTTTTTTAGAAGGTATTGTTCCTATCCAGAGTTTCTTAAAAGAAAAAAATCAACAACCCACAAAACAACACTTTCTAAGCAGGTCCATTTGAACCAACAGTTAAAAATTGTTTTCCAGGCTGATAGACACTTCAGTTGATCACAGAATCCTTAGCTCACTCCCTTCCCTACTGGTAGGCAGTTTTCCATTGACCATTTCCTCATGAAACCCACACACATTCAGGTTCACAGTGTCCATGAAGAACAGTAGTAAACCAAGAGGCAGCAGAGGCAATGGTGGCGGAGTAACCATAGTGCAAGATTAAATGCAAGTTACAAAAGTCTAACATACAAAGAGCATTTCAAGAAGCTCTTGGCAAGCCTCCACCTCCAGCAGTCAAAAGGACAGTTTCAAAAGTGCTTTTTCTTAGGTCCATAGCAGCAGCTCCATGCACTAATCTGAATACTTCTTAGTCTCTTACAAGTGGTCCTGTAATTAACTTGAGTTTCAGGGGTGCTGTGTGGCAGACTTCTAAGGGGCATAGGCAGAATAAACGAAGGTGGGAAGTGCTCCCTCATGTCAGAACCACTGGGTTAGACTTGAAAGGGGAAACCTCATTATCCCGTGTTAGGACTGGCTTCCCCACAAACACCAGTTTCCTCTTTACAGTTTCTATTTAATTGGTCTGGACAATATTACAATTTTATCTCATCTGTCACAGCTCTTTAGAGTGATACTAATGACAACTTCATCAACATCAAGATGTAGATTTGCCAAATATTTCATTGGGAATAATAATAGAATATTGTGCACCTAAATAGATACAGACTTCATTGGCTATGTGAGGCATGGGAGTAGGTTTTTGTGCTTATATTATGAAGAAATTGCTAATCTAGTTAAATTGCCCCTCTTTTGCCATGCTGCTGTTTCCAAAAGAACTGACGAGTTGTGATCTAAACACCAGAGTAAATGCTTTTATTTACTGTATTTTTATCCTGCGTTTCAGAAGAGAATTGCCCCTCACCCCAAAAGTGGCTCACATGGAGAGAGAGAGAGAGAGAGAGAGAGAGAGAGAGATGGCTGCCAAAAAGACAAGACACACAAGAAAAGGAAAACGGGTGGGAAACCCAGATGAGGAAGACCAGTTCTTCATGGTCAGAACAATGAGGTGACTGTATATACCCAGCTGAGGCCAGGCCAATCTTACCTTGCTGGTTCTTCCTTAAATAGCAGTTGGTGGTTCTTGTTCCTTTGGCCAATGGATGGAGCTACAGCTTGATGGGGAGAGGCCTTTATACCATTGCTCCTGCCATGGTGCTGATCCTGTCTGAGCACACCCACAGCTGCTAAGGAAAACTCCCATTGCCATCAGGCTTGTTCAGGATGCAAACAGCAGCCTATCGGGATCACGGTCAGAGTAAAAGATGCTTCCTAAACCCACACCACAATCTCAATTCGGATTCTACCCCTGACAGAAACAGTAACTCAGATACTAATTGTGTGAATGATGTCAGGGGTAACTTGGCCTTTAGGAGCTGTCTGTCGGCTGCAATAAAAGCTTCCATTTCATACAACCTCTGCAACCTTAATTTGTAAACAAATGTTCAGCAAATGAAGTCACTCCAGAAGAAATGATCACCTCTGTGTATTCTACTTTAGATACTCATGGAAGAGATTGATGGAGACAGCTAGGCACCTGGACGATACTGACATTCAGCTGATAAATATTGGGGGCCGAGTTTTTGTTTCATTTCTATCCATTCTAATTTACAGCATCATAATGAGCTGTATGCATGGAGCTATTGAATTCACATTTGGTGGCAGTAACCACCCTGGAAGGCTTATTAGTTTCATCATCCAAATACCCTGAACACTCTAAACAGTTCAGCAGAATTGGCACCATCTCCTTCATTTGGAATAGTGCTCACAATTCAGAAGTGATTTCAACTGGCATGTGGTCCCTGTCAAAGCAGCACCTAAGCTGAGCCACTGTAATTCGTCTCAGTTTCATGAGCATTATGTACACCCAGCCTGGGGAAGAAATAGAATTTTAATCCATGCCAATTTTAACTGCCAGAAAGTATAAACAAGGACCTGGAATGGAGAAACCCACCATTTATTCAGAAGTCCATGCAGATCAAAGATGATACATACTTAAAGTTCTATTGGTGGTGCTGAGCTCATTTATATATTTCCAATGAGAAGCTCAGTCTTTTCCTATTGATTCCTATTCGACTGTAGCGATGGACAAATCTTCCTAATTCCACCCAATTTCATTGTTGCTGGCACTCAGTCATAGGTCCATGCCTCCCGTTTTGTGTGGATTTTTTAAAAGAATGCCTTAAACATTTGCTTTGAAATTATATGTATTCTTGTATACATTGCTGTATGCCTTTCCCTCCAAAAAAACCCCGTATTTTTCAATATGTTCAATGTGCTTTCCCATAAAATACATATTTTACATGTCCTTTAACTAGGTGATCAAAAGAGCCATTTATCACAAAGGCAGCAAGCATTCAAGTAACAACAACAACAACTTTTTATTTATACCCCACCCATCTGGTTGGGTTTCCCCAGCCACTCTGGGCGACTTCCAACAAAAGATTAAAAATACATTAAAGCTGACCAATACCCATTTTTATGCATATGAAATGTCCTACATGCCTCCTCCAGGGACTGGGATCATTGTGGGATGAGCAGAGACGGTCTCTTCATTTGCTTCAACTGCAGCATAGCAGGGGTGATATGTAAATGGAACCTCCCACCCACTTCCCCCTTTTTCCTGAACCTCCTGGATTTATACCTCTACAGTGGAACTTGCACCCTCTCTGCCTCCTGTATGCTTTTGCCCCTTCTCCAATTGCTCCAAATGGTTGGGGGAATGCCAAAAACAGATTGAGGAAATGCATGGGTAGGAGAAGGGAATAATGGTTCTGTTGCAGAAGCAGAAATCTTTGAATGTTTGGAACATTCGTGTAGCACTACTTTGGAAACAACAATTTCTTTATAGCAGATAATGTGAGACTCAACAGTGCCTTTCCCTTCCCTCCATGGGTTCTATTTTTACTCACCAGAAAAAAAGAGTATTTTCTGATAATGATACTGTCTTGTTTCGTTCACCAGACAAAATAATAATACCAAAGGTCAACCCTCATGAGAGATATCTTGATGAAGCAATCAAACCCCTAAAATAGCCACACACTTTCTGTTTCTTTCCATACTGAAGCAAAATAATGAGACAAGAAAATGTATTCCTGATAGTAATGAAGGCACTTTTACACAGAGGGCAACTCTCATTTCATCTGAAGATAATATTTATTTCCTCCTCATCTCTGTGTATTTTCAGATATCCATATTAGTCCCTGGTTAGATACCAAGCAAGAGGCTTATCCAGACTAATTTGTGACTTTTGAGATCATTCTTTATGGTCTAATCCAAACTTGTTTTACCTCACATTTTAAACTCAGAGATGTGTAAGAGAACCTGGATGGTCCCAGGGGCATGTCTGGAACCTAGCGAGAAGAACCAGAAATATAGCTTGGAGGACCATGACATGCCACAAAAGCAGAAACAACTCACCCAGTGGGGTGGAGCTGCAACACTAGCTTCCTGGCAACAGTGGCACTGCTGCTTTTTGAGAGGGAGACAGGGAGGGTCAAGGTGGCAGTAAGGTCGATGAGAGTTGAGCAGATCCCATCTGGTGCTCTTGATGGTGTGACTGCACTAGGCGACATCAACACAATTGGTACAAGCAGAAGCTCATGAAGTATGCGCAGAACAGATAACCAAAAAAATGTGCCACCCTGGAAGTTAAAAATAGATTGATCAAGTAATTTCATTTATTGTTTTCTTCCTTTGCCCTGTGTACTCCCCAACCTGGTGGCCACAGTTTTCTGTCACTCCTTTTGCAATTTCATTTGTCTCAAAGCTGACCCAATACAAGCTCTTCAACTTCCGCTGCTGCCCTGATGCATAAGATTAGAAGGCAGGAGTTTGTCCCAAATGGTCCACAGCACCTCACATTCCCTGTTATGGATCCTATGCTGTTGAGGTAATGTTAGAAATTCACCCGGAACGTATTCCTCATACTGGTTGCGAAAATGCCTGGTGTCAGCAGCACTACTTTTAATTTAGTCAAATATATGGGTTGCCTGTTCTAGGAATCGTACAAGGGCAGGCACATTATTTGAGAGATGTTTATGCACTGCCTATTCAGAAGGAAGCATCTGTAGACACTTTAATGGAAAAATAAATCTGGTGGGAAGAGCAGGGAAGTTGTTTCTTTTTGTGGTGTTCAAGTGAGCTGATTCATGTGTCAGCTCTTCTTTCCCCCCACTCTAGCCAGCTTTGCATTCTTGAAAGAATGTAGAGGACAAACCAAATGACTTTAATATCCTCAGCTCGTGGTGCTTCGTCCATTTAAACTTGTTGAGATGGGGAATGCTTTTGTGATTATGGCTATTACCACTCTTCTGTGATACGTTCACGTAGAACCCTTTTCAGAAATGTGAGCAATGACATTCATGCCTGTGCCGGTAATTTCTCTTATGCCTGTGAGTTGACTGAAGAGTCATTATTGTATAAGGATGCATCAGTCAAGGATAAATATAAAATTGCAACTTTCTGTCACATATCCGTATATTAGATGTGTTGGATATCCATGCTGAAATAGGATATAAAAAGAAAACACTCCTTAGTCAGAATGATAGGGCAAGTCTTTCAAAAGTGAGCCATCCAGAAATGGGCTAACTCTTAAGCATTCACACATTGGGTTCACTCTTTATAGATCTACCACCACAGGTGACTCTCAGTGGATAGTTTATCCCTCTGTGTCTATGCTCTTCTTTTTTGTGTTTCCAAGATGCAATAGCCACTTTACAGAGGGTGTTCAATGTGCTGTCTCAAATGATGGGGAAATGGGGGAGGGGTGTCATAAGACAAGATTTGCTATCTCTCAAATTGCACTCCAAATCTGACTTCATTGATTTTTCAGCTGATACTCCAAAAAAATTAAGATCCACCTACTTTGGGCAAATTTTGTGATTTCTAGGCAACAGTACCACAATTTCTCAGAAACTGATAAACTTCTCTGACTGTCTGTTGACTGACACAATGAATTTCCCTATCATGTACTGGGTACATGACACAAATTGATGGTTCAGCTCGTGTGAGAGAAGTGGATCAGGCAACAGTTTGAATAAGCAGATAAACATCAGAAAGAACAGTATTCACACCAAAATAAATCCAAAAATGGCTGGTGGGTATGGCATTTAAAATAACAAATAAGTGTTATTCTCCTGTTCCATTAACTAAAGGGGGGGAGAATGGAATTAATAAAATATTAGCACAAAAGAATTTATTAATCCACTACTACTCAAGGAAGTTATATCTTAACCCACTTGTTTCTCATACTTCACAGTGAATTGGAAAAAACAAGTGAGTTTGGATAAAACTTCCTTGGGCAATGGCGGATTAAGGAATTCTTTTTGTGTTGATTTTGTGCCCTGAAAATCATGAAACAGTAGAGGTTTGTAAAGAGTGCCTTTTTATCTGTTAATTGGCAGAAATTCAGGAGAAGTGGAATACATTTACTCAGCTAGATGAGAATAAGCATGCGTAAAGAGCTATAAATTTACATTTAACACAGACCATTTTTTAAAGTGTCAGACTGTACAGTCTTCTTGTCAAACATAGTGTTTAATTATACTGCAGTATCAGCCCTGGATGTATTAGTCGTCTCCCACAGCCACTTGCTATTTCTCCAGAACACCGAGTCAGTTCACAACAGCCAGTTGACTGGTTGAGAAAGAAGGTTGAACAGAAGTATAACATGTGCCCAAACAACCATGGGGTTGTCATGCTACCACAGAACTGCCAAAAATGTGGGCTGCTCAGCAGTGAAGTAAACTTGGGTTGAATGAAGATCTGACTATACAGTGGTACCTCGAGTTAAGTACTTAATTCGTTCCGGATGTCTGTTCTTAACCTGAAACTGTTCTTAACCTGAAGCACCACTTTAGCTAATGGGGCCTCCTGCTGCCGCCGCGCCACCATTGTGCGATTTCTGTTCTCATCCTGAAGCAAAGTTCTTAACCCGAGGTACTATTTCTGGGTTAGCGGAGTCTGTAACCTGAAGTGTATGTAACCCGAGGTACCACTGTATAGTAAAGCGGAAACACGGTCACTCTTCTGTACAATGCATCTTCTAGTTCTCATGCCCAGCTGTAACTAAGCCTAAGTATATGCAGCTGAATCAATAACATATTGAATTTTAGACCGTGAGCACTGCAAAGCAGGATGTATCCTCTTATATTCTGTAGAGCAGGGGTGGGGAACCCCAGCCTGCATGGCCAATGGTCAGTGATGATAGGAGCTGAAGTTCAACAATAAAACAATGAACAGGGTGGTGATGCAATGACTATTGAGATCGAAACAAGGCAATATCACCAAGGCAACTATCTGTAAACAAACAATAAAAGTCCATAAAAATGACAAAAGTAGTTTCCCCCCACAAATTTGTTTTATCTTAAGCAATTGCAAACACAGTAAATAAAGAGCTCACTTCTGATATACCAGTGGTTCAGTGCTCAGACGTCGTTCTGGTAATCAGATGTTTCGTCACTAAACAGCTTAGTCATTGAGCTTTGTAGTAAATAATATACAGTGGTACCTCGGTTTTCGAATGTCTCAGAAGTCAAACGTTTTGGTTTTCGAACGCTGAAAACTTGGAAGTAAATGCTTCTGTTTTTGAAGGCGCCTCGGAAGTTGAACGACTTCCGCTGAGTCGTCCCCCCCCCCCCATTTTCTCTATTGAATTTACAGACAGCCCTTTGCATCTTGGTTTTCAAATGTTTTGGAAGTCAAACGGTCTTCCTGAACGGATTATGTTCGAAAACCGAGGTACCACTGTACAAGGGAAGACAGTATGCAAACGACTTAAAGCAGGGGTATAGCTGTCCCCATCTGCATGTTTCCATTGGGAGAAGCATAGAAAGATGATGATGTCTCTATCTTACGATCTCTGCCTCCAAGCACCTCCCCACATAAAAGGGTGCCTTGCTGGCTACACATAAGAAGAGGAAGGAGTAGCCAGCATGTGCATATGACATCCTATGTCTGCGGCGTGGTGGCAGGCACCCACAATCCTGAGGACAAGATGGCTCCCCTGGCTGAAGATGTATTTGTGTATATGATGTGTAAGTGTGTTGAAGGGTCTGGAGCTCTGCTCTGGTTCCTACTGCTTTTGCTCACCATTTTTAAAATTGCCGTTTTAGACTAGCTCAGCCATTTAGCCAGACGGTCCTTCCTGACAAAAGACCAGCGAAGTCCTGGATGTATTATGGGAACAGGAGGCTTTGTCTCAAGTATAAACCACAGGTTTCCCCATACTTATCTGAATCAGGGCTATTCTTTTTTTTTTACATCACGTGAAATACCCAGCAATTTTTCAAAAAATGGAATTTGGATGGGATGCTCACAAGTGCCTCCTGCATTAGTAAATTGGCCATTGTGTTTTAAATATTGCTTCTAAAGCCACATGTCTTTCTTTAAGAACCCTTGAATATGGAATAATAGAGAGAGAGAGAAAGCAACTAGTCTTGCAATCAGTTTTCCAAAATGATATAATCAGCCATGACAATTTTCATGTAATGATCAAATTTAGGTTCTGAAATTGTTTATTAAAGAAGAGGACTAGAGAACAGTGTGTGTGAACAGCATGAAAAATGGAACTGTCTTATTGTTTGATTGAAACCTTCATATCTGAAATGCATAACACACCAGCCTAGCTATTTCAATCAAATTAAATATTTTATAACCATTTTCAAGCTAACCATTAATTTTACATGTATGAATTATTTATCCTGTGCCAATGGTGATAGTTCGTTCAGTTCTACAAACCAACAACAACAACAACAAAACAATACCCCACTCCATGATATCTAAAACGCCCCAAAACTCTAGTATTTTGTGCATGCTGAGATGGAAATTGCAGGCCAAAGACGGAAAAAGAAAGGAAGATGGAAATGAATTGTACATAGATTTGTAGAGACATGGTGAGAGGGGGGGGGGGGGGAAGAATCATTAAGCCATAATGTTATTGATGGACGAAGCGTGTTTTGTGCTGTTTGTATTTCACGTCCCATCATCTGCAAAGTAATACAGAATAGCTGGAGGCCATGACCTAGACCAGTCCATCACAACTTGTGATTCACCAATCCTGGTGCAAGACTCCCAGCCATATATTTCCCTCCCAGAGATTCAATTATCAGAGTTATCTTGGAAGTGTTGAGAACTGTAGCCCTCTGAAGGAAATAGAGGTCTCCTAAAAACTCTTAGCACCCTTAACAAGCTGCAGCTCCCAGAATTCTTAGGGGGAAGCCATAACCTTTCAAAATGGTGTGCTGTATGGTGCAGATTGGGCTTTAGGGAGGAATTCAATGGTGGAACAGTGGAGAAACACTAAGGTGATAGTTCTGTCAGGGCAAGCATCTCATCTTGCCAGATGGAACAATCTCCTTTTCCCACATGCCATTGGGGGGGGGGGCAGTCTACCAATCCCTCCCCTGAGCCAGTTTTTAAGTCTTTGCACAGGGCTTCTGCTGACAAGACTCAGCTGAATGACCCTTAGTCATTTCCACTGTCTTGAGGTAAAGCTCTCCTCCTATTTACATGAGAGGACTGATGGCCCTGCGCTTGTGGTAGTCAATGTTTTGTGACTTTGACAGCAGGAATTGGATGATAGGGATGCATTGGAAATTCCAGCATGAACCAACGGCCTTCAGTGTGTGCAGACTGGAACATAGTTATCCATTGGCTTTCATGTTTTCCAAACTGAAGTGTAGGTGGGTTCAGGCATGGCCCAAGACCAGATTTCAGCTCAAAAGAATTTATTGTAACAACAGGAACAAGTCCGACAAACAAGGTCACTTAAGGTATACAGTGGTACCTCGGGTTACATACGTTTCAGGTTACATACGCTTCAGGTTACAGACTTCGCTAACCCAGAAATAGCACCTCGGGCTAAGAACTTTGCTTCAGGATGAGAACAGAAATTGTGTGGCGGCGCAGCAGCAGCAGGAGGCCCCATTAGCTAAAGTGGTGCTTCAGGTTAAGAACAGTTTCAGGTTAAGAACGGACCTCCAGAACAAATTAAGTTCTTAACCTGAGGTACCACTGTATATATGCCTGAAGCCGGCCCAGGCAAAACACATACCTTGCCAGTTATAGGTCGTCTTAATGCTGCAATTAGCAAATTACAACACTGGCCATATTTCAGCAGGGATTGGCTGCCTGACAGCTACTAACAATGTTTTTGTAGGATTTTATAATCCTCTTTCTTTTGTTATGCAGATGAATCTCCTGAGCTCCAGGAGGCCTTAAGGCCTAGGCCTGCATTGCATGCATACAGCCTGGCTTCAGCCCACAATGCCTGCATACATAACACAAACATTTCCACTCAAAAAGAGTATCAAAATACAATTAAAATGGCCTCCCTTCCTTCTTTTTAAACTGCTTTCTTTTCTTAGAAAATACATATTAAAACCCATATTTTAAAATGTAGTGCAAATTTTTGTGCAGCCTTTTATTTTTAAAAAATAGTTTAATGCTGAAAAATACAGCAGAATTGAATTATAGATAAGCACGTGCAAATGTGGCATGGACTGGAAACAGACTGATTATTCCACCCTTGAACATATGCATGAGGAGAAAATGTGTAAAATTCTGTTACCCTTAGAAGAGCATTTACTGCTCTTCATTTTGAAACAATGCCTTCAGCCTATTTGGAGTGAAAGTATAACAGGATTCTCTATGCCCAGCTGACATGAGTTTGTGGTACTGGGGATGTGGAAGATAATAGTGTCTGTTGTACATCAGTGCTTATTTTGGGGGGGGAGACCTTTTGAGAGCAAGAGCTGGCTGGACCCTGACTGATATTCTTTGTGATCTGTTGGCATGCTACAATAACCCTACTACAAACCTTTGCTGTAGCAGTGAGGCATCTGATCAAGACCTGTATTTTAAAATGAGCTTAAAGATATATTTGCAAATGTTTGTATGTTTCATGCCAGGCATAAAGCAGCTGGCTAAGTACTTTGGCAGTTGTTTATCTTCCTGCTCAAGGGCCCCCCTGATTTATAGCAGTACCTCAAAGTTGTAAAAGGGAATTACAGGCTGGGAGCAAAGGTCATACTGACCATACATATTACAGAATACAATCAAGCTGCAAAAACACTAATTAAGAGTTGGTAAATAGTAAGATTTATTGTTTAACAGAAAATAATACCATGTGCCTCCCATCAGACTCGAGTCATATTTTTCTAAGGTTAAAGGACAAGAGCTAATGGGAACAGCAGCTGGCTGGGAAAGGGGGTTGTAAATTGAAGAGGTTGCTTTTGAAACTGTTTTTACTAAGTTCCTTTTCTTCCAAAAAAGCTATCTATGTTATGAATGAGATTTAATGTAATTATGCAAAGGATTTAGAAAGTAAGAAATGTTAGATTCTTATGTTAGATTCTTATTTCATTGATGGTGTGTGAGAATGTGAACCCAAGATCTCTGTTACCATGAGCCATCTGTTTTAGCCATCTGTTTTGGAGTGTAGGGGCAAAAGGGCAAAAGGTGATCTGGTAATTAAGGTGCCTTGTCGAGGCAAATGTAAGATATATGGCTACTTGTCTGCCATTTATGGATAGAAGGAAATATAGCTCTTTGTCTCCCATAAAAGGTAATAGGAAGTGGGTGTATCTTTTATGATTGGTTCTAGCAAACAGCCAATAGGAATTTCAACCAGGCTGATTGGACAGAGGCAGCCAAAGGAGGAGCAAGGGGAGAGGACTGAGGAAATATAATTGCTGGCCATCAGGGCTGGAGTGGTAACCACTGTGCCTATCATTTATTTGTCTGACAAATTATTATTTTAATTTCTCTATTGCTGCGTTGAATATTTCATTCCAGCTAAGCGTTAACCACAAGCAGGGTGCTACAGCAGTTCAAAAAATTCACCAAAGATTTCTAAAAATATCTGCCATGTACTGCAAAAACACCAACCACAATTGCATCTTGACGTTATCAATCCTTGTTTGCAGCACCGCACATCCCTGCCACCACCAGCAGCATGGTGCAGCTGTAGTGGCAGCATTTGGTGATATCTCAAAGAATTCTTGTGAGATCTTGTGAGAACTCCCCAATATCTCATTGGAAGCTGCTATAGCCACATGACACTGGTAAGAGAGGCTTCGGCAGGGGGAGGGACTATCCCTTGCCATTTAGCCTCAGGTGGCAAAACAGGATGGGATGCCCCTGAGAATTATTATTTGTGCTATGCTTTGACCCTGCATTCCTGGTGTTTGTCCTAGCAGCCATGTAGATTTGCTACCAGTATTTGTGATTGTGTAAATTTGTGTACTCTTTAATGTGCAAGAATGGCATGACTGCCTCTCTTACCAGAAAAACAAGCAGGGTTGTGCACGATGGCTTCCAGTTTATATGCATAGAAATATCTACATAATCTTTACATTAAAAATTACTTATGATGGTGCATGTTTTTTTACAAATGAAATCTCTCTCACACACACATAAACACACACACCTCTATAGAGAGATACGTTCATGTGTGAAGAAGCTCTGAGCTCGAAGCCTATACTGATGATATGACACTGTACTGATGCCCTTGTTAGCAGATAAAACATGACTCTCCCTCCATCTAGCTCCTTCCAAATACAGTCGTACCTTGGAAGTCAAACGGAATCCATTCCGGAAGTCCGTTCGACTTCCAAAACATTCAGAAACCAAAGCGCGGCTTCTCATTGGCTGCAGGAAGCTCCTGCGGTCAACCAGAAGCCATGGAAGCCCCGTCGGACATTCGGCTTCCAAAAGAACATTCGAAAACCGGAACACTCACTTCTGGGTTTCAATCGTACAGGAGCTGATTCGTTCGGGAGTCAAGACGTTTGTGATCCATGATACAACTGTATAGATATTCTATGTACTACCCATGCAGGGGCCAGATGGATTGCATTAGATGTAGCCAATGTAATATTGGCCTCTGGAAAACTCCAATCAACCGCAGCCAGTAGACTCAATGGACAAGGTTGATTGGTGCTGTCGCCAACTGCACCAGAAGAGTGCCACATTGGGTAGCCCTGGATTAAATATTTAGGCCTTTCAAGTTTTCTTAATTCAGTTCTGCATGTAGGTGAGTGCTTAAGTGTCAGGCACACATTTCGCCGTCAACTAAGCTTGTGCTCTAATCTTTATTGTCATTTGAGTTTTGTTTCCCATTTGGGGTTACTTTTGTTATATGCAAATCAAGGTGATTTGCAAGGCAAGAAAGATTCATAAATAAATATTTGAACAGAGGATGGTTGGAATATACACAATGATATAAGCAGCCTGCCAAGGAAACAAACAACTCCCAAAATGTCAGTCACCAGTGAAGTGTACTTGTAACATACCATGCAAATTTCTCTCCCTTTACCAGTATGCAAAAGAAGAAGAAAAGACTAAGCCCTTGATTCAACACCTTACAATATCTTCTAAATAGTAATTTTGCACAAAAACGTGGTGCCAAATTCTTGACTCCATGTTAAGGTTTTTTGTTCTACATCTCAGAGATGTGATTGGCTTGGCATGCCTTAGAATTATTCAATACAACGCCAAACTAAATTACAGCCTGTATTCCTATTATTAAACACACACACACACACACACACACACACACACACACACACACACACAAATAGATAATGAGAAATTTTGTGAAGATGTATTCAGTGACTGTTGCATGAACAAAATTCCAAATACTCATTTTTATGAAGGGGACTTTTCATTAGAGTTGAGAGCTCTGCAAACCAATATAGCAATCAGTGTCTCTGTGAAGATGTAATTGAAACTCTGAAATAAACACAAGTCCCTGTGGACAAACTAGGCCATGGCAGGCCATATGGGCATCCACCCTCATTGCCCCTCTGGGAATCAAATCTGCCAAGGAACATACAATCAGCACACTGGAACATTGACAGCATAACTGTGTAAGGTGATCTGTTCTCACCTCCCATCTCTTGTTTGTTTGGGTACACCAAAAGCCCAATATACTATTTGACCATCCTGGATATTCATCTGCTCAAGGTCTGTATCTGCCTATCTTTGTACCTGAGTATGGCCACAGTGGATGCAGCCCTGATTCTGAATTAGGTTGTTTGAAATCTGTGATAAGAAGTTATACAAATGAACTTGCTTTGAATTGTCTTTTTAAGAAGCCGGCAGGTCACTTTAGGTGTTTGTGTAATGCTCATATTAAGGGGAAGGGAGAAGGAAAGATTTGCAGAGAGGAAGAAACTTATTTATATTGAAGTGGTTTACAATATAATAGCGTATATAAAACAGTGACATGTATAAAAATAGTTAAAAGGATTGCATATAAAAATAAATATAAATATAAAAACGGTTTAAAACAACAGCAGCCCATACATAAAATCATAAAAAGTAGGGGAAATTGTTGTATGGGAGAAAGAAAAACAAACACAAAAAGTCAAATAAACTAATAACAATAATAGCAACAATAATAAAATGGAGATCCAATGACTCATTGGAAATGGATAGAACAATCAATTTTTAGTCTCCAAACTTGATTGGTAATGTATCTAAACTTCCAAGTACTATAAAATCCATGTTTGTAAGTGTGGCCATTGTGTGTACAGGATTGTATCCCAGAAGCATTTTCAAGCCTGTGTGCAACAGGGACTGAAATCAGAACACAGGTATTATAAAGGTCTGGACAAGAAAACAGTTAATGGAAGAAAAACTTATAAAAAATAATAATAATAAGTCAGTTATTTGTGGTTAGGTTCTTTGGTGCATTAGGAGCAGATAATCAGCAGTTATATACTGACTGCACTGAAGAAATATTATGGTGAAAGAAAAGATCCCTTTCTATATAAATCTTGATCAATATGAAGCCATTTCATTTAATAGCCAAGATTTTACACCACCATTTATTTTCAGATTCATTGAGTTTTCTGGCTAGTGCCTTTGTTGATTTTTTCAACTCCCACATCCATAAGTAAATGCAGCGATACCCAAGACCAAGACAGAGAGAAAAATATTAACTTGCCGATGCCCAGTGAGTTCCTTTCATCCACTCTGTCTAGTTGTTCTTGGGTAATCAGGCAACTGTGTTGCATTCAACTTTGTTAAGCAAAGGTGTGAAATAATATGCAGGCTATAAAAAAATGCTGATTGAAGATGACAAGAACTGTGGAAGGCCGAAAGGATTCCTATTCCTATCCATTTACAACCCCACCTTCACTGAAAAGTTGCTTTAACAAAGGACACGCACAATGATACAGGTTGCAAAAGGGCCCTGAACAGAAACTCAAGAATTAATGATGATGATAATGTATGGAATAAAAATATATTATTTGATGTGCATACACAGGTGTGAGAAAACATAGAAAATCTCAAAGGAAGTCATGACACGATTATATATACATATATTCTGAGTTAAGCAGACGTTAACATTCTTTTGTCAAAAGTTTTCTAGGATACAATAGATGTAGTTGTGTTTGAAACTCACTTAAGAAAGCTTGTGTTTCTGGGCTTCGCTGCTGATATTGTCTGTTCCCTAGGTTGGCATAATGTACTGTATTTGTTCACACTCTTGTTTTCACTCTGTTATGCTTCAATATGGAAGATTCGTCGAGCGCTGCTCTTTACCAAGTTATGTAGAAGCCTGTTTTATCCAGGTGAAACTTGTGGGAGTTAGATAATAGACATGTGCGCAAAAGATTTGGACAAATGCTGAAGCAAGAAGTGAAGAAAGCCTGTGTGGAAACATCCAGGGCTTGACAAAGCAGGATCTTTTCTAAAGCACCCCACCCTGAAGGATAGACCTCCAAAGAGATTTGGAGATTCAGATGTTTTGAAAAATGTGCCTTCAGTTTGACTGCTAATAGGGAAAGTTTTCAAACTTTTTCTGGATTGTTGTTGTTTAGTCATTTAGTCGTGTCTGCCTCTTCGTGACCCCCTGGACCAGAGCACGCCAGGCACTCCTGTCTTCCACTGCCTCCCGCAGTTTGGTCAAACTCATGCTAGTAGCTTCGAGAACACTATCCAACCATCTCGTCCTCTGTTGTCCCCTTCTCCTTGTGCCCTCAAGCTTTCCCAACATCAGGGTCTTTTCCAGGAAGTCTTCTCTTCTGGGTTACCCTGAGCCATCTCCAGTTCAGTGTATAATCCAGATTCCAAGATTTTATGTTTAAAACAAAGCTCTGTGTTCCCCATTCAGTTCTACGGAGACTTCTTCTTTTCTTTTTCTTTTTTACCTAGAATTCTTTTTCACTTTCAGGAATCACTGTCAGGAATCCCTCTGGAGTGGATAAAATCTGCCAAATTGCAGACATGTAAGTCCAGGGAACTTTGGTGGGGTGTGGAGGGATATTCACTTTCCTTCATATCAGGGCAGTATCTTTACTGAGCCAAGAAAAGCTCCCAAAGGTATACATTTCATATGTCCAGAAATCATTGTACATATTTTTTTTAAGAAAAGGAAAACAAACTGAAAATACATCCAGTGTCATCTACCAGGTAACAGTTCTCACATGCCCTGCAGCACAAAGCCATGGAATGAGATTGTGGGGTGGATCTCAATGCTGGATTTATGTATAGGCTAAGTAGGCTGAAACCTAGGGCCTCTAAATCTAGGGGGCCTCGCCAGCCCACCCGCTCCCCAGCAGGCAGTTCAGTTTCCCTTCTCCCAAAATTGCAAACCCAAGACTTAATGCGAGGGCAGGGCAACTCAGGCCCAGCAACTATGAAACTCAGGGCTTACCAGTGGGGTCCAAATTGAAGCAGTGGGGTGCAACTTGATTTTTTTTTTTTTTTTTTTGGTAGAGCCCCAGTTCACAGCCAAAGTCTGCAAAATCTTATAGATATAAATAAAATCCATCTAGATTGCCCTGGTTTGGGCCCCCCCTTAGGACCGGCTCGCGGGGCCCAATTTGGCCAACTTGCTCCAATTGCCTTCTTGTCAGCCCTGGTGAGACTGTGCAGGGGTTGGACTGACAAGCCCTGCACCTTCTAGGTCTCTGGTGTCACTATTCAGAGTACAGACTCAAGGACTTGTTATGGAAGTAAAGGGGGACACTTATTGGATATCAGTTTTGTCACCTCTCCCCCCCCCAAACCCCGAGACAATGAGCCCAGCCACCTTTTATCACAGTCACCAAACCACTACACTACAGCATGGCCATAAACCTGTACGCTCAACCGAGTTACCCCTGCCAGGTAAAGTTTTTAGGATGCATCTCACAGAGCAGGGTTTATTTTCTGGTCATAAGTGGCACATGAACAGATATACAAAAAAGTGGTCCGGAGCCTTATAGAGTTTTCCAGATTGAAACCAGATTAAAACCTGTAACTGGGCCTAGAAACACACAGGCTATCTGTGCAATGGCACAACACAGAGTGTGCATGGTTGCACTTGTGAAAACAGTAAAGAGCCACATTTTGCAAGAATCAAACAAATAATCTTGACAGACACATCTAAAATGTAGAAATGTAGAAATGACTGCTATTCAGACACATGCTTCATGATTTTTTCAGTGTCAGGTGTGAATGCTGTGTGTGTACAATCACAATGGCATAAGTGGGACATTCCCCAATTTGCAGAGTGCTGTGTGCACAGAAGACCCTCAGGGTTCTGGATAGGGGCCAACATCAAAATTTCTTCAAAAAAAGGATTTTCTTTTGGCATTAAATGGATTACATTTTTGTCGGGGGTGGAGGACAATGGAGATTAGAGCATATCTGAGGCAAAATCATGTTAAAATAGGCTCATTGATGTCTGTGAGTCTGTTCCATAATAAGCAGTGAAAGGAAGGAGGCAATAATTTCCAGTCTGAAAAGAAGATAAAGTACACCCCAAAGGGAATTGATGTACCAAATGTTTTCAGGATCGAGAATGCGAAAACTGTCATAGGTGTGAATTTTTAAAGTCATCGCCACTGATTAATTCCTCCAACATAACACACACACACACACACACACACACACACACACACACACATTGATTTAGACATGGGAAGAGTGAACAGGAATCCATTAGGAAGCAGAAAATATGGCATAGCTATGAAAATCAATGCATTTGGCAAAACTGAAAAGAGAGAAAAGAGGAGAGGCGTGCAATCATATCTCAAAAAGGCACTGTCAATTGAACAACCATGAAATACAACTGTGGCAGCAATAGGGTACAACACTGTTTTCTATTCAGTGCTGGAAAAAAGGCAGGGTGGTATTCAATTTTATAGCAGCACACAGAAAATAAAGGTATTCATAATACTGATGATATGTCGTAAGAATAGAAATATAAATCTCTAGAATAGTAAAAAGAAAAGAAAAGAAAAAGGGAGGGAAAGCAATTCTAACGCACAATTTCTTTCGGATTGCATTGCCTCAAGCTAACACCATTCCATTATTATTATTTTTTGAGGTTCACTAAAGAAAATGGGGCAGCAAGGTGATTGTTCTCTTAAGCACCCTTAACAAACTACAATTCCCAGGATCGTTGTTAAGCACCCTTAACAAACTATAATCCCCAAAGGATGTCTTTTTCTGGTTTGCCTCAGGCAGCAAAATGTCTTGGACCAGCCCCCCCTGGACACTTGTTGAATGCAGTATGCGTACACACCATTTAACAAGCTGCTCCCCCCCCCACTGTTTGGTTGAAACGTTCGAAAGCTCTGCCTGCACTAACAACACCACAGCTGTAAAAAATAAAATTTTCAAAAATGGTTTGCTTGTACATTAATGGGAAGGTCTCTCAGTCCTTCAGATGAGCTTTTCAGAGTTAGAATAAGAGGAATCAGTGAAAAATCACCATCCCTCTTCCAGGAGGCACACCCCACAAGTGCAGTTGCACTCACAGGTCAGTGTAAGCTATTTGCTTCCATAACTTAATGACTTAATTGTTGCTGTTTTGTGGTTTGAAGTGGACTTTTTAGAAAGCAATTGTGATGAAATTACAGCTCTTGGTGAAGATAAGACATTATCCCACTGGCCAGGCTCACCGCGTGGAGCTCCTTTCCTGGCAGAGCTGGGTATACGAACGAGTTGCCCAAGTCAACTAATTCCATTCTGTTTGAAGGACCTGGAACAAAGGCCAGCTTCCTATCCCCGCTCTGTAATAATTACATGTGCTTCGCATTACAAGATTGCAGTATTTCAGTATGACAGCTTTCAATTGACTGTGCCCCCCTTTGTCTTTTATTCCTCTCTCTTTACTTGCAGCCCCTCTATTCTACTCTTTCATGCTGCTTTAACGAAGTTGACTGCCACATCTATTAGCCTTCCCCATCAATACATTAAAACATTCTTCTGAGAAAAAAAGCGCTGTTAAATATTACCTTGGTTAGTAATGTAATTGAACAGGATAATGACAGCACATTGACATTGTTAAGGTTTGTGACCTAATGATTTATGAGGCAAGTTACAATTGCAGACACATTGATTTCAGTAACTAGGCCATGAACAAGAGCAGTGAACAATTTGCTCATTTCTTTATTGTTTTAAAACATCTCGCCCTATGCCCACCTCATATTATGTTCATCACACAATTGTGTCTTTGAAAGCTTGCTGACTCCCTAGGGGAGTCATGTAGGAAGTGGTGTTTGCCTGAGAAGGTGAGCTAGTACAGGACTGGTCACAGAGGTCAAAACAGTTTGCAAAGTACACTAGCTTTCTTCTATTGGAACAGAGAAAACAAACAGCTTCTACATTCTGTTCAACAATCATGGGGTATTTTCAATGTGCAAATGCCCTACTTCCTCATGGTATGCCTACTGATTTCCTCACCATACTTGATGAGTTATTCAGATGTAAGTTAGTACAAGGAACACTGGAAAATTCACTGCTGGAACAATACTATGAATGCATCAGCATTCACTGAAGTCAGGAACCGACACCCTAAGCAAAGATGGAGACCATGTAGCCCTCCAGATGCTGGATATCTGGACATAGGGATGGAGGAAATGTATCCGGTTCACATTCTAATGTGAACCTACCTACTTCCTGGAACAATACACAGACTATGATCTTTTGAAATTGTGCTTCTCCAGATTTTGCATTACAGATCTCCAACAACAAAAATGCATTAAAAAGCAAGTATTAGAAAAAAATTGTTCAAATATTGCATTGGTGAAAATACCATACAGAAATACCATATATTGCATAATGTATGTATACTTAGCTAAATTGTGTATATTAAGTGAAATGCACACAAAAATGTTTTGATTTCTCATATGGACTTTTTTAAAAAATTGTGAAAATGAGGAGAAGTGAACTTAAGATTGGAAAAGATGAGACAAATCGAGATAACTCAAAACTGACAGATTTTGGCATTTCTACCCGGAGGGCCAACAGGCTGGCAATCTCTACAGTAGAGAAGGATGAGATATTTTAGCATACTGAAGAAGTTCTCATAATTATCTCATCCTTCCTCTCAATAAACCTAGTAGGGCAGCTCACTTGCATTTCTATTTTAAAGACAAAAATCATGGATTTGGGGTAGCGACCTGACTGAGATCACCCAAGTGATATATGTAACAAATATTTTATTCTAGGTTTCTACACTTTAGACAACATGACCATGCCAGGTAATAACTCGATTTATGGAGTACATTTTCCCTCTTTGCCTTGGCATTTTGAACTTCCTCATTGTCTCACTTTGTTGGGAAGGTGGCAAACATGAACATGCTAATTCACCTTTTCCTTTACCGGGGCCATGCAGCATGTGATGGTGGCAGCAATGGGCTGCCTTCCCTTTGTGGAACTGGAAGGAGATGCTGGGAATAAATAGTGGCTATGACTTAGAACAAAGAGTTCACTGTACATTCTCAGATTCTGTTTACAAATTATACTCATTTTCTCTATACAGTTAGTCAAATTGGCTTCACACCACATGGAAATATAATTACCTGAAATCAAAGCATCTTGCTCATCTGCTGTCAACTCAAGTCACTGTGAGGTATAGGCAATGGATCCCTCTTATTTGAGGCTGCCATTTTGGGGAAAACGTTACATGTTTTAGAGAGCTTTGAATGGGCAGCCGGGATGTGTGTGTGTCTTTCATGTGAGTTTCTTTGACCAAGTGCCAACATATAAACTCCTGAAATATGAGACATTTTTGAACAGATGGATTAAATACAAATCCACGCAAGAGACAGTGAACACATTTTATATCCTAAGGGCCAAAATATCCCATCAAATTTACCTAAGCCATATTTGGTATGACTTTGAAAGGAATCAGAGCAACCAGATGCTGTCCTCTATCTCTGTAGTTAGAGGCAAAAAGGCAGAAGGCTTGGGAACTGCATATCCCCAAAAGCTTAGTCTTTTTGAGCTTTTGACTGACAGTTCATAAATGGTTGGATAACTTTTTTCTATGCACAGTGTTGCTGCGGTGTAAGCAATGAACTAGTCAAACATGCTGAAAATTAGACAGCTGGACAGTTTAAATTATACACGTTCGCTGCAAATTTCATTTCCCCATCTTCTTTCTCTTCTGATGACCGAGAATAGAAAGGAACCTTGATGGTGACCTATTTTGAAAATTGCTTGCATTAAATGGCAGATGCTTTGCATTTTTTTGTTTTGTTCATACTCTACATTTTATATGTGCAAGTGTTCATTTCTCTGCCTGAAACGATGCCATTAGACAGAGGGTCTCCACAGAGGTGATTCCAGGCTACATGGCAACAATTTGCGTGGCAAGGAAGTGATCATATGGCAGAGGAACATGAACTAGCACTCCACAGGTACCGGGAACAATCACGTGTTCATATATCATATTACCACCATTTTGCTACAGAGGTACACACAAGGGTTTTACACACAGCATTTAATTGGCGACAGAATGACCTTCCTTGTTTTGGCATCTACTTTGCCTACTCAAAAGTATGCCTAATAACGTCAGGTTTGACTGTCTTTCTGCTACTAATGTGTAGATGTCAAAGGCCTATATATTCCATGTGACCAGTTTGTCAAGGGGGAGACCAATTCCCTGTTCATCTCCCACATTTTTGGGGCCATCATTCTTTGCCTTTAAATCCAAGGAGCCAGGCTCCATGTCAGGTCTATAACATTTGTGTATGGGACAGGGGGGAGTAGCCATATGAGGAAACTAGCCTTTTAGGTGATTACTTGCTCAAAACAACTAAAAATAAAATATTCTAGGAATAGAATTATCTTTCTCTCCCTGCTATTTTCTGAGCCTGAGTCTAAAGAAAAGCACTCTACTGAATCCCAAGAAAAAGAACAGATAAGCAGGAAAGTAGAAACTGGGGTAAATGGTTGCCCAGTTACACCATTTACACAGATGTAATTTTACAACTGGAGAGGGACCCAGCATTGGTGAAGTAGCAGATACTATTCACAGTGAGTTGGGGGATTCTGAATACCTGGGTCAAACATCCACACTGTACACTTTAATTAACAATATACTTTAACAGTCATGGTTTCCCTCAAAGAATCCTGGGAACTGTGGTTGGTCAAGAATGCTGAGAACTACAACTTTCAGCATTCTCAGATAAGAGGAATTGATTGTTAATCCACTTTGGGAACTGTAGCTCTCTGAGGGGAATAGGGGATTCTCCTAACAGCTCCAGCACCCTCAACAAACTACAGTTCCCAGTATTCTTTGGGGGAAGTCACGACTGTTTAAAGTGGCATTATACTACTTTAAATATATGGTGTGGATGTGGCCCCAGTTTCCATGTGGCTCAGGTATAATGAAAACTTTAGAAGGAGAACTGTCTTGAACCCTTCCTTGGCCTGGAATATGCCACAGGAGGAGGTAGGGTTGATAAGCTTATTTGTGTCTTGGGAAACTAACTCAGAACAGTGGCAACAACCTATTTAGTTCAGGTCTTTTCTCGTGGGTTTTTGGATTCCTTATGAAGAGCCAGGGTTCATATAATGTCTTGGAATTTGAGATCTGTGATTCAAGAAGTTGTCCATTCAAAACTAGCAAGAGAGATGGGAGGATCAGTTTTCTGCTCCTTTCATTGTTATTTCTTTAGGATATCTTAAGATATCTCTGTTTGGAGTTGTTCCAAAACATCTCCTGTGAAATTTCAACTCATTCATCACTTGTCTTACCCTGCTGTGTCACCTTTGCTTCCGTTGAAACGGTTGCACACATGGTGCCTCACTGTGGTCAGAATGTGCTTCTGGGCAAGTGTGACATTAAATATGCTTTATGTCTTCTTCCTATTCATCCTGATTATTTCAATCTACAGTCATCCCTTGGTTTTTGAACAGCTTAGTTCTCGCACGTTTTGGCTCCCAAACATCTCTAATCTGAAAGTGAACGTTCCGGTTTGCAAACTATTTTTGGAAGCCGAATGTCTGATGGGGCTTCCTCAGCTTCCGATTGGCTGCAGGAACTTCCTGCAGCCAATCAGAAGCTGCACTTTGGTTTCTGAAGGTTTTGGAAGTCGAATGGACTTCCAGAATGGATTCCATTCGACTTCCAAGGTACGACTGTATTCAGTTTTTCTTCTGAAGGCACTCATTATTTGAAACTTTTCTCTTTGCTGGTAAGATGAAGTCAGGTAAGTATTTAGATCTCATGAATCCACTGGGTAAATTGGCAAAGGAGTTTGGATTTCCTCTGCCCCCTGGGAAAAAAAATCTGAGGACCTTTCTCTGTCTTAAAGTTCCTGGGTGTCAAATTAGAATCACAGGTTCAGCACTACTGTTTGCCTTATTCAAAGTTGTCTGGTTTAAGGATTAGGTTGCCATGTGCCATACAGGATAAAATATTGTTGACAGAGGTGCAGGTTTTAGTTTTTCATTTGAATTTAGCCTGCAAGGTTGTTGCCGTAGGCACAGCTTCTTTTAAAAATAACCAAAAACATTTGGGATGCATCTTTGGCACGCCCAACATCATTTACTTGTGATCTTATTTGTCTACATTCTTTTTGACTTGTGCAATGGCACATCCTTTTTGCAGAGAGTATTCTTTTTCTTGAAGTTGAGCTGCAGGCTCATTCAAATGCTGGTGCTGGATGCAGGTGTCTATTTCCAGGGGACCTGGTGTGCTGAGCAGTGGTATGACACCAGGAAAGCTAATGGAGTTACCAGGAACTTGATGTTCTTATTTTTTAAAAAATAAAAATCAATCACTAATACTTGCAGTTCACATCTGGGCTGATGTTTTCGCAGATAATATTTTGGTATGATAGCCAAGGAAATGTATAGGTTATGAATTGGTTGTCATTCAAAACACCAAGGATGAAATTCAGCATTCCATCTGCACTAGCATATCAGCTTGCCAGATGCAATGATCAACACTCGCCTCCCCCTGCACACTTCCTCCTCTGGGGGTTCTCCCACTCCTGAACCAATTTCAGGGGTACAGGGTGTACATAGAGGGGGCAGAGGGGGGAAAGCCCCATTACACACATGGAAGCCCTTATGCAGGGCTTTCACTGATGTGGCTCTTTAAGTGAATCGTGCCCTAAGAGTTCTGAAGAAATTCTAGGCTTTTGTGCATCAGTTCCATAATCACAACATTGTTTTCATTGCCTACCATGTACCTCAGCTCAATGATAAGAATCCAGGTTTCTTTAAAATTTTAGCTCAAGAGGCAAAGGCTAAGCCAGATGCTGTGTTTGCATGGCCATGGCACCATGGAAAATCAAACACAGTGAGCCATAGACGCTTCCCCTGGCTCCCAGCACATCTACTACTTGTGCAGTTTTGGAATTCCATTTTTTTCAGAAAAGGGGGAAGTTGTCTGATGTTTGACTTGTACCAACAGAACATATTATTCACTTCTCTGTAGAGTTTAGGGAATCAGGCTTCACAAAGGGATCTGTTGCAGGAAATTGGCTGGTTTGGCTTTTCATTCCAAGCTGGATCATACTGGGAACTTTTGTATTAGGAAAATGCTTGAAGGGTCAGCTAAAAAGTCCCCACAACAGCCCAGCTCATGGTGCCCATTGTTGCCATTGCTGAATTTGGTTACCCACATGGCTCTGATTGACTGCTTAGTGAGCAATTCTCATTGAAGAAATCACTGTACTGTTCATTCTTTTCATCCAGGTGTGATTGTTTGTTTCTCATTCCTGACCTAACCATATCCAAAGGATAAGGGAAGACATGACTGGGACCTGGTC
The DNA here is from genome assembly GCF_964188315.1 of Podarcis muralis. Lineage (NCBI taxonomy): Eukaryota > Metazoa > Chordata > Lepidosauria > Squamata > Lacertidae > Podarcis > Podarcis muralis. Next base: position 93,967,749 of record NC_135655.1, on the reverse strand, counting down.
TGAATAGCTAGTATGATGCTATATACCAAGAGATGCACAAAACATATTAATGTACGCGCTATCCCACAGAGAACACAGGATCTTTCTGCAAAATTCGCAGTTGTGCTCTTTCATATAATAGTACTGACCCCTTTCAACAATAGCATAAGCTTACAGTATTGCTAAGCAACAAATTGAATGTGACACAAACTTTCCCTTTCCCCCCTTTTTGTTTTGCATTCTCTTTTATTCTCATAGAAGATGTGAACTGCACTTCAATATCAGGGCTTGTGGTGCCCACAATGATGGCTTCAGAAAGGTCACCCAATAGGTAAGTCAACATTGCAGCTTTGAATTTATTTTTCCCTTGGCCTCCAACTGTCTGTTCCTCTTCTAGTCCTCTGGTTCCCCGATACATACAATATAAGAACATTTCCTTTTTATTTATTTTGTGAATGCAGAAAGTCCAAGGTAATATAGTCATGGAAATACACTGAGTTATCAGACGTTCAGAAAAGCCAAGTCAGATTTAATTATGTATTTAACTCTGCTTGTACAAAGGAATCTACATTCCCTCTCCTCTCCCCATGTGCACCACCCCCTCAAATCTGCTTAAGAAGGCTAGGAGGAAACACAAAACAGAGAGCACCCAGGGAGGAGAGAGAGGGGGGGGGTAATACTGCACAAGCAGAAGTCAATGCGTGAATAAGGTGACTTTGTTGGATACACAACCCAAATATTTTGGTGTGGATATCAGCTCTAGTACAGTTGTACCTTGGATCCCGAACACCTTGGTATGTGGACGTTTTGACTCCCGAATGCCACAACCCCAAAAGTGAGTGTTCCGGTTTGTTAATGTTCTTTGGACCCCAAACGTCCGATGGTGCTTCCCTGGCTTCCGATTGGCTGCAGGAGATTCCTGCAGCCAATCAGAAGCCGCACTTTGGTTTTCTGAACGTTTCGGAAGTCGAATAGACTTCCGAAACGGATTCCGTTCAACTTCCAAGGTACGACTGTATTACATTTTAGTGTTTTATCCACTCCTTGTAGAACTGGCTGAAACCCAAGAAGAATTTCCCTTTGCTACCTTGACTTCTTCTCACCGGAAAGGTTTGCACAGGAAACTCACACTGGGAAACTCTTAACAAAGTTTTCAGCCCATACTTCCAGAAATCGGCTTTCCGAGTCAGACTATACACCCTGCATCCCACAGAGAATCTAGCACCTTAATGACAAAAGAGAAACAGGCAGGGAGGGAGTGAGAATGAAAGGAGAGGAAAATATGTTCACCACATGTCAAAACATGAACAGAATAATAAAAGCAAAGCTACATTAGAGCTATCAATAATTTCTTCCACTCAAATATCTGAACTGTAATAAGAGATTACTTTCTGATATCACACAGTTGGCAGTGCAAATAAAAAAAATGTCACAACCGTTGATCTTGCTATCCTAATTATTTTGCCTGCATGGAAAGAGAATGACTCAAGTATAGGCAAAAGGCACACACACGGTCTTACTGGCAAGAACTATAACATTTACCGTAAAGTATAGTCGTTCCTGTTTACATGTTTTTAGTCTTCTCTTGTTAAGTAAACAGCAGTAATGAAGAAAACCTGATCAGTCTCTGGAGGGGGAGGGGAGGCAATGGAGAGGGGAAATTTAATACTTTCCCTCCCTGCTACAGATGGCAGAGGCAGAATCTTATATGAAGCTGCTGTTTGTATTCCATTTTACATTCTCCTTGGTATCAATAGAGGTTTCCCTTTAAATGCAAACTGCAACTTTGTAGAGTGATTTGAGTAAGGACTGTGACTATACAGAGACTTCTTAGGATTTCCCATGACTGCTTTTTACATAACAAACAGTCATAGTTAATGATTTTTGCACATTAACTTCATATATAGTTTGGCTACCTGTCGCTTCATATCCTCCCCCTTTCCTCCTCATCTCCTGTGCCCATGGGCGTAGCCAAGGGACGGATGTGGGATCCACAAATATAACTGAAAATAATTGAAAGTAGTCAATGATCTGCACCCTGCAATGTCCTATGCCCAGGACACAAGCCTGGCCAGGACGCAGACTGAGGTCATTATGGGCATGCACACTGGTATCTGTTTACATGTAAGCACACCACACACACACAAATTTCTCAATCCATCAGATTTGCACAAAACAGCAACTATGTGTATGTGTGTGTGTTGCAGGCTTGTCTAAACCTCCTACAGTGTACCTCCCACTGCTCCCTATGCCTCAGAGTCCACCTTGTTCTGGCCTGAGACCAGTGGCTGTGAATCTCCAGACCTGCCCCCTGCCTGGCAGACAGGTCTCTTCCACCCGGCTCAGGAGAACTGGGTCTTGGCAGACCACAGTTACAACAGACTGTGACCAAGGTTGCTCAACACCTTAGACCACCAGTTGTAAATTTTGCAAGTCTTGTGGCTGAAGAAAGTAATGGGTTAATCTGGACACTGGGAGAAGTGAAGGACTTACTGTTGGGTCCAAGTGTTTTCCTGATTTCTCCTGCTTGGTTTCTCAGGTGATCACCATCCAATCTGGCTAGGATTTAGTAACACAAAACCATTCAGTCGGTAGTAATTTTCAAATCAATCCTCTTTATGACATCGAATGCATTGTGTGTTTTAGCACTCATAAAAGAAAATACCTTATACATTTCAAAATAATGTCTGCATTATCCAGAGTTGCCCACAATTGGCTTTTGAATCTGATCTATTTATTTTCTGTAAATTATAATATTTTGCCATGTCATAAAATGCTCCTTTTGTTGGCTGTAGGTAATGTCTCTTGCATAAATACATGTAATTGTTTTAATGCCTTGCAAGCTGCCATCACCTGATTGAAGAGCCCGGACAAATTGGTTTGGCTTATTTCATGCTAAGATTCTTAGCAGAAGTTGGAGGTGTGCCAAAGGACTAAACTACCCGACAGATGTTAATTGTATATTAGGTTACACTGCATGACTCCATATTGAAAATTACTTGAATTGTTACAGTCACTCAAAAGTAATAGGCTGTGTTACCCACAGAATATCCCAAACTTTAAAAGTCTTCCTGGACAAGAAAGTTTGATAGTGAAATACTTGCATCACATGGTATAATTGAACTGGGGAAATTAGGCTAGAATATTGACACAAGCATGATCCACAATCCTATTCCAAAAGGGAAAAGAGCTTATTCTTTAAAGAGCAAAGAAATATGGATCATTAAGCAGCTGTGATTTTCCTCTAAATTACACCACGGCATCACCCATAGAGTGCAAGAGCCGCTTTCCCCTTTAGAGTAAGGTCAGTCTAGAGCTGTCAGCTCCCCCCCCCCCCCCCCCCGCACTGGGAAAATGCAGCAAACGAAGATCCCAAAATGAAGATAAACTACTTTTGGGGAAGGGCAATTTAGATGAGGGAAATGGTACCCTCTCCCAGAGTACCACTTTTCAAAGCATCCCCATGAGTCTGCAAGTACTATAATTCGCAAAATGGAAAATGATGGGAAATCTTCCTCGCTGACTTCCCACATTTCTTCTGGCTTGGTTCTAAACCTGTCATGGTGCTTTTAGGCACGGATGTCAGAAACAAAACACTTGAATATATGAAGAATATAGTCTGTCACATGAGACACCAACTAGTCCACCTGGTTGGTGTGGTCTACACTGACTGAAAATGCATTTTTCAGGGTTTTAGTCCTTCACAGTTATACGTGGAGATGTCAGGTACTGAATGTGTGATTGAAAGCATGGATTCTACCTGCTCCACAGACCCTCTTCCTCAGAATGTGCAATAAGTTGGAAATGATAATGCCCATTTGCCCAGATTAGTATAATTAGTTAAGATGGCTCTTTTAAATGTTTTAGTTAAAGTGTGGGGAACCTGCAGCTCTCCAGATATAATTGGACTATAATTTCTATCAGCCCAGCCAACATGGCCCAATGGGCAGGGCTGATAGGAATTGGTCCAGTAATATCTGGAGGGCTGCAGGTTCCCCAACTCTGTTGTAATGCTGCCCTCAGTTGAGGAAGGAAGAAAGAAAAAGGAAGAAAACTTCCCAGCCCTGTTTAGGGAAGTTTTTAATGACTGATGTTTTAATGTATTTTTAATCTTTTGTTGTAAGCCACCCAGAGTGGCTGGGGAAACCCAGCCAGAAGGGAGAGGTATAAATAATATAAGGAGGAGGAGGAGGAGGAGGAGGAGGAGGAGGAGGAGGAGGAGGAGGAGGAGGAGGAAGAAGAAGAAGAAGAAGAAGAAGAAGAAGAAGAAGAAGAAGAAAGTATAGGTGATGATAGATGATAGATAGATATAGATGATAGATGATAGATAGATAGATGATAGATAGATAGATAGATAGATAGATAGATAGATAGATGATAGATTAGATAGATAGATAGATAGATAGATGACAGATAGATAGATAGATGATAGATAGATGATAGATAGATAGATAGATAGATAGATAGATAGATAGATAGATGATAGATGATAGATAGATAGATAGATAGATAGATAGATAGATAGATAGATAGATGATAGATAGATAGATAGATAGATGATAGATAGATAGATAGATAGATAGATAGATAGATAGATAGATAGATGATAGATAGATAGATAGACAGACAGACAGACAGCAAAAATCCCAGCTCAGAGAAAGCAACATTTTTTTACTGCCACTTATAGGGTAGAGTTTTCCCTCTAATTATAATATCACTTACTTGAAGTCTCAAAAAAATTAGCAGGTAGGTAAGCTGCCTGGTTGTTTGACATCATCATGTGGCTATGTCACAGTGCAGTCACTAATAGTTAGACACTACAGCATATAGGCAAGAAATCCAAATAAATCTGGGCAGCAGGAGAGCACAATCGGAAAGGGCTAGAATACAATAGCAGACAGAACAAAGCGGGACCTGGCTTGCAATCCAATTAACAGAAATCCAATTTACAGGAAAGGTGAAATTTCCTTTTCTCTCCCTCTAATTCTGACCTCATTAAATACTAATGCAGCAGCATTGTGGGAGGTGATTATGGTGAGACTGAAACATTACGCTATGCTAATGTTGAGGAATAGCCACTCCAAGTGTTCTGTGGCTGGAGGCAGAATCTGAAGAGAATCCCCACTTGCTTGCTATGATAGGTGACAGGGCTAGCTGTGAAACTATGAAACAGCATAATTAAAAGCAGGCCAAGCACCCTTGGTTGTTCGGGTTGGGCAACGGCACTCAGAAGGGCCCCTCAGTAGCCCAATCTGGCATTGCCAGGTCCAGTGCTCTCCTTGAGAGGTTCCATACACAGCAGCCTTCACCTCTCTGCTTTGCCTGGGAGCCTCTGAGCTTTAGAAGTTTTTCCAGCCACTGCAGCAAATCCATCCACTATTGCAGGTGGCAATTTAACAACAGCAGCAACAAAAATAAGTGAAGGGAGAGGAAGAGAAGGAAGGGGTTGACAGGCACCCAAGGGATGGTGGTGACATTGCTCTCAGGCACTGCAAATAACTGGGACAGCACTGGTGGCCAAATGGTCAAAGTTTGGCAGAGGGCCTGGTGAAGAGATTGCTAAGCCTCACACTGGCAGTCAGCTTCTTGGTCTTCCTCAAAGACAGCAGAAAGGCTGGACTTCTCCATTGCTGTCACACTAATTTTAGTCCTGGATTGTTGTTGTGGGCCTTATAGGATTCAGTGGCAACTTAAGCATAGCAGAGCTGGATCAACAACATAGATGGGAAACAGAGTCACCATACCTATGAGGTGAGGTGAGGTAGTCATCCCCAATGGCAGATCTCCTTTGCAGCCTCCTTTTACTCCTCTGCTGCCTTCGGCATGGGAGTAGACTGCAAAGGAGTCAGGAGGCTGCAGGGGAAGAGGTGGCAGTGTGGGGTTGCAGAAGAGGAGGCAGTGGTGGGAAGCCACACAGACTGAAACGTGTCGTGTCTCAAGGCCCAATTGCACATCTTTCAAGAAGCATGCTTAACCTGTCTACTGTTGTCTTGGAGAAAGAACCATTGCAGAGCCCCAACATGTCCAACCCAAATCACGTCCTTGCATTGGTTTTCCACTGGAAATTTATTCCCCGCCCCCCGACTGTATTTTGCTCCCCAAAGTGCTGTTCTGCAAACCACACTGGCAGCTGTCCCACTGCCACTGGGGGCCTGAGAATGTCCTTGGGATTGCTGTTTCTTTGAGAAACTCAGTATTCAGAGCAACTGTAACGTTTGTTGTGAATATAGATGACTCTAACAACAGATTCTGTTGGGTTCTTTAATGTGTAGAATACATCCAGTGGTGTTCATGCATTATTCACTGTAGATAAAACAGAAACAGTCCTTGAGCTTGGGTGTTATGGATTTATACAATGAAGTAAGTAGACAGAACATCTATTGGTATGTTTATTTTGTTGTTGTTGAGATTCATTGGAGTCTTGTGATAGTATGGATAGGAGATTGCACCCCAATGAATCAAGAAATAGAAGTAACTGATTGGTATTTGCATCCAAAGTGTGTTTTCCAGTATAATGTCTTTGGTGATTTTGTACATGATGTTATGCGCATATGGGTCACCTTGATTTAAAATAAATTTTCATGCACTTAGCTTTACATAGGATCATCTCCATGATCTCTCTATTTCTTTCAAACACTACATTTACAGCTCAGGGTTATACTATGCAATAACAAACAATTCATTTGTTTGCTTCATTGGCTGTCCTGGGTTCCATTGGTAATGGGGTGGACATTTCATAAATGTATACACAAACATATCTACATAACAAGTGCATGAATACAAGTGGGCTTCAGGTGGACAATTTATTCAATAAAACAAATTCATTACCATTGATAGAGGGGGCCCTAATTGGCATTCCCAGTTCAGATCAGAGGATCCCTCTCCTTCACCCTTCTGGGAGGGGGAAGTAATATTTTTTCATTTTTAACAGTCCCTGCCCTCACTTTCATCCCTGTCATTGTGAGACTCGGAATGCTGTGCCCTCACTGGAATGCTCTGCACAAGTATAATGCAACTAAAATATCCACATTTTTAACTCATTCACAATTTAACTTTGTGGATTCTAGTTCATTTTGGGTGATATAGCTTACCTTAGTCATAATAAACGCACACCCAATGGAATCAGTGGGCTCTTCTATGGGTCTACTCTGAGTATGAGTATAGTTGGCTACCATCCTTTATTTATTGTGTTTGCATTTTAATTGTTTTATTCTTTTTGTATACTGCCCTCGGAATATGATTGGTGGGCGGTATAAAAAATACTGATAAACAAACAAATAAAATCAACTGAACTTTTCAGTACCTTATTTATCATTGGGCCACAACTTGCATTATTTGCATATTTGACTCTGATTTCATTGTCTTTGCTGAAAACTTTATTTCCTGCCAGCTTTATATAGAAGCTTTAATTATTTTATTTTTGGTACTGTCTTCATTTCTACTGCTGTGTTTATTCGGGGGGTGGGGGGATGGGAGCCACATGATGCATTCCTGCTCCAACACTGAACCTTTGGGGTGGAGAATTTAAATAAATAAGCAAACAGTTAGAACGGTAGAAACAGTAGATGTTTCTACCGTTAGAAATGGTAGAAACAGTTTGATGAATCCAAAAGTAACAGATCGAGATTCAGCCGGACATGGATTTCAGCATTCTAGTCATAAGCATTTGGACATCAAGGTTAATAAAGGAAATGTTGACAGAGCCATAACCATGATTGTGTGCTAATACCAATTAAAATGTCTTGTTTGCCTACCACATATTTAAATGTTCACATCGCTTAACCAAGAGGAAGAACTCCTTTGTTAATCGCTTCGCTGTGCATTGTGAAATAGATTTCAAACAGAAAAAGACTATCATCTAAATACTAGTGTCCGATTGAAATTTAATCTTTGCTTGACTTTGAGTCAGCTGCTCAGGAAATATGATTTTAAATTAATCAAAAAGATCAGTTAAAATATTCATGATTTTTTTTAAAAAAAAGGATCTGTAAGAACATCTACCTTTCCCATCCCAAAACATGTTCCACAGTGCTTTCATTTCAAGAGATTTTTTTTTATAATGTTTGAATAGATTAAGCATAGGTTTTTGTATTATTAAAAATTTTGAGCACAGCTTTGAGTGGGGAAAGAATCAGCTGTCAAAGTACAGAAGTTCAAATGTATGCAGATTGCTCCTCACAATTTGCAATTTTCTGAAAGGTGGGATTTAATCTCGTGGTTGAATAAAGCTTTCTGTATTAATAATGAGATGAGAATGTCTTTCTGAGGTGATACTTAACATTTGCCTCTGGCTGGTAATTGTGGGTAATGCAATATAGAAAATGCATCATTCTGGAAATTCTAAGCCAACAGTCCAGGGGACAAAACATTATACGTGTGTGTGTGTGTGTGTGTGTGTGTGTGTGTTTTAGGGTGTGTGTGTGTGTTTAGGACGTGTGTGTGTGCATGCACAAAACCATTAGATAAATAGATATCTGTATAGGAAATATGCATCTTATTATGTGAATATTGATTATCCTGGTGTTGTCCAAGCAAAAGAAAAACATTGCCACCAATGTTTATTGCATTATCCTCTCCTTTCTGGATGGTAAACACAGTGCTCACAAGTTGAACATTCAGATTATCAGCTCCTGCTCCTTCCTCTTCTGTAGTCAGTATTCTAAGGTTAATACTGAACTGTATATTTTGCAGAACTGTGAGCTGAAGCAGATGGAACCAACCTTCAGTAAATAAAAATAAAAATAAAGTGGGCAGTAAAGTGATAACTTCCATCTCCATAAGAGATGAATGAGCAGCATTTATTCCCATTGTTGAGACTATTATCCATCAGCATACCTTTATGCCATTAACATCCTAATTGAATTGAATATAAGATGTGTGTTCTCGTCTCTGTGTTTGTTAACATGCAAGGATGCTGCACACAGCATGCACATGAAATGTGCACAATACCAGATGGATAGTTAGCTGGTGCCTTCATCTTTGATAAAGTTCAGGCACCAGACGAGGAAAGATGCTTGGACTCCATCAAAGCTGAAAGCACCAGCTAACTATCTGTCTGGTATTGGGCACATTTCATGTGCACGCTATGTGCAGCAGTGACCCTTGGTGGTAGATTACTACCCACCCACCTATGGCACCCATCTGAGAGAATGATGGAGACAACATCCGGAAGGAAACAAGTGCCCTTGCGACTTAGAGCTGGCCATGGTGATTCTTACTTGAAGGATTCTTACAAACCGACAGAAGCGATGTCTTTCGAGGAAGCGTGACATTGCGCCATTAGATATGCTGTTTGTGCCAATGTAGGCCTGAAAACTTTATTTTGTTTAAAGTTTAGCTTGACAGGTGTTTAGATGTATAAATCATCCTCATAAATTATGTCCCCCACCCCCGAACAGCTTTTGCATCTGACAACGAACAGAGAATAAGGATGTCACCATTTATCTAGGAGAGATGAAAAATGACACAACTGAGGACCTTGCCTGCCCTTGGAGAATACCAAGAGTGAAAGGGAGAGGAGAAAGTGAAAGTTAACTGCCCAGCCCCAGCATGTAGCAGGAAGTGGGGATAGTTGCCCTTTTTCTACCACAGAGATGGTGCGATGCCCATTCAAGTCATTTGCGCATGATGGCAGCTTACAAGCTGCTTTATGTTCCCATCTTCTAAAGATGCACTTGAACTTTCTGTTAATTTATATCCATTAAGTGGGATCGGCCGCTCACATCTCATCATCACAAGCCTACCACTGCTGTTTAAGTCCATTAGATATTAAGTGCAGACAGGAGGGGAAATGTGCAAATCCTCATCATTTCAATAATGTGCTCCAGCCTCATCTTGCTTGCTTTCATTTAGCATTACTCAGTGTTCCCATTTGGTATGTGACTTCAGGAAACACCGCAGAGGCATTTTTCCCAAGTGCAAATGCAATTAGTCTTTTCCTCCTATTTTGTTCTTCTTTTCCAGACAACTGCTGCAATGTAGAGGGGTTGTGCATGTGTCTGCGCATACAAGAAAAGGCCGGGGTGGGGGAGATGGAATTATTTATTATTTAGCCACACCATTATTTAAACTAGTTCCCAGCAAAAGAGCTGATTTGATCAGTTAGTTGAAAATGAAACTTATTTTAATGGTCACACTCTCTGATTTCTGCCTCACACACACATGCTTGTTATCAGAGACTCCCAATGGCAGAACAAAAAAAGTACACTTGCTGAATTAAGATTACCTCAGCATCAAGTTCCCTGCATAGTGAGATGGGGGAGTCCCTTTGATTCAATTGTTTTAAAGTTTGGTATTTAGTTGGACTTATCACTAAAATTGTATGAGGCAATATATTTTACCAGCAATTTAGTACAGTCCACAAACAGCAGTATCCCTTTCTGCCCTAACCAGAACAGACAACAGCACCTTTACTGGACACAGCCCCAGTGTATTAATGCCCCCACCCCAGGCCCTGAATTCTTTCTTTCACTGTCCTAGCTTAGCTCAAGGAAGTGGGGACACACCTCATAAGTGGCAACGACTTCCTTTTGGCTAGATGTTGTGGTTTAGGACAAATGCTTTGGAAACCACATCAGCCAAGTTCTGATCCCATGTGTATTTGCCCAGGAGAGAGCGGGAGCTCTCCTTCAGACATTTGGCTTGTTCTAGCTTAATGCTAGGACTTGGATCTCCAATTTGTTCTTCCCAGGGAATAATAGATTCTTCTGCAGCTAGTACAGTGGTCTTCCTTCCTGCCTCTTTGCCACACATCATCACAAACACGGTTGGGTTTTGCTTTAGACAGCCATGATCCAGGGCCAATCTCTGCTGTCGGAAATCAAACATTGCTCTACTACAACCCCTATCATTCCTGACCACTGACTGAGGGGAGTTGTAGTCCAACAACATCTGGAGGGCCACAGGTTTACTCAGTGCTTTTTTTCTGGGGGGACGTAGGGGTACGCATACTCCTAAACATTTTGTGAATCTAAGTTTGGCCTCACTGAGGGGCAGTATTTCAATATGAGTAGGAAAATGAGAGTACCCCTAAACATTTTAAAGGGGGGAAAAGCACCAGGTTTACCATCCTTGAATCGGGATGAGTAAGAAATTCAAGGGGCTCTGCAGAAAGGTACTCTATACCAGCCTTTCTCAACTTTGGGTCCCTAGATGTTGTTGGACTACAACCCCCATCATCCCTAGCTGGTAAGACCATGGTCAGGAATGATGGGAGTTTTAGTCCAACAACATCTAGGGACCCAATATTGAGAAAGGCTGCTCCATACCCTTATATCTTCTGCCTCTCTTGTAGGACTTCTGGAATTTCCCTGCCACATTCAAAATGGGGTGTAGCCAACAAGCTATAGGCTGTATTGGCTGTACTGTATTGCTGTATTTGTGAATAAATCAAAACAACATGTCTTTCTGAAGGGATCAATGCATTCCAATGCAGAGAAAAGAAGGAAAGGTCTGCCTCCTACAACGGCCTGGCCAGGAGCTAAACGGTTGTTGCTTCAGCATCGTTAGCATCATTTGGTTGCTTGCAAATGCTCTCTGAGTGCAAAAATCATTCAAATGAAAATGAAAGACAGTCTGGTGTTGCTCATTCATTAATTTTCGCAGCAGTTGGTGCCCTGCTGGCATTTGAAATTAGCGTTAAGGAAAAGTTCAAGAGATTTAGCTTAGTTCGTGTTTACCGCCATGATTTTTGAGAAATGTTTCAGATAGATTAAATTGCATTAGGGAAGCTAATTGCAGAGCAAAAGAGGGGAATATTAAATGCTAAACAGCAGAGCTCACTTCAAAGCCACAGCATTTTACCAGCTGGATAAACCTACCAATGGCATAAAAAGATTACACTAGAACTAATAAAGTGCCATGACGGTACCTGGATATCACCGCACAGTACTTGAATCCCAAAAGCTGGAGCCCACTGGAGTGTTAAATGACAAATGGAAAAGAAGGTATTTTGTGCTGGTGTTCATTACACAGCTCCAAAGCCGTCTTGCCTTCTCAATGGAGAAAGCTCCTGTCTAAATAAATACTCCCCCTGTTTTGGACTTTGTAATCTTTCAGGTTTCTGACAGAATTTCCAAGTCCTTCAAAATGTGGAGAGGCCTGAAAGCAAAATGAACATATTTCACAAGAAGTGCCCTTGCTTGCTGTTCCTTTTCAAGTCACGTTGCTATCATTTGTATCAACAAGCTCCACCAGTGCACTCCACCACTGCACATTTAGGATTAATTATGGAGTGCCTGTGAATGAGCGCAGGGAATATTGCTTAGTAATATTGCCAAGAATCTGGATGTTTCAGAGAGTTCACATTAGGACAGGGATGGGGATGTTGGCCATGTGGGTTGGCGTTGGTGGGAGTCGGAGTCCATCAATATCTGAAGGAATACAGGTTCTGCCTTAGAACAGTGGTGTAACATGGAGGGGGCCACAGGGGCACAAAATTGTTAGGGGCACAAAATTTCAACACCTTAATGTCTCTTCTTTTCTTATTTCTATGGCTGCAATATGGCTGCAATATTGGGCAATGTAGACACTATTAGGCAGCTCGGTGTGTACTCTGTCCATTTCCCCCCAAGTGGCCCTGCACATTGGCAACCCATGCTACGCCACTGCCTTAGAATATGAAGTCACCTCTTAAAGAGAGTTCAACATCAGCAGCACTCCTCAGACATTAAAGGGGAAAGAAACTGAACCAGGCCTGAGAGCTTTAGCTTTCTTTCACTTTTGCTGGTTTGGCAGGCAAAGGTGAATGCTAAGCACAAAACAATCTGTCTCTTCAGTATTGGCTACTGTTTCTCCTTTGCAAATTAGGGAAGTGGGGGTACAATTTCTAGCAGAGTAGCAACAGGGGAAAGGCAGGGTGCTGAACCCTCTCCCCTGTACACAGAACCTCTGCCCCCGATATCTCTCTCTCACACATCCCACAAACCAGCAACCCAAGTGCCAGCTCTGTATTTGTTATGCGGAGCATGAAACTCTGTCTGGGGGAAAGGTGTCTGGGGAGGGGTGGCACTGTGAGAGGAAAATACAATGATTGGAGAGCGAGGGATATGCTTTAAATATATTGTGTGTATGCAGCCTTGGCCTCTGTGCCCTCCGTTTCCTATCTTGCATTTCATTCATGACAATAGCCACAACATCAGTCATGCAGGGAGTCCCTATGTCAAGATCAAGAGCTCTTTTAAAAAACACCTATGAGCAACTGACATCAAAATTCTGCTTCATTTGTGTGGGTGGTGCATTCACACATATATGTGTGCATATATGTATTGTTTTTATGTATAATTTTACAACTTTTAAATTGACACCATCATTCCCTTGTAAACTACTGTTGCCTTTTATGTTTTTTTCTCTTTTCTTCTGGTCTATGACCGTAATAAATTTATTCATTCAGCTCTGGATAGCAGCGGCGTTTCTACTAACGCTATTAACAATGCAACGGCAGTACAGAATAGCACAATACAACCCAGAAAGACAGCAGAGAATTAAAGCAAAGCTGGTGCAAGAAAGTAATAAAAATAACATTTCACCACAAACATAATTCATGGCCTACCACACAGAAGGAGGAAAAAAAACATGCCAAAAGAAAGCTTTTGCATTATCCTTGTATTCAAAGGTTTACTGGACACATTGTTAGGAATAAACATGCCCAGAATTTGGTTTTGTTTTCTTAACAAGAACATAGTCATTCCTAATACTTAAAAAAAAAAAATTCTCAGAAGGTGTGCGGTAAAATACAAAGAGTTGGAGAAGAATAGAAAATGGGGCTTATAATTCATTTTATTCCAGTGAAAGAAAAATGTGCAGCACGGGGGTGACCTAGGAATTGTCAAAACACAATGCTAAGCTTCATAACACAATGTATTGGGATATTAAAATCAAGCAGGCAAGTTATAAAATTCACACTGGAGTCAAAAAGGAAAAGGATTTTTTTCCAGGCTTGCATATATAATTAGTGGGGCCACCTACTGGGTGTCCTTCTGAGTGCATTGTAATTGAATGTATACACAGGGATTGCACCATTAATGAAATACCGATGCAGCCCATTTCAAGCTTATGTCTCCTCGGAATATATATCTATGCAAACTTATGCTGTGCTGTGCTTGTATGAAGCCTCGCCACAAGCAGGAGGGAGGAAGAAAGGTGCACAATGGAGAGACCTGGGAAGTGGGGGAAAGGAAGGGACATACATGAAAGAAGGGAAAGAAGATGATCTGGACAGGGGAGCCTGGGGAGAGAGGAAGATGGGGGAGAGAAAGACTATGCATCAAGAACAGGGCAAAAATAAATAATAATAGTCTAGTAGCACCTTAGAGACCAACTAAGTTAGTCTTGGGTATAAGCTTTCATGTGCATGCACACTTCTTCAGATACCTGATTCTAGATTCAGGTAGGTAGCTGTGTTGGTCTGATGCATTCAAAACTTTAAAAAGTGTGCATGCACACAAAAGCTTATACCCAGAACTAACTTAGTTGGTCTCTCTGGGCTATTTTTTAAATTTTTATTTCAGCTGCGTCAGACCAGCACGGCTACCTACCTGAATCTAAAGGGCAAAAAATGAAAAGGAGAGCATTGTCTGGTTCTCTGGTTGGATAATGAAACAGTGAGGTGGAATGTGTGTGTGTGCTTTGGAATCCAGCAGCCAAAAGGTTGGTTACAGCCCTTGACTGCCAGCTAAATAAGATGTCACCAAAGTGGTTGGAAACTAAATGCTCTTCTTTCTCAAATCCATTTGTCATACAGTGCCACTCATCTAGAATAAGGAGAAAGCATATGCATTGATAACAGAAATTTATATAGCAGCAGACATGTACTGTATATGAACTTGTTTTAAGAATACACTTAAAAAGAAGAAGGCAAAGTAATAAGTAAGTGGTTCTGGATGCTGTAAAGAACCCTAGAAAGTATGAGAGTGGACACCAGTCTAGAATGAAGAGTCACTTGGCACATTTATTGTGGCATCAGCTTCCATAAGCAAAGAGCTGCTAGAGAATATGTAGATCCAACACCTTCCACAGGGGTATCTTCTTGAAGACTCAGTGTGTGAGTCTGTTGCAGCAAAATCCATGGTATTTTATCCTAATAAGTTCTTTTTTGGAAATATTATTCGTGCTTCCTCTGAAAACTGAAAGTGCTATGAAGGATAATTAGGGGCTGAGAAAGCCATTTGGCCTTAGTGACCTGTATTCCACTTCCATCTTTTTAAAAATGGAAACAATTAAAGCAATGTCACTGGAGCATTTGCCCATGATGATAACATGGTTCTATTATACCATAACCTTGCAAGCCCTGCTCGTGTTGCCCCACTGAAGCAGCGCTTGCCCTTAATTTGCCAGATCAAAGGATGCTTACCCCAAGGTAAAGCTGAATCCCTGACTTCTGGCTGGACGTATTTGCTGTGCACATGGATGAGCATTTCTAAGAAATTATGCATCCCTAATTATGCTTCTCTTCAGTTCTAAATATGTAAGGAGGTGGAGGAAGGAGCATAGGAAGCTTCTTTCTACTGAGTCAGACTATAGGTCCATCTAGTTCAGTATTGTCAGGCAGTGACTCTCCAGGGTTCCAGACAGAGGACATGCCCACCCTGACCTGGAGCTGCCAGAGCCTGGGACCTTCTGCATACAAAGTAAATGTTGGGCCATTAAGTTATGGCCTTTCACCATGTGCAAGTCTCTGGAATGTAGACCTTTGATCTAGCAGCTCTCCTTCCTAAACCCTCCTAAATCTCGTATGGAGATGCTCTACAGCAGGGCAATCATTCTGGAACATTGTCCTTATTGACCGGAGCTGACAGGAGTTGTAGTCCAGCAGCGTCTGGAGGCACCTCAATGGCTACCTCTGGGGGACAGCATCTGTATACAATAGATTAGGGATGCAGGCCTAAGAGTAGACCTAAAACAACATCTAGCATTCCCAACATGGCACCCATGGATACCATGGTGCCTCCTGGTGCCTGTGAAGGAACCCTGATTCTTTCAATGTTTTATTTTAAACTTTGTGGGGGGAGGTTTTGGAGGGATTGCCTTGGGGAGGGGTCACCTGCTTTTCTTTGTCTGCATTTGTTTTGGGTTAGGCCCATAAAGAGCTTGTCTAAGGCCTGGGGTGGGAGTCTTGTTCTTGTACGTCTGGCAGACCCCTGGTACCCCCATCTCCCGGTTGGTTTAGCCTAGTGGTGTATGGTCAGTGGACTAGGGGGACTAGGCTAGTCCCCTAGATGTTCCCCTAGAGCAGGGGTGTTGGGTACTGCTCTGCCGGGCTGCATTGGTCTGCCAGTCTTTTGTGGTTTCCCAAGAGAAGCTTAAAAATGTTTGTGGTGGTTTCCTGTTCCCCAGGTACAGGGGATGAACAGGGCTTCAGTCTAGGGTTACCACCTTTGGTTGGGTACAATATGGGACACAGGGATAGAAAATCCTAATCAGAACTTTGGGGGGGGGGGGAATCACAATTGGAAGCCAGCTCCTGGCCGTTGGCAACGAGGGCTGGGGTTGGGAGTGCAGTGAAAAGCATCCTGAAAGCCGCATCCCCACTCAGCTCCTGCCCGGTTTCCTTTTCCCCTACGAAAAATTTCACCGCACGCAGTGGCGTAGCGTGGGGGGTGCAGGGGGGGCCGGGCGCACCGGGCGCAACATCTGGGGTTAGGGCAAATCCACAGGTTAGGGGGCGCAAATCCACGGGTTAGGGGGCGCAAATCCACGGGTTAGGGGGCGCAAATTACTTGCCTTGCCCCGGGTGCTGACAACCCACGCTACGCCACTGACCGCACGTCACTGGTTTAGCCTTCTTAGTGTACCTGTCTGCTCCCACCTTCTGCAATGCCTGTCTGTAGGTGTTACATCTTTGGGCATCACCCAAAGTGTTACATCGTCTGAGCATCAGACCATATTTTCTGATTTGCCACCTACACTTAAAGTATTTTCTAAAAGCACTGGTAGCAGGTTAGCTTCTTCTTTTTCTTCTTCTTTGGTGATTACTCGTAGCCGAGTAAGATTGTCTTCCATAAACATGCTTTTAAAAGTGAGTCCATAAGTGACTGTGGAGGCCAATTCTGGATCCACATGTCCTTCCACAGCAGGGACATAGATTTCCGGGTGGGAGTTGATCATAGTGAGGGTTTGCCAAGCGTGCCTTCCTTTTAGCGCGTTTCTCCCTTTCTTCCTGAGTTTGAACATCTTCAAAACCCATTACACCTTTGGTAAAGGCTGTTCTCCAATTGGAGCTCTTGCAGGCAAGTGTTTCCCAGTTGTCGGTGTTTATACTACATTTTAAAAGATTTGCCTTGAGAGAGTCTTTGAACTTCTTTTGCTGACCACCTTTTTTGTTGACAGCACACCACCGCTGTCCCAACCGCCTTGCTTGCTTCAACATTTGCTTGGATTTACTCCTTGATGATGAAGACAAATCCCAGGTTTGGTAGACATCACTTCAAGAGATGGTCAACATCTCTCTGTAATCTCTCTTTTTTTAATTATTGCTTTAGACATTTGGCAGTGCTGCACTGCTGTTAGGACCTGGTGCTGTTTCTGTCTGCTGTTTTACTGCCATTTCATGGTTTGTACGTATGCCATTTTAAACTGCAGTTAAACACAGGAATCAACAATGTCAAGGCTCTTTTCATGAGAACTAATACAGAACTGTTTGACCCTGTTTCTTATCAGGGTTCTTCATGCTATCTTACAAGTTCCTAGGCAGTTGTAATAGCTAAGAAGTTTATTGGCAAAAGGGCAACAAGGTTGTAAGGTGCTTTGTATGAGTTTTAAAAGAGAACACAACAATGAAAGTCAACGTGATGGCAAGAGGTCAGCAATAAAATACACGTTGCACTTTTTTTTTGAAAAATGAAATAATCAGAGCTGATCTATGTAGACAAGAAAATAATGAAAATCTCACCTAGAGCCCAAAGTTTCAATCTATTTGACTGTGGAACAGAAGCCCAATGCCAATGCATGCAAAAACCTGGGTTGTTGCATGCATATCTGCAATCAAATTATCAGCAATGCCTCCCAAGTTTGGAGGGATGGGTAACAGACAACACCCTCCTGTTCCTGTTTTGGCAGATTCTCAGACTGGATACCAGGAACCTCACACATATCATGTATTTGTGTGCTACTTTGAAACTACTTAGGTCAGCAAGCTGATGCCCTCTTGGTGGGGTTTTTTAACGACAATTCCCATCATCCTCAGTCAGCATAGGGCTGATGGGAGTTGTGGTCCAAAACACCCTGAGGATGCCAGGGCTGGTATAGGTATACACACTTATGCATCTAACTGGATCAGGCACTGTTGTTCAAATTAAAACACATGGTAGATGTGTTTTAGATGGACTTGTAAAACTTTGAACATTAGGAGAGTCCCAATGGATCAGATCAAATGCCCATCTAATAAGCATGATGTTTTCCTTGCTAGCCAATCAGATGCCTCTGGAAAACCTGCAAGCAGGATACGAGGGCAATAGCCCTCTCATATTGTTGCTCCTTAGTGATATTGTTTCTGATCCTAGAAGCTGCATTTATGACTAATAACCACACATGGCCTTACATTCCATTGATTTGTCCAGGTTGTTTTTTTAAAAAAGCCATTTATGTTGGTAGCCATCAACACATGGGGGGTGTGTGAATGTGTGTCAGGGGAAAAGTTCCACATCAGGTTGTGCAGCAGCCACAGTATTTGTCCTGTATACTTACTTATAAAGTTTGGAAACAGCTCAATATGTTTCAGGTTCAGTTCAACATTCAGGTTCCAAACTGATCTGCCCATTCCGAAACTCTGTTTTGTCTCCATTGAAAAATCTAAAAATAGCCATAACTTCCCACTTTTCCTGTACATGGATGAAATTTGAAGGCAAAGGAACCACTCCAAAGTGGATGAAGTATGCCAAATTTCAGGCAGCTCTATCCATAGGTTTTCATTCAAGGAACCCTTAACCTTTGAAGATAATCTCTCAAACTTTTTATTTTTTGCCAGAACTGGATGCAAATCACAGGCATGGTCACCATTTCTGAGAGGATAAAGCCTGCCAAATTTCAGAAAGATAGGTGCAGCCTTTATCCCAAAACAGCAGACTTGGCCTTTTTTTTTGTTTTGTTTCTTGAGGAGATGGAATAACATTTTCTCCCCTGGGTTTTTTTCTTTTTTCTTTTTTAAGGTGGGAGTGAAATCTGGGAACATGAGAAGGATGTCCCTCAGGAAGAAACCTGGGACAGAAAAATAATTCTAGGAGTTATTGTGCTGTTGTGATTTAACCTTCCCTTTTTTAAAAATGGGAAAATTTGTTTTTTCCTCACACATACTCTTCCTGGAAGTGGCTTCAAAAAAAGAGAAGGGGGCAAGAGAGGAAGAGGGAGGGAGGCAGGAAAAGAGATAGGTTGTTTGTAATTGCTTGTTAAGAAAAATAACAATTGAGACAGAGGCTGACCCCTCAAATAGTCTAACATTTTATGCCTGCTAATGCCCTGTGGAAAGACTGTGCACTTTAATATCCCTCCCCCAAATCACTGTAATTGGAGTGCAATGAGACAATAATTCACTGTGACTGAATAAAAATATAAGATTCAAAACACAAACACAGAAGATTCCTTCACCTCTCCATCCCCTCACTTCTCCTTATATATCCCATCCCCTCTGAAGCGTTGGACACTTGCCAGTCAGCTTGGTTTTGCATCTCAGAAATAAAAGAAGGGGAATGAACGGCCTTCCATTTAACTTTATGGGGGGGAAACTTAGGCAACAGAGCTAATAGGATGATTGGGCTCTCCCTCATCCTCCTCAACACACCTTGTTAACAGTGTGTTCAAACTCAGTAACGTGAGAAACTATCCCAAATGACCCCAATTATTTGGGTTGCATACAGAGATGATACACACCCCTAGTTTCACAAAGGGACTGTCAGTAGACGTTGAAGCCTCATCGGGCCGTTCCATTTCCCTGATGCCAGCAAGATCCATCATATTCTTGCCTTTGATTATGCTAAATGCAGCACTCTCCTTTAACTTATTCAATGATGGCGACACACACACAAAAAGCCCCAATAGAACTTGTGCCCAGGAGGTCATTTCCCTATACTGGTCTTGCATCCCCAATCAATTCAGTACTTATACATCATCTATCACTATTCTGACAGTTCCTTTCCTTGCTATCAAGGTCTGCTGTGAATCAATCTTCCAGAATTCGTGTTGGGTGCCTCAGTTAAACATTGAAGAGTTGATTGTCCTAATTTTTTGATGGGTCTTCACTCCCTCTAAAAGATCAGCTTTCCAGCTTGGGGTGATCCAGACCCTGTACCAGGTTCCTGGGTGGTGTCTCTGGCTCAGGGGATTTGTCATCTGCTTCAATTGCTGCACCAGCGGTGCGCTATCCCAGGCAAAGAAGATGTCACTACTCTTATTGTAATGCTAAATCTTTCGTAAATTCCCAATTAGATTGCTGCAATGCACTTCACATGAGGCTGTCTTTGAAAAAAGTGTGAAACTACAATGGATTCAGAATGCAGCAGACAAGTTGTTAACCAAGGGTCACTACTTTGAGCCTGTTAATCTAGATATGCATGGGAACACAATGTGCATTATCCAAAGTGTTGGTATTGGCATACAAACACCTAAACACATGCAAATCCTTAGACCAGAACCAGAGTATCTGTAACAGATGTCTTCTGTACCAAGCTCTCTGTGTACTGAGATGGTCAACAGAGGCCTGCTCTCCATAGTTGGATGTTAGGAAGGTCTTGATGGAAGAGTGGACCCCAGGCTTTAGAGGTTCCTCCCAGAGAAGTACATTGGGCATTTTTCTTTGTTATCCTTTTGAAGGTAAGTGAAGGAAATATTGTTTAGGGGGATGTTGGGGGTGGGGAGGAACAAGGATGAAGTTTCTGACTGTTCTCATGAGTAGTTAAATTAACAATGCTCTTAATTGACTGTAGTTTCAATTTTAATGGTTTAATCTACTCTGTTGATCTCACTGGATCTTTAGATAGAAAGGGGGTATATATTAAATCCATACATATATATCAATGTACTACTATTACTACTCCTACTCCTACTAATAACAATTATGCAATTTTCCAGTGGAGGAAACTGTCCAGGTGGCCTACAGAGTATGGGCAGTATCCAGCTAAATAGCTCCATTTCTTTTGGCTGTGTAACAGAACACAATCTCCCTCTCCTTTCTCTTTGTGTTCCCCAATCTACAGTGGTACCTTGGGTTACAGATGCTTCAGGTTACAGACACTTCAGGTTACAGACTCTGCTAACCCAGAAATAGTACCTCAGGTTAAGAACTTTGCTTCAGGGTGAGATCAGAAACCGTGCGGTGGCAGCGGGAGGCCCATTAGCTAAGGTGGTACCTCAGGTTAAGAACAGTTTCAGGTGAAGAACGGACCTCCGGAATGAATTAAGTTCTTAACCTGAGGTACCACTGTATTATGGAGATTCCACAAACTGCCTGGAGCAGATTTGGGGCACACAAAGAGGTGGTTGAGGAAGAGAAGAGGGTGAGGAAGTTCTTTTGCTCATCTAAAGTGCTTGCGCTATCGGATCTATTTAGTGAATCTATTTAGCTGACAAATTCATAGATTAGCTAAATACATGAAACGTAGCTAGGAAACATCAGAGGAAACCTGGGTGGGTATCATCACATTTAGAAGGAGAAATTGTGAAGGAATTCTAAGCATTACTTGTTAATAGCAGCCTTTTAAAAATGCAACATGAAGCTTTGTTGTATAGTATTTGGCGTTTTTAAAATCACCTTGTCAACTACTTTCCCAGTGCCATTCAATTCCATTCCACTTTCTCTGGCTTGTCAGCATGCCTTGTTTTATTTATTGCTTAATTATTATGAAATAGTAATAACAAAAAATGACAAACGACAATATAGATTTTCACTCATAATGTACCAGTGTTCCATTTTGCTAAAGTGCTGTAAAAGATCTATTCCTATTAGCTACGAATGTGCTGACTGAAATAGTTGAAAAGACCAAGAGCCAGGCAGTAAATTAAACAAAAAAGGGGGGGAAAGAAAGAAAAACCCTCTGCAGATGCAACAGCTTATCTCCTGTTCATCTAGTTGCTTTCTGTATGGAAGCTACAAAAGGATTTTACATCAAGGAAAGTGGTCAGTTGCATTCACTGGACGTAATGCAATGGTGTGAGAGGAATTAAATATTGCTGTTTACAGTCTGCCTCTCCACAATTGCCTTGAGCGCCACAAATGGAAAACACTATACTGTAGAAAACATGAAGCATTCTTGAAAGATACATAAATCATATAATGACTGATGTCTTGTATGACTGGACCCAGAATTGCAGCCTGCCTGTAATGATGTAGGCTCATTGCCATTAATAGGGGAATGGTGTTTAAAATAGATGGGTAGCTAGGCTTAGAAGCTTTTATATGTGTGGAATCTAGGTGCAAGGGAACTGTCCAGGAAAGTCTTCTGCTCTGTATCCTTTCTAGAAGGATGAGAACATGATCAAACAGTTGTAGTGATATATTTCTGAGGTGCAGCAGCCCATCATTACATGCTCCCAAGAAGAGTCCAAAAATGCAGTCAGATGTGTACACACACACACACACACACACACACACACACACTATGCATAGTGAACTGGGAGTAAGCCCTCTTGAAGTCAATGGTGCTTACTTCTGACTGCATAGGTTCAACTTGTACAATAGATAGAGCTTTAACAAAAGATCTTCAATCTTTAACTTTTAATGAGAACATCTTACAAACAAGCAATACTTCTGGTTTGAAGTAGAGATCCCATGAAAGAAAAAGAAAACCATATCCAGCCTCTCCCATTCTCTGTCTTCCTTCCTATGTAATAAACTAACTCTGTTTTTGATGAAAGTGTTACTGGAAACTGTGGTATGGTTTCATTTCCTTTTTATTGATTCATTATTACATCAATGTATCACCTTTCCTCCAAGGAGTTTAAGGTGGTCATGTGGTTTCCTCCTCTCTGTTTTATCCTCATGACAAATCTGTGAGGCAGGTTAGGTTGAGAGACAGTGACTGCCCCAAAATAACCCTCTGACATTCATGGTTAAATTGGGGTTTGAAGGCCCTACTCTAATACCCTGACTACTAAACCAAAGCAGATCTCAGCATCAACCATGCTCCTTAATGAAATATTGAGGCTACGTTTTAAATTACAAAGACTGGCAAGTTCAGACTCAGAAGGCTGAGGATAAATGTCAGGATGGCAAAAGGAACGAGGAAGAAAGAAGTAAGTATGAAGCCAGATGAATAAGGACTAGCCTGGGGGATTAGAAAGATAATGGAAGGTTAGCGAGTTGAGGGAGCTTAGTACATATCAGAGAAGGTTCATGGGAACATGAAGCAGCTAAATAATTATGAGGCGTGTTTTGACATGAAAGCAACAGAAATCACAGGGTAGATATCAAAGACACATCAAAACCAAAGCGTTCATAGATTCAGGAAGCCGTGCAGCCACAGAGCTTGAAGATCTTTTGATAGAAGGTATCTCTGTAGACAAAGAGGAACGAAGCAGCACATGATTTGGTAAAGTTCCACAAGGTCAAGGAAGCAGCTTTCAAAGAGACTTTGGATATCACAGTGAATGAAGGTAGGACAGATGAAATCAAGGTATTAGAAGCAGGGAGTCCTTAGGCCAAGTAAATCCATTTATTATGAAGCGGCCAAGGGCAGGCAGGCATCTCCCTGAAGCCACCTTTCCAAGATTTTATCTCTCCAATTATGCTCAGTATGGTCACTGCCCTTCAACACAGCATCACCAGCTTAGTACGACCACGCAAAAAAGAAGTACAGATGCACTCCTAGTATATATTCCACCAACATTCCTATTATTTTAGGTTTACAAATAAAACCAAAAGTCCTTGAATGCTGTAGTGCCCTGAAAGTTGCCATACAAAGTTTCTGGAAGAAGCAAAACAAAAAGTGCCCTAAAATATACACCTGGACTTGTTTCCATTAATTTCTATAGGAGACTTTGTGGTTTTTAAAGTCATAATTAGGAAAAATTGTAATAATCACATATAAAAGAAACAAGAAGTGTAAGGGGATAGGCGTTTAATTTTGATAATTAAATTATCAATGGTGGTGGGTTTCTTTGTATGTATGAGTTGTTGTGGACTATGTTGTAAATAAAATAAAAAATAATGTATAATTTAAAAAAAAAAAATAAAAAACCTGTGTCCAGCTAAATTTGCACACGGTTTCATAGCGTGCACATTTACTGGGACAATTGAGTTTTAAAACAACAACATCAAAGGACTAATAGAGAAATATTTAAGTTACAGATACGTTTTACAAAAGCTGAAATGGCTTCCCATGCATTTCTAGGCACACCACATAGACCTCCTGGTTACCTTTAAAGCCATGAATAGATTGGTCTCTAAATGGCTCCCTCTTCCTTCTCTTGCATGAACTGCTGAGAAAGATCTTCCCTGCATCTCAGTGATGGCTGAGGTATGACTGGCTCAGATGCAAAAGAGAGAGTGTATGCCTTAATGTGTGGCTGCAGATCCTTTCCCAATGCAGAAGTTACAAAGAAATAGAGCTGAGTATCAGCAGCATAAATTGACAAGGAGTGATAGATCTCTGTTTCTATCATCTATTTTGTGGAAGCAACCTCTCAGAAGTCAAGATAACTTGAGGGGTGATTTGTTCATCACAGAGAAAGCAGCAGCACATTTGAGTCAATTCTGCTCTCTGGAATCTTCATGTAACGTTCAACCTAATAATTCATGCATCAGCTCCATGGGGACATCCATAAGCCCTAGATGACCCCTGGGGCTGAAAGACCTGTCCATAGAAGATAGAAGTGACAGATATACCAATTGCTAGAATTGGCTTGCACAACTTTGGGGGGGGGGCGGATTTGATATCCCACTTTATCACTACCCGAAGGGGTCTCAAAGCGACTAACAACCTCCTTCCCCTTCCTCCCCCACAACAAACATCCTGTGAGGTGAGTGGGGCTGAGAGACTTCAAAGAAGTGTGACTAGCCCAAGGTCACCCAGCAGCTGCATGTGGAGGAGCGGAGACGAGAACCCAGTTCACCAGATTATGAGTCTACCACTCTTAACCACTACACCACACTGGCTCTTGAAACAGACATGCACACTGGTCAAATTCATCCCTCTAATGGAGGCCCATCCCTCTAATGTTCTTTCCTAACACTGCAAAAACAGGAGGCTTTTTAAAAAACTGGTGGACCACCATATATTGCTGGGGGAGCAATACTTTTATTGCCCTACACTAGTGTATCTGTTTCTTGACATTTATGTATGGACAGGCTGCCTGCCATGTGCTCATATGCTTGACATCCTGATGGGTGTTTAGCACGGCAACCTAAGAAAGTCCATATAAAAGTCTAGAACTCTCTATTTCAGAACAGTGAGAGATGTATGGTAATGTTGTATAATGTCCAAAAACGAATGTTTGCAGACTTTCTTCATTTGAAAAGGGAAGTTGATTAGAAGACACGGCAGAAACACACACAAGCACTGCACAGCTGAGTTTTCCTTCCTGTTCATCAATATTTTAATCTCAGGTAGCCTGCCAGAAAGAATACAGGAAAATCTGACCAGATGGTGGTTTGCAGGCTGATGCCACGAAATGGTAGCACAAGAACATGCCGCAGGGAGGGTGGGGAGGCTTACACATGTCTGCAGGCGGCAAAGGAATTGTGCTCAATATGCTGTATGGACTTCAAACTTACTCAATAAATCATAATGGAAAGGTAGCAGAACTGCAGACGTTTAAAATGCAGCTAGCTCTTCCTGAAAGAATAAACAAGGAGACATATGTCCACCTAATCAGTCCAAATCTTCAGGCTCAGTTTGTAGGAGGGCTGTCCTGGATGCAGGACCATTAGTCTGGTGCAGGACAAATGAGTTAGGATAAAATGATATAGCAGGGAGAGAAAGTCAGGAATGAGTTAGGCACACAAGAAGATGTCTAATAGCATGTAAAACCATTGTTCCATTGAGCTCAATATTGTCCACATTGATCAGTGGCAGCTGTCCATGGTTTCAGAGAGGGAATGTTCTCAGCCCGGCTTGCAGATGATGGGGATGAACTTGGCATCTTCTGCATGCAAAGCAAGTGCTTTAACATGCATCTACAGCCCTTCCCCTAAAGCTGAGTGGTTGTAAAAAGATTTTTTTTCAATGTGGGTGGGATGGTAACTAGGGTGGTGAGGTGACAGAGTTTGACCAATGACCTCCCAAGCTCAATATTATCTATACTGACTGGCAAGATTCTGGATGGGTTCTCTCTCAGTCCTACCTGGAGATGCCACAGTTTGAATCTTGGACCTCTGCAATGTGATCTACCACTGAGCCACTGTGGTGGCCTTCCTTCAAAAACCAAGATCAGAACCTCTCAATAATTTGTAGTAGGGTGACAAGGGTTTCTGATTCCCAAATAACTAATAATAGGAACCAAAAAAAAAGTGCTGTGGTTCTAAAGTAGGCTTCTGAAATAGAGAAATCTTGCACAGTATGTGTGTGTGGAGGGACTGCAAGCCCAGTTTTGGTGTGAAAAACAAATTCCTCAGCTGAGTGTGGGCCCAGTGATGCTGGCAATTTATTGAAAACTAGCCAGCGACTTCATAACAATTTTGATTATATGAGCTCGATTATAGATCTTGTGCATTCATAGGATATCTTTGATGGGTTCATATAATCCATTTTGATTGCTAGGTAGCATTTGGTCTCGTAATATTTATTTTTGGTCTCAAAATATTTATAATCTATTTAATGTTCTGGGGAGAAATGGCTCTTCATACCTCCCTCCTTCCCTCCCTCCCTCCCTCCCTGCACATTGAGTTTTGCTGTATGAGATAATGCAATGAGGGATCTATCAGAAGCCAACCATGCTACAATATCAATGTACATTTGGAACAAGCAGTTATCAAAGTGAATTCTGTGCTTTCTTAAAACCTGCAGCTTTTGGACTTCCTGGAAATCCTGTAGGCATGATAAAAAGCAGCACTTTGCAGATTTGGCTGATTTCCTAAAGAGTCATAGAAATGGCTAAGATTATGCCTTCACTCTCACTGCTGAACATATGACTCTCATCCAAACGCCTATGCCCAACCCATTCTGACCAGCAGTTATAAATGAAAATAGATTTTACATTTAAAAAATTCCATTAAGTTCTCCAAAGAAGCTATATTTCTTATTAATTTTAGTTTTCTCTGGTGTTGATATGGATATTACATATTAGACATGAAAAGTATTCTGGAACTTTTACCGAAAAAAAAAGAAAAAAGCATTTGACATTGATTTTTACGCATGCTGCATTTATATAGTTTTCTGGTACAAAGGTCTCCCTAGAAGTTTTAAGCTGCCAGAGAAGTTAATTTCTGCTTTTTATTCTCTATCAATCATCCTCAAGTGGGAAAACATTTCCATCCAAATACTTATCTCATTTGTTCTTATTAAAAAAAATAATAATTCAGAGCTCTTTTCAATTTCTTTTTTTTCCAAAAAATAAAATATGAATAAAAAGAAATAGGGAGAGCTAATTGCTCTCCAAATAAGTTTCACGATAGTGCACAGTGCAAATGAATCATACAGTAGCTGAAAGCCATGGCTACACGACCTTCCTTAATGCATGGCCTGGTGTGGAAAGCAGTTTTCAAGTGGAGAAGAGGCATATTTGATTCTGCCATTTCACTTCACCAGTTGAAAGTGTGTGTGTGTGTGTG
Organism: Podarcis muralis; assembly: GCF_964188315.1. Classification (NCBI taxonomy): domain Eukaryota; kingdom Metazoa; phylum Chordata; class Lepidosauria; order Squamata; family Lacertidae; genus Podarcis; species Podarcis muralis. Next base: position 93,940,079 of record NC_135655.1, on the reverse strand, counting down.
TGTGTGTGTGTGTGTGTTGATACTTCTACCATACCCTATACTGGTTCACACACATTTCATGGAGAATTCAGACAACATAGTTACATTTTGGTTTTTCTTTTCTGTCTTCCTATTTCCCAGCCCCACTCCTGAACAGTTTTGTTGTGATTTTTATGGTTCATACTATGTAACTGAAGAATCAGCTCCTTGGGGAGCACACAAAGTTGGAGACTGTGACACCTGAAAGGGACCACATTGCCTATCCCTGACCTACATTAACTGGAAAGGGCTTTCCAGGATGTCATTTCCCCCAGTTTTCCGGTGCCTTGCAAATTGGGTGCTCTACCACTGAGCAATGGCTAGTCTAGCATTTTCTGCTCCATTAAAGGGAGAGAGGTTGTCCTTGAATACCTCAGCCACATGCACCTCCCCACCATGTGGGTTCTCCAATAGCTGCTGGACTGAAAATTCCCTCAATGTCCTAAAATCAATCTGCATCTAATTTATCATGTTTACTTGACTTCCATATTTTAGCAAATAAAGTGCACATTGTTCATCTCTTTGTGGTGTATAAATAGCTCGAAGGTCTTTCCCTTAGTCAAAGGTGGTTCCATTGAAATATCTGATTGCAGGATGCCCTACTGCAGTCCTTTGCCCTTACTGGGGAGTAAGCCCCATTAAAGACAGTAGGGCATCCACAGGATTGGGTTGTTAATACAGTTGCAATCTTCTAGTCAAACAAATCCAAAGCTGTTTTCAGATTTGGATTTTAATACTGTTAAAGATAAAAATCATGGTGCACACCTGGAAGGTGCTCTGCCCGTTTCCCTGCCTGCCCCTTGCTTCCCCCTCCATTCTTAAGGAGGACGTTACCTCGACCTTTGCTTGCCAGCCTGCTTTCTCCAGGAGCAGGAGCACTTTTAGAGTGGAGGTAAGGAAGAGTGGCAGGAACGTGGGTGGTGCTGTGGGTTAAACCTCAGAGCCTAGGACTTGCCAATCAGAAGGTCGGCGATTCGAATCCCCACGACGGGGTGAGCTCCCATTGCTCGGTCCCTGCTCCTGCCCACCTAGCAATTCAAAAGCATGTCAAAGTGCAAGTAGATAAATAGGTACCGCTCCAGTGGGAAGGTAAACGGCATTTCCGTGCACTGCTCTGGTTTGCCAGAAGTGGCTTAGTCATGCTGGCCACATGACCCTGAAGCTGTACGCCGGCTCCCTTGGCCAGTAAAGCGAGATGAGCACCGCAACCCCAGAGTCGGTCACGACTGGACCTAATGGTCAGGGGTCCCTTTATCTTTACCTAAGGAAGAGTGGCAGTGCTTCCAGAACCTGAAATCCACATGTCGTTACTTGGATAATGTGATGGTTGCATTGGAAACATCTGCCTTGCACAGAGGGACCAGCATCCCCAGGAAGGGCTGGGAGAGCTCTTGCCTGAAGCCCCACAGAACTGCCGTCATTTAGAATAGACAAGGATGAGCAAGACAAGACTGGTCAATGGTCTGACTTGGTATAGGGCAGCTTTCTATGTTGCTAATTATTGTTTTTGAGAAAAATCTAATCAAATAAAAAAAAGTTCCCTGTGGAACTGTCAGAAACCCCTTTTCAGATATGCCACCTCTTCCCCTTTATTTACAAGCCATAAAAACATTCAGGGGGGAGTAAAGATTTCAGCTTGCATTTTTAAAATAAGTGCCTGTTGGTTTTTACTGGAATTTAAATGATCTGAAGCATATCTCCCTTCCTGCGAGATTTATACCAGACACTGGGATCTGCCCTACATCTTCCATTTTGAAGATAGAGGCAAAGGATTAATTCAGCTTTTCTGCAATCAAGGAGCAGATGTGCTCATTTTGAATCTAGTCACTGACATTGATCCAGTCCAGGATGCAAGATCAGATGGAACCTTTGGCCTGATCCAGCAGGGCTGTTCTTATGTTGCAGGACTAAGCTCTAGTGCTGGTTTCTGTTTCTCTGTGCTTCATAACTCTCCCAGGAAAGTCTCCACTTGCTGTCTTGCACAGTGGTAAAAGGCACTTTGCTCCCTCCTACAGAATTCCATGAAAGGCGGAGGGAAGGAGTGGCCAATACAGTCTCCTCATTAGAGGATGGCATGTAAATCAGCCCCCCGGACATCAATTTCTGTGGCAGATCCAAGTTGTGGTACCCACATGATGTACACTCAAACTGGCCATTCTTGTCCATGGCAGCTTACCTAGTATGCATGTTCATTTGCAATCTCACAGACTGTTTGGTTTCATGGATCTAATTACTCTTAGGGCATTTGGCACATTGTCTTAAGCACACCATATGCTATGCTTTCAACAAAGACAGTTGCTTGGCTATGCAGAAAATTTGTGGGTCAGCATTTAGAAAATAGACTGGGAAGAATCAGGGGGAAGTTCACAATACCAATAGCACGGCTGTACACAAGCTCTCATTAAGCAAGTGATGCAGCAAGGTTTGGGAATCAATAGTGCCACAAGAGCAGAAGGCTTAAAATATGAAAAAGAGAGGCTAGGATGTGCTGAACTTTGTTTTACCGCAGGAAACAGTCCTTGAAATTCTATTCTACAAAGAGCTCAGAGATTTGCTCGGGGTTTGTCATTATAGGCACAGCTGTTATACATGCACCTGCCCCTCAAAACTCTTCTCTGTGATATAAATTCACAGCCCTGCTGCTGAGAGACCACAAGCTCAGAAGAAAAGACCTGACCTTGCAACAAAGTGTTTTCATATGTACTTCTTTGATAATTGCCTTTCAAGATAATATTCACAGGGTTTTCCCCCAAGGACCAGATGTGTTCATTTAGAGAATCTAGTCACTGAAATCACTCATGAGTACACCTGTGAAACTTGTCACCAAGTACATTGAACATAGATCACCAGCAGTGCATGGTGGTCCATTGAAGGTATTGAATGTATTGTCTCAATAGTGTTTGCTACAGCCACAGTAAGCCAGTGTCACATTTTGCCTTGAAATGAAAGCCCTCAAAACTTCAGAATGGCCCCTTACCTTAGAGCAGGCAGGGCCAAACTTGGCCCTCCAGATGTTTTGGGACTACAACTCCCATCATCCCTAGCTAACAGGGCCAGTGCTCAGGGATGATGGGAATTGTAGTCCCAAAACATCTGGAGGGCCAAGTTTGGCCATGCCTGCCTTAGAGTATGTTTGGTACGACCCTATGTCTGCTAGGCATTTGGGACTCTTCTCATTAGAAGGTCTTTGTGGAGTATTGACCCCATGATTGCTGCTGGGGTTTTAGCCCAGACTTTCCTTGTGTTGTCTTGCTTCTCCCTCAAGCTTTCTACCTAGTGTACTCTTTGGGTTTTAGGACTGGCTGACTTCATTAGCTTCTCATTCTGCTTGTCTACCACTTCCTGAGTTATTTGGTTCCCCTTCTTCCTTGCCCTGTAGCACTCTAAACAATTCTGTTCCCAGCAGCCCCCTCTAATGTGGCATGCAACTCACCATCAATACAGTACTTTACTTCCATTCCACCTCTGTTTACATCCAGACAGCTCAAAAGTAGGCCACTGTTGAGTCTGGCAGGAACTGCCTTTTATCCTTCCCTCATCATTTCATCTATATTACAGATGGGAGACAGAGACCGAAAGTGACTCATCCAAGGCTACTCAATGAGTTCATAGTTCTGATGAGAATATAGCTGCACGCTTGCAGCTCTGTGCTCCTCCAGCACTCATATGATTAGCCATTGTTACAAACAGACAGTGTACTGGAGTAGATAGGATTCCAGAAAGAATTCCTATGTTCAAATTTCTGGCTCATTTGTAAAGTACGAAACACTTCTCTGCAGATGTGCATTCAAATCTCAGTGGAACTGATAAACCTTGTTTGCCATTCATGCAGCCTCAACAGCTGATCCCCTCTATTTTGATTTTCAAGTCATTCCACAAATGAATACTTAAGAATGACAGGTCTACACCATGAAAAGAAGAGCCTAAATTTAAGGAAAGCAGTCTGAATAAACAATGCAAACCTTTCACCTTTTTGTAATTGCATCTTATTGACAATTCATTATAGGTTTTTAAATGTTTGATTGCTGTTGGAACTTGTTTTCGGAGCTATCTAAGGGTGATTGTGCCCTCCTAGGTTTAATTGGGCCCCATGGGAAACATTTAGTCACATAAATTAAAAATGAAACATCAGTATCTAAAGGTTAATTATTAAACTTTAATGGCTTTCAAATTCCTATATAAAAAAAACACCTGAAAATGTGTGTGTTTTTTTAAAGGAATGTAAAACGTTGACACTTTGATAAAATCCACTGCTTCACACCTGGCAGTATTACACTGCACACCAATCTCTTGTGGATTAATTAATTAAGATTTTCTGTGGCTAGAATTACACATGTGCCTGTGCTGAATTTTCTACCCTTTCCATGAAGCACTTAGGTGTCCTTGAAAAACATAGCCACAGCTGCATGAGAGCTGGTAACCCATGATGTGGAACTGTGGAGCTGGGGCTTGAATATTAATGAAGCAGGCCATCTTGGCTGGGAGTCCTGGAAGACCTGCTCCCTGCCTTGCAGGCCTTTTCCCACCTGGTCTGGGAGGGTGAGGCCCTGACCAATTCCAGCTACAAAAGCTGAGATGACTAGAGATAATCTTGACTGCCCCTTAGTGCAGACCCAAGTCATCAAGCCTGAGCTTCCATCACCTTTGCCAGTCATGAACCACCATTGGTAGGATTGGCAGCAACAGCAGCAGATATATTCTATGCTTATGCTGCTATTTTATTATCTTGTTAATTATGATGTTTTAAATGTGCATTTTATATTTGACTTGCTCTAGTAATGTTTTCATGTTTAATATATTTTTTGTAAACCATATTTTTTCCATTAAAAAATATGAAGATACAGAAATGAAACAAAACGAAATGAATAATAATAATGTAGATATCTGGTTCCGAACAGAAGAACCCATTCAGCTAACTGAGAAGGTCCAGCAAGCAGACTGGGGCAGAGGAAGAAGACAAACAGAAAGGTGTGTTGGGTTCTGTTGCAGATCAAAATTTCATTAAAAATAGCAGTTGAAAATAGGTCTTTCAGGACCCTGGACAGAGAGCAGGCAATTGTTTTCCAGTGAAAGTTCACTCTTCTATGCTACCGAAACCTGAATATCCTTTTCAGAGTACACCAGGGTTGAAAGTTCCACTGTAAAAAATTTGGACAGGCAGCTAGCTTAACCTGAAAAGCAGCCAACTGTATAATATATTGCCTAAATTAAAAATGGTTTTGAACTTTGAGGTATTATCTAGTAGCTTTATACTTCCAAAATCTGCCAGCTAAAATGTATTTATTTGCATTTAAAAATGTTATGTACCATGTTTTATTTCAAAGAAACTGTCTAAGAAGTTTATAACACCCTAAAACTATGACAAATAAAGGCCTAATACAGGAATCACAATAAGCATTTCACATTTTAGAGCAGCAGAAATAAGTTGGGTAAGATATCTTCTTAATCATCAATATAAGCTGAAACAACAAACATATGGGGACTATCATAACTACCAGAATATCCAAAATAAAGTGGTACCTCAGGTTAAGAACTTAATTCATTCTGGAGGTCCGTTCTTAACCTGAAACTGTTCTTAACCTGAAGCACCACTTTAGCTAATGGGGCCTCCCGCTGCCACCACCGCACGATTTCTGTTCTCATCCTGAAGCAAAGTTCTTAACCCGAGGTACTATTTCTGGGTTAGCGGACTCTGCAACCTGAAGTGTCTGTAACCCAAGGTACCACTGTAGAGAAATACAGTGAAGCAAATGAAGCCCAACTGCCATATATATGGATTTTATAGGTAGATGAAGCACTCTGTCTTCTGATTCTTTAAGGATTTCAAAACCTGCATTTTGAAGAGACTATTTGTTTGTTTGTTTGTTTGTTTGTTTGTTTGTTTGTTTGTTTGTTTGTTTAATTTATATGCCGCCCTATACCCAGAGGTCTCAGGGCGGTTCATAGACTATAGGAGCATGCAAAGAAAGTAGAGAAAGGAAAAGTCTTGTCACACAACCACTATGCCACTCACACAGTGTTGGCCAAAACTCATTTAAAAAGCCAAGGCTCAGTAGAGCAAACTGCAGGAGCTGAACTATGGGAAGAGCAGCATTCAAGGTGCAAAAATTCAAGGAAAATGCTCAGAAATTTAGTCAAAATGAAATCCACTGGTGAATATTGCAGCAGCAGCAGCAGCAGGAAATCAAAGGGAGATCATCACAGTTCCAACTATGCCACTTTTATGCTCATTCATTTCAGTTGGATAGATAAACACATTCTTAATTGAATGAACAACTCAATTGTGCCCACAGCCTTGCCTGTATTTATGAACCATATTTTCTCAATTTTGTTTAGTGGCAAGTTTTTATATCCAAAAAGTTCATATAACCTGAGATAGTAGGTCTAACAAAACAACTCCCCGCTCCAACCGGCCCCTTGCATATGAAGCAATTATTAAATAATTGGCCTTCTCTTGTCACTGAAATAATTGTATTTTAAAGTTATTGGTCTTGCCTTTCAGTTAACATGATTTCCTGCTCAATATGAATATAAGTTAATTCAGCAGGTTGGGAAAATAAGTGTCATGATTACTGAAAACATTTCTAGACAAATGATGCAGTTTAGCTTTATTATTATTGTTATTATAAATCTTTGGCAAGACTTCAGCTGGAGCCAGCATATTTCATACCATTCGCCTAATGAAATTATAGGTGTCGACATTTTACAAGGTCCAGCTAAATCAAATGTCTGGGCTAGGGAGGAGTTTCAGGCTTATTCCAAATATACTAAAAATACGAACGCTATGGATGGTGTTTCCTTGCTTTTTGATAGTACTGTTGAATTAGTTCAGTATTAGGGCTCGTCCCCACTTCCATTTTTCTCTGGTGCCTAGAAAGCACAGTTCTGAGCAGTTTTCCACTGGGCCCACACTTTCTAGGCATGGGTCTGAGTGGTTTTCCCCTTGCCTCACTCCTTTCCAAGCGAAAACCCAAATTGCTGTTTGCTCTAAATGGATGCTGGAGAGCAGTTTTCCCTGGGGGGAAAGCAGCAGAACAAGACAAAGTGTGGATAAACTCTTAGTGGTGGCTGGGTTCCTCACCCTCTTAATCTTGAGCTGAGAATGGATAATTTTAAAACAGGTGAATTTAGAGATGGTCTGCTTGGTGTACTCAAATTAATCCATTTTTAAAGAGACCTCATTCTCAATTAGAAAGATGCCTACTCATCAAGATATACTCAGGCCTACCTGCTCCCAGTGCCCCGTCCTGTTATCCCCTGCTTCAAGCAGCTGTGTAAAAACAGGGGAAATGGAAAGAGTCTCATCTGCCCCCAAAGAGCTGCCAGGCATAAGGAAGACTTGGACACTGCTGCACATTCGTGACACATCTAGAATTGTTGGGTGTGATATATTTCCCATTACACCCAACCCCTTAGACATGATACATTAAAAGTTGACTGCTCAGATCAGAGGTCAGCAAGTGGACCATGGGGGTCATTTAACTGGCCCACGAGCCACCCCCGAACGAAGCCGCCCACTCGGCATGTCCCTGCACGCTGCTCTAAACTGGTGCAGAGCAGTGCAGGGACTCACTTCCGTGGCGCCGGAAATCTCATCTGCGCAGATGCTGGAAATCGCAGGTGCACACACTCACATGCACGCGCGATCTGGCCCACAGCATGATCTCTGCTGGAGTGAACCAGTCCAGGTGAGTTAAACCTTGCTGATCCCTGGCTCAGATCATCGTGCACAACTTATCAGCAAATGATCCTGTGAATTCAAGGTGTATCACTTGGTAGATTTCACATTCATTTTTAAATTATTTTATCTTCACTATTTTCTGTAGTCCTCAAATTGTCCTTGCTGGTTAGGCTAGCACACCTGAATCCTTTATGAAGTATACCTCACCCTTCAGTAGATATAAGGAGAGAATTTCCTCTACAGATAGAAAGAGAGAAACTGCAGAAACCATAATTTATGATGCAGCAGATCTCACAGCATTAGTCACTAGTGAAATTAACCACCTTTCCTCTCTTCTCCCAACCACTGATTAAGTGCTTACTTTGAATAATCCTTGGCCAATATTGTTTCCATATCCAATTTACAGCCCTCAGATGCTCGATGATGATGAAATGCCTTATAACCAATAACACCTCTCTATCAGTCAAGCTTCATCTTAAGGAACTCAGCCTATTTCATTTAATGCTAGCAGCATCAATCAAACAGTTTCTCAAATGAAGTGAATTTTCATTTATGTATGAAATGCTACATTACTTCAGCTTGTAGCTGCAGAAGCAAACTGATTTCTTTTAAAAAAAAACAAGCTCACTTCTGATTGAGTTTATTAAAAGCAAAGATGTCTTCAGGATGAATGAAGATGAGATCTGAAATATACACCCTATGTAGTTGTAATTAAAATGGGTAACTCTGAGATCTCGTACACCAGTGGTTTATCACAACAACTTGTAAAGTTGTATAAAGTCTAGCAAAAAAAAAGGAGAAAGAATTGCAACCACTGTCATGATCAAGTAGAGACATGATAGACGTGTATAAATGATGCATGGAGAAAGTGGTTAGAGAAAAGTTTTTTCTCCATCTCTCATAACAATAGAACTCAGGGATAGCCAATGAAGTTGAATGTGCAAAGATGAAGGACTGTCCAAAGGGGGATACTTCTTCACACTTGCACATGTTAAACTGTGACATTCACTCCCATAAGACATCATGATGGCCACCAATTTGCATGGCTTTAAAAGAGGATTAGACAAATTAATTGAGGATAAGGCTGTCAATGGCTACTTCCCATGGTGGCTGTTTTCTTCCTTTTAATGTCAGAGGTAGTATGCCTCTGAATAGCAGTTGCTAGGAATTACATGTGGGCAGAATGGGAGGGAAAGTGCAAAATTCTGTCCCCTACCTCCTGCTCTGACTGCAGCAAGTCAGCAGGGTCATGAGTGCAATGGCTGCTCCACCCCAGAATCTCCTCCATCCCAAGGGTAGGATCATCTCTCCTTATGGTACCCTGTAGGTAGAATCCTATACTACAGTGTTTCCCAAACTTGGATCTCCAGTTGTTTTTAGGCTACAACTCCCATCATCTCTAGCTAGTAGGGCCAGTGATCCGGGGTGATGGAAATTGTAGTCCCAAAGCAGCTTATATATGGTTTAATGACATGCTGAAGAGCTGATGGGTTTTGTTGCTAAACAAAATATCTAGCTGACAAATATAGCACAATAAATACAAAAACACTTTAAATATATTTCAAATGACCCAAGTAATACAGCAGTAGCAGATGTATCCCTTATCTGCAGAACACTTCATGCTCTGGATTAATCATGTGTATTCTGTAGCGCTCAGGCTAGGAATTAACAGAATGATCCTGTGTATGTTTGCTTGGAAGTAAGCTCCCTTGTTTTTCAGCCTTAGGCTGCAGGTCCATACCAGGGAAGACATCTCATGGAACTTCTGAGTGGACATGAATAGAATTCAGCTCTAAGACAAGGCATATCCCACATGGTGCCTTCCAGATAATATTGAGCGACAACTCCAGTCAACCCCGGCCAACATTGCCAATGGTCAGGAGTGATGGGAATTGTAGTCTAACAACCTTGGAAGGGAACTGCATTAACTACTACTGTTTTAACTGCACACCAGAATGGAACTGAATCAGACCTGAGGCTTCTGAGAATAAAATCAGGACAGAGGGACTAAAATGATTGACAGAAACATGCACACCCTCTTTCCTTAATAACCATTCAAAAGTTTTATTGCTGGAAGAAAATATTATCACAGTAGCAAGTAAAGCTTCAGCTGAGTGATAATTTAACAATCATATTTTGTCCATCTGGTTATTAAGGAAATCTTCTCCCCTCCATGCCCCCCCCCAAAAAAAATCCATGAAGCCTTCATATTTTAAAGAAAATGAAATAACCTAATTTTAAAATGTTTATCTTAGGTTTTCAATATATTCGCCATACAGTAAGCCTCAGTGATTTGGTTCTGTAATTAAACTTATTGATGTCCTGAATTGATTTGGCAAATGGATTTTTTTTCAATTTGACCTTCTCAGCCTGCTGATTCATGTGTGAATCATACAAATGGTTGGCTTCATGCATTATTCCCAAGGAACATATGCAATACCCAGTGGATAAATCTCTGTACAACCTATTCTATGCCTAGAATTTTGAATCATAAGAAATATAAGCAAGCTCTTACAAACCTAGACACCCAGAGTGGCTGGGGAAACCCAGCCTAGAAAAACTATGGTTTCAATCTCGCAGGTCAGATCAATTGCAATCAGTCATAGTATGGTGGTCACCTGAGGTGGTTGCCAAAGGTTGTAATCAGGTCAGGCACTGGTTTTGGATGCTATCAAAGGGCAGCAAATTGTTAGTAACAGAATTTTTAATTATTGTATTTTTACTTGGATTTTCTGCATCAGGTGCCAATATACTATGCCCCTTGATTTGGAGAAGAAGCATCATTCCTGTTCTGCCTTAAGTATCAAAATGCCTTGGGCTACCCTGAATACATGGGGTTTGATGTGTATACAGAGGTCTGCATGGGGGCAACCAGCAGTGGCCAGCAGGGCAGACAGGGTGGCATTGATCCCAGTACCAACCATTGCTGCCAGATGGAGAAGGGGCAAAAAGTTTAGCACAGTGTGGCTGCAGCAACAGGACTGTTGGATTGGCTCTCTATTGCACCCATGTCACACTGAGCTCCCTGCAGCACCGCCTGTCTGTAACCAGCAGCAGTGCTCAGTTTTCGGATGCCAGGTGAGCAACACTGCCCTGCCTATGTTGCCCTGCTGCCTACTGCCAGAGGCAATTCTTTTCCTTTCGGTCTGGATATATTCCATAAAAGCTTCTCTGTTGCATGCATGAAAGTTCAGTCAGCACTGAAAGGAAAAGAAATTGATCTGTTCAGATGAAGAGGCATGTTCATCTGACTAATACAATCTGCATTAGATACTAAGGCTGAAGAGAAAAGGTACTGTAGAAAGCCTATTCTTTTGGAATGAAAGGAACTCAGCAGGTGGGGGTTGATCAAGCTCGTCACATTTGACACAGAGAGACACCACTAAAATTATATCTTAGAGAATGCTGTATCAATATCATGAGCACCTAAAAGGAAGAGCAATTAGGGTGCCTGGATTAAGTGTAATAACTAGGCTGTGCTGAGTAAGCAAAAGAAGGTTCACAATACAACACACACACTCTTTCTGAATGGTGCTTTCCACCTATTTTCAGCTGCTTCCTTCCCAAACAAAAAACAGAGTCTTCCTCTTTAGGGATCATAGTGTTGCATCAGGCACTGAGTCAGGTGTAAGATATTATGATGTTGTTGTGATGCCAAATCAAGGTGAGGACAGCAAGCGTGCCAGCAATCTGAGTAAGCTTCCTAACAATGCTGCATGACCAATCAGGCAGTGTTTCCTGTCCTTATTTTGAATGAGCAAACCCTTGCACCCAAGTTTACAGCCCCCGCCCCCATGCCAATATGGGAGTGTGCATTTCATGGTGGGAGATCCCCCTCCTGCAATAAAAGCACCTTCTTTCATCATGCATCAGGTACAATAATAAAGATGACAGGGCATGTGAAACAAACTAAGTTCTACAGCTATCATGTTGTGTATAGTTAGAACAAGCTTGTGTAAGAGACAAATATCCACTTCACAAATGGGGAAAGGAAGCAGAGATTGATGCTCATAATGACACCTTGGATAGGCAGGAAAATTTAAGCCAGGTTCAGGCTGAACACTGAAATTTACTAGTTTTGTCTTATGCTCCTTATTTGCAGAGGGAGTATAAGGTCTCAGGAGCACTCATTTAGTGTGCCAGAGTCCCACAGCCCAGAGGAAACACACCAGCAGAGGACATGGTGAAATGCTGCCACTCACCTGACCTCTGGTCAGTCATGCTGCTATTACTTACCAAGGCAGGGGTTGGCAAGCTGGTGATAAGGTCGGCAGGGTTGAGCTCTGCGAGTGCGGCTTTCTCTCGATTGAAGTGCAGAGTGTTTGAGGACCGGGACATTTGCAAAGAAAGCAAAATGCTTGTTTACAAAGGTATTGTTCTACCAACCTTACTATATGCTTGTGAAACATAGACCACTTATAAACGCCATCTCCAACTCCTCAAAAGATTACATCAACAGTGTCTCCGAAAAATTTTACACATCACTTGAGAAGACAGGAGAACTAATATCAGTGTACTGGAAGAAGCAAAGATCACCAGTGTCAAAGCAATGATTCTTCAACATCAACTTCGTTGGACTGGTCATGTTGTGAGGATGCCTGATGATCATCTTCCAAAGCAACTACTCTATTCTGAACTTAAAAATGGAAAGCATAATGCTGGTGGTCAACAAAAGAGGTTTAAAGGCTGTCTCAAGGCAAATCTAAAAAAATGTAGCATAAACACTGACAACTGGGAAACACTGGTCTGCAAGTGCTCCAGTTGGAGAACAGCCTTTACCAAAGGTGTTGTGGGCTTTGAAGAGACTCGAACTCAGGACACAAGGGAGAAATGTGCTAAGAGGAAGGCACGCTTGGCAAATCCACACTGTGATCAACTCCTGCCCGGAAACCAATATTCCCACTGTGGAAGGACGTGTGGATCCAGAATTGGCCTCCACAGTCACTTATGGACTCATTGTTAAAACCGTGTTTATGGAAGACAATCTTAGTCGGCTATGTGTGATTGCCAAAGAAAAGAAGGTTGGCAGGAAGCAAATGAAGCAGGAGGAGCTCATGAAGGGCTCTACTGGTGCATTTGCACTATGCTGACCTAACTACTGCCTTGGTCCACCCCTTCTACCTCCTGGTAAACAGCAGTAACACAACTGACCAGTGGTCTGCTAGGTGGCACCACCCCACCCCACCCCACCAACTGCTACTGAAAGACACCATCTCTTTTCTCAGAAATATCACTTCCTGTGTTTTCATTTATATGCTACTGAAGAAACCAGAGGCAAAGGAACATTCCTGTGCTGCCGTACTCTTCCTTGATGACAATGTGTTTGCTTGCTTAAATATAAAAATAGCATCCATTCTTAACAGTTCTGTCTACCAGTAACAACAACAACAAGGAGATGTAAGAATGACATCCCATACAATGAAATTAAACTACCCATTCTGTGGCTAAGTACGTTCTGAGAAGAAACAAACAACTTATTTGAATAATCAAACACACCAAAAATGCAGCCTAAAAGGTGCACAGATAATGGTGAGAGGTTTGTTTTTGTGAATTTTGAAAGAATGCAAGGACAATTTATATTAGCCTATTAGTATTAATGCAGCGATATTCCAAGTGAGTTCAGCAGACTCTAGTTAAACATTAGAAGCAAGAACTGTTGAAAGATTCTATTTGTAAGGTTTCAAGTGCTCCCTAACCTTGCCCTCTTGTTGAACTAAAAGCACTTTGTTAAAGAAGCATTCAGATGCCATCTTTTATGATCCTTACTGTTTTTAATTTCTTATTCCTGTTTCTTAATGTTAAAAAAAAAAGTGTGCTAGTAACCAGGCAATGATTTTACATTGGCCTTCCTTGTTTTTGATGCTTAATGGGGAATGAAGGGGAAGGTAATGCCTGTAGTGGTTGGTGAGGCAGCAGAGGCAGGGCAGTGTTGCTCATCTGACTTTCCAACACCAAGCATTGCTGCCGTTTACCAAGGAGAGGATAGGATGGAAGCATGGGGAGCTCAGTGTGGTGCAGCATGGCGACAGGAGCATTTGTACAGCAGCAGCAGCAGCAGCAGCAGCAACAACAACAACAACAACAGATTTTTCACTGTGTCAGCACCCACACTTTAGAACTCCCTGCCTGTTGACATCAGGCAAGCATCCTCATTGTATTATTTTCCATGCCTACTATAAATATTTATGTTTAGGCAAGCCTACCCAAATATGTAAAATGTTGGCTTGCGGTTTAATCTGTTTCAGCTTATTGTTGGTTGAAATTATTTTCTCAATATTTTAAATAGTTGTTTTTACTGATGATTTCATTGTTTTATCCTTTTTCTAAAATGCTCTGAGGTTTTTGTTTTTTTAAAAAAGTGGTATATAAATTTTATGAAATAAATTAAATAAATCCGATGGGTTCCACCACCACACCTGCACCACACTGACTCCTGCAACTCATACCTTCGCATCTCTGTAACCGGCAGCCTCCCTGATTGAGCATCAACTGACTCTTTGTCTTCTTCATTGTCTTTTTTGAAGATCATGCTGAATGTTTTGAGCTGCGGGATCATTTCCTTTCTTCCTTCAAAATTTTATTGATTTATTTATTCAAATGTTTTTGTTTTTTTAATCAACCACTCACATTATAAAATATCAGAGTGGTGTACAAAAAGCCAAAATAGGTATAAAATAACAGTGCAACAACAAATGATGATCAGCAGACAATAATTAAAAATATCAGTCAGAAAAAGCCTGGGTAAGTACAGTGTCTTGAGGATGTATCTAAAAGAGTACATTGTTGTGGCTTCCTTGATCTCAGCTCGTAATAAATTACACATTAAAGGTGCATTAACTTTATCCTCAGAAGCCTTACCAAGTTCTGTATCACTCCAGACTTTCCACTGGGACACCTAACATACTATTCAATAGTCAATAAGGGTCCTCAAGGAAACATGGAAATTCAAGAGATATAAGAGACCCAAATGTAACAATACTCATTTCAAAGCAAAGAGCTCTTCAGGAGAGTGACTATCCTTGCCAGTGACTAACCAAATAACCATGGATCAACTGATGATGGAAGAAAGTGCACTTTCTTCCTGAGATAGGAAATTAAATATCTAGTGCTGCAGACTCCAAAATGGGCATTGAATAGCAAGCAAAATGGGTCTTGGGCAGGGGTGGCTAGCTTGAAGCCGATGGGCCAAATATGGTTTATCAAAGTTGTAATGATGGTCCACAAGGATCCCCAAAAATCTGCAGTAAATTGGCAACAGGGGGGGGGATGATGCCCCCATTTTTTTTATTTTTATTTTTACAGTTTAAGCATTCCCTTAACTTTGTTTGGCTTCCCCAAGTGCCCTCAGGTACTTTTGTCCACTGTCAATGAGGGCTAGTTAGTGCACCCCAGAATGATTCCTGATCCTCTTTCATTGCAGTTTCCAGGTGGGCTAATAGCAGGTGATTGCAATGCCATTGGGAGAAAGAGCAGCCACTAGCTGAGGTCAACACCCAGTTATTTACCTTCAGCACAGGGACTTCCTGTAGCTTTGCACCAATGTCTGGTGAACAGAAAAATTATTCAGATCAGTCAAAGCACAAAGCCGCAGAACGAGCACCAAGCACTTTGCCTGCTCTTGAAAATGATGGCTAGAGAACATCTCTCTTCGGTGGGCATTGGCAGGAAGCTACAGGAAGCATTGTAGCAGATCTCCCCAGCCCTTGCATGGAGGGAGAGGGTGAAGAAAGCCCCTATGACAGCAGTGGTGGCTGCCTTTAGGCATATGTGTGTGTCTGTCTTGCTGGTCCTATTCCACCTGCCTGTTATGGTTGGATTTGCATGTATGCTTATCTGCCTGGATGTATGTTCCCCCTTTGCTGAGTGAGTGAGTGAGTGAGTGAGTGAGTGAGTGTATGCTATGTGTGTTCTGTGAGTGAGCTTGTAAGTGTGTATGCATGAGTGCCAGCATGCAGCCCTCAAGAGAGGTGAAGACCACTAGGTGTGACCTTCGGTCTGAAAAAGGCTGCACACCCCTGGTCTACAGAGTGTAGTGTTTGCATCATTTGGAACAATGGTGTGGGTAGCAGGAGAGAAAGAAGATGGTATCCGATGGCTATGGTAGAACATGGGACAGTTCTTCAGGTGACCCTGTTATGACAATCTCCATTTGCTGCTGAATATGTGTCAACACGTGGGACGCAGGTGGCGCTGTGGGTTAAACCACAGAGCCTAGGACTTGCTGATCAGAAGGTAGGTGGTTCGAATCCCTGCGACGGGGTGAGCTCCCGTTGCCCGGTCCCTGCTCCTGCAAACCTAGCAGTTCAAAAGCACGTCAAAGTGCAAGTAGATAAATAGGTACCGCTCCGGTGGGAAGGTAAATAGTGTTTCTGTGCGCTGCTCTGGTTCACCAGAAGTGGCTTAGTCATGCTGGCCATATGACCCGGAAGCTGTACGCCGGCTCCCTCGGCCAGTAAAGCGAGATGAGCGCCGCAACCCCAGAGTCTCTTTACCTTTACGCATCAACACAAATGCTCATGGGGGTATATCCTGCATCAGTGTGATGATTCTAACACTGGTTTGCATACCTTTCCTAGCTAGTTCGCTAGACCCAGAGATAAAAGCAATGAAAATTGATGGCCTCATTCGCATGAAAATTTAAGTACTTTTCACAGATTAATCAGCTGCAGGATATGAATTCTTCTGTGTTTCTGTTGTGTTCTTTAATGCAAACCATATCAGGGTAAGGTCTTGTTTATCAAGGACTTTTATTTTTAATGAAGATGTTGTCCTGTGGGCATGTAGTGAACACAGTATTTATACACAGAAACAGAAGCTAATGAAAAAAAAGCAATATGCTTCCCTGCATTGTCCCACACTATAAAGCATCCCAAGGGAACTTGGCTTGTAAACATTACTATGCACCATGAATTAAATACCCAGCACACTGCTAACATTTTGCATTTCAGATGTGAGTAGCACTGCTCTTGGCAGATGCATCACCTTCACCAAGGGGGGAAAAGTCACTAGGACTCCAATTCAAAACATGCACAGAATTATTTGTCTAAACAACTAGGAGATTATATATGTTTGATTTTCCTCTCTCTTTTCCTTGTGCAAATCCTAGATGTATATAAATGTGCCAAATCCCAAAATCATTAATAATCATTTCTATCCTTTTGAGTTGATGCTACTGTTTTCAAGTAAGTAGCAAGCTGCATAAATAACATTCAGACTTAAAGCCAAATACTGAACCAGAATTACAAAGCAGATGGGCATTACTAAGCAGACCCTGATATCAATGTCAAAGAGCTTTTCCATTATATTCCAAACTCAAAGATCATTTCCACATTAACATTATTTCCATATCAAAAATAGGTTTATTATAATACAAATAAAAAACTATAGCTCTATTAGCATTTCAGTCACTTAAGTCACATTCAAGGTATAACTCTGCAATGTCCTTCATCATCAGGCTCAATATATTCTGTAGTCCACTGGGAACCTGCTAACTCAAATGCTTAACTTTTCAAGTTCTCCCTGGTGTCTGTGGCTGCCAGAAAAGGGCAGTTTGCCTCAGTGTCTGACGTTTCAGTATTCAACCCAAAAGATGAACCTTGACTTACTGTATAGCCTTTTCTTCCAGGTGAGCTTTTGCCTTCATCCTCCCTCTGAAGGCTCCTTTCTCTGATGCTCTCATGTTGATACAGGTCATGCCTCTTAAGGCTAGTAAGCGTTTAGTCCACCATCTAGCTAGACTATAATGTATACCCATTTCCCCAGGCAAGCAGAGGCTGCTCTACCATAATTTCAAGGAATGGTCCATACTTCTAATTCTACTTTGCACATGGAGTTTTCCCCAAGCTTTTCCAGAAAATTTGGATGTGAGTGTGGAGGTAGAGACTAGCATAAATAATTAACTGTTGTTACAGAGGGCCAATCTATGCACTTATCTGTCTGAAGATCCTTCACTCCATAGAAGAAAAGGCATATGTTAGCGCCAGGTTTGTCATATTATCTTATATATGTGCTGGGGCCATTGTCCGCTCCTCAAAACACACAAAGCAGATCCTCTGTCAGTAGGGCCCTTAGCTGTATGTAAAAGCCAAATAAATATATTTCCTCTGAGCAAAGTGACTCCTGTCATTTGCTGATGAACATTCCTTCTCCTTTCTGGGCTTCACCTCCCTTATGTTCATCCAGTTGCTCTTCACTGGGCTGTGTGGCTCATTGATTGTACAGGGTAGAATTTGCAGATAGGAGCAACAACTGGATGAACACAATAGTTGCATGTGCCAAGTTTATCCAACCTATGCCATGACTAGCATGCTGTGGACACACCTGCTGTGGGCTGGTCAAGTGTGTTGGTGGGAAGAGGTCCTTGATGCAACAGTACAAACATCTCCCATTTCATAGTTATTTTCCTTCCTTTTCCAACTTCCCGCTTGATTTTGAAAGCTATGCATTTGCTCTCTCCAGTACTGAATGTGTTGTTGTTATTGTTTAGTCATTTAGTCGTGTCCGACTCTTCGTGACCCCATGGACCAGAGCACGCCAGGCACCTCTGTCCCCCACCGCCTCCCGCAGTTTGGTCAAACTCATGCTGGTAGCTTCAAGAAAATTATCCAACCATCTCGTCCTCTGTCGTCCCCTTCTCCTTGTGCCCTCCATCTTTCCCAACATCAGGGTCTTTTCCAGGGAGTCTTCTCTTCTCATGAGGTGGCCAAAGTATTGGAGTCTCAGCCTCAGGATCTGTCCTTCCAGTGAGCACTCAGGGCTGATTTCCTTAAGAATGGATAGGTTTGATCTTCTTGCAGTCCATGGGACTCTCAAGAGTCTCCTCCAGCACCATAATTCAAAAGCATCAATTCTTCGGCGATCAGCCTTCTTTATGGTCCAGCTCTCACTTCCATACATCACTACTGGGAAAACCATGGCTTTAACTATACGGACCTTTGTTGGTAAGGTGATGTCTCTGCTTTTTAAGATGCTGTCTAGGTTTGTCATCGCTTTTCTCCCAAGAAGCAGGCGTCTTTTAATTTCGTGGCTGCTGTCACCAACTGCAGTGATCATGGAGCCCAAGAAAGTAAAATCTCTCACTGCCTCCATTTCTTCCCCTTCTATTTGCCAGGAGGTACATTTCCCTAAAAGTTAGGGAGGGGGTATGCATGTTAATCTTCACTTTCTGAAGGTGGCACAGCCCAGTCAAGAACAGAAGATCTCTTTGCCAATTTTGCCTGCTACTTTCTGAAAGTGACATAAATGTATTGCAAAGATTCCCATCCCCCATCAATATCCTATAAGAAGATTGGACATGATACCAAGCAAATCACACAATATGGGGTGGGGGGGAGGATCAGTTTGTATGCACTTGGCAAAGTTATGCAGGTAAACCTACATACATAAGAGAAAGAGAGAAAGAGAGAGAGGACTGACTACACTAGCTCAGTGCTCATGTGTGCATAGAGGAATGTGCATACACACTTGCTCTCCTGGATCAACATATCTATCATTAAACCATTCCAAGGTGGGGGAAAGCACTGCAGTTCTTTATACTGTTTTTAAAACCTCTTGTGAAAACAAAAGATAATTTTGCAAATTAAAACCAAGTCTTTAACTTAAAGGTGTACAGCTGGAGGAGGAGGAGGAGGAAAGGACAGAGGGTGAAGAAAGAGCTGTGAGTGGAAGGTGAGCTTTCCCCCATCATTTGTGCCCACTGGGAAACTTAACAAACCTGCTTTACCTGGAGCTGGGATGTGGAAACACAGCTGTGGGCAACCTAAGGAAGTACCACCCAGCCTGAGGAAGTCCCATCCACCTTGTCCCTGCCCATAACAAGCAGGTCTAGAGTGAGAGACTGGGGTGATGTCCACTTTCTCCACAAACTCTTCTTGTTATGAGACTTTTGTGGGTGAGTTGAAAGTTTGTTTGCACCCTGGGTGAGGCTGAGAGGGAGGGTATGTCCGAAGGAAAGTGAATTGATATTGATTTATATATATTAGTAACTTAGTATTGATGCTGCATTTTTGTAATATTTTGTTTTAAGTTGTCTGTTGTTGCTTGAGTGTTTTGTATACTGCTTATATTTTAAATATATAAGTGGTATAGAAATTAACTAATCAATCAACCAATGACAGCCAGACTTATTAGAGCCAGACTTTCTGGCTTAGCTGAATAAAGTAATAATGTTAATAATAATATTTCCAACGCTATTTTTCTAGAAAAAGAGGTGCCAGAATTCACCATGAATGTCTCCCTCACTCTCATAGAATGCCAATGGCCATCACCTGAGAGGTGCTGGAACCGAGTTCTGGTGAGTTCCTGCTGAAAACAAAAAAAGCAGGCTGCACAAGAAGAAAACTACCATTAGAGGAAACTACTATATGTTCTATAGTGGAAGGTGCTGATAAATAGTCCTTAGTTTAGAAAAGAAGCATAATCATTTGTGTCAAGTTTCTTAATAATTACCTGTCTGTAGTACATGCTCAAGGCAGTATAATTTCTACCCAAGAATCTACATCACTGTTAGATTTGCCAATGAGAGATTAAACAATGGGAGAAATGAATGGATGGAAGACTTCTATAGCTAGTTTCAAATACTCAGAAAAAGGCCAAATTAACATCATGTTATTTGTTCCCCTTTTTAAATCTGTAAGATACTTTTTGTTCCCCTTTTGCTGAAATAAACACAGTTGTGTCAAAATCAACCTTTTGAGGGGAAAGAAAGTAACTGTAGAAGGCTCCCTCTGAATTCAGAGCATGGAATGGGCAGGTCATGGAAACAGCAGCCTGGGATGGCAACCACTTCTATGGGGCACCTATGGGCTCCCCATGGGGATAGACTTTGTTGGGTCCTCAAGCTTCTGGGGCTCAACTTTTAATACCAAAGCAAAAGGAAGCCCAGACAAAGGAGGTTCCCTGGTTCCACTGTGAGAACAGGCAAGCAAGCACTGTACAAACCAAGCCATAGGAATTCCTTGGGGCTATCAAAGGGCGTTGAGCTACTGCGTTCTAAACAAAGGACACACAAGGACGGGAAAAGGAAAGAAGCGAGCCCCTTTCAATTATATAAAAAAGAGATTCAGTCTTAAGTCACATTCCTGCCCTCCCCTCTCTCCCCCATCTCTGTTTCCCCAGCCTTTCCGCGGTTCTTGCTGAGTGGCTGCTACAGGCTGTCTCTGCTGCCCACCTGCTCTTCCTGCTCCCTTCTGCGAAGCAAATGAAATATGTTCAAATGGCCTTTCATCCTCCCACATACTTGAGCAGTCTCTGCCCTCTCCTCTCTGTTCCAGCTGAAGCTGCTGGTTTCTCCGAAGAAGAAAACATCAATTTACTCTCCCGGGGAGCCTGAGGCAGGGTTGGCGAGAAGGGGGCAGCTACTGCGGGACACAACTCTGGCACCACCACTTTGCAGTCATCTGAAGCAATTATTGGCCTTCCGCTGGCAAGCAAATCACTTTGTTGTGCAGAAGGTTATTGATGGTGGCGGTGGTGAAATATTAAAGGCCGCCTCTGTCAAGATCGTTCTGGGAAGAATAAACTCCTTGCCTAAAATGAAGAAGACAAATTTAGAAAGTGCCTTAACAGCAAAAGAAGTGCCCTGCTGGATCAGCCCATCTAGTCCAGCATCCTGTTCTTACAGGGGCTGACCAGATGTCTGTGGGGAATCTGAGGGCAGCTCCTGAGCACAAGACTGCTCTCCCCACCTGTGAATGTCAAAAATTGCTATTCAGAAGCAGACAGCCTTCCAAATTGGAGGCAGTGCATAGCCATAGCGGCTGATAGCCACTGACAGCTTTATCCTACATTTTCTTTCTAAAATCTACAGGAGAGCAGGTGAAACCAAAGATGGGAATATTTTATAACACAGAGCCTTTCTGGATGGGGGAAAACTGTATCGAAACTGTTAGAACTAAAGAAACCCATTTTGGTTAGCAGCCAATCTTGTCAGTAGGGTGTTGTCAGGAACTAGGCAGAGGGGGAATGGTGGAGAGCGCCTCCCCAGCCTGACCTTTCCGGAGAAGGAGACAGTTCAGAATTACAACAGGGGTTGAGGGAGGTTACAGCTCAGAGGCAGACGAGGGGGAAAGCTAGGAAATAATGGGAGAGGAGGAGAAGGAAGAAGAAGTACCAGGGGAGAGGCAGCTGATGGACTCAGTGTCTTTAGAAAGCATTCCAGACCCTCCCTCCTTGAAAGTAGGAGAGCAAAGAGCTCAAAGGCAGAAGGCACTTTCTGGCACCCACAACGATGACTCATGAGGAAGTGGGAGAGACGGTAGAGGTGGGGTTTCACTCGGAGCAACACCATTACACCAAGAGGCTGCAATTCTAAGCCTCTCTCTGTGAATATTGAATAAAAAGCATTGGTAAGAACTTTCCTTGTCTTATCCATTTCTGGCAACCTTGGGGGATTGGATCCTCTGATGCCTGACAGGTGTATGGGAAGAAGCCGCACTGTCAGCCCTCTCCCGATAGCAAATGACGGGTGTAGGACATCCATGCCTGCATCATGTAAGTAGCCTTGGACCCTCTAAAGTGCTATATTACAGGTTACAGGCAGATTTGTTTTTTTTTAAAATGTGGGTGGGGGAGAGCACAGAAACCTTTCAATTTTTTATGTGACCCACACATACCCAAGTGTGTATTTTCACTTCAAGTATGATTTGGGTTGAAGCAAATGCAAGTGTCATGGCTCCCCTCAAAGAACTCTAGGAACAGGAGCTGTGTGAGGATGCTGAGATGTCTTCGCTGCAGATGCCTTGGCTCTCCACAGAGCAGCAGTCATTTCTCCACTGGTCGTGACCTTTAAATAGGTTTTGAATGGGTTTAAATGAGTGTGGAATACCCATTGACTACTTGCCTTTTAATAAGCTTGTAATGAAAGCTACTTGAGTCAACAGCAAGACTTCAGGGGGGTTAAAGCTGGTCTTGTATTCTAAATAAAATCATTGAGTATAAACAGAAATATAATGATTCTATTATATATGCTTATATCAAGTGTGATACCTGGGGATCCCTGACTTTAACTATTCCCAACTTAACATCCAATTAGCGTACCTTAAAGGCTTTTATTATGAAGCAAGGCAAAGTTAGAATAATTATCTCTGTACCCATTACCAAGGGCATGTTTATATTCATATGCCTTTTTAGGGGGAGAATTATCTGGAAGTAGCACTGCACAAGAGATTTTATGTGATTCATTAATGCTGTGCACAGGTTTCTTTCCCAATTTATTAAGGAAATATCAGCATAACCATATGGAATTAATTTTCTTGAAAAGTGCTAGATCTGAGTGAAATATTAATAATGATAATTTCAGAAGCACGGCTTTTATCGTCCCTCCGGACTTAAGGGACTGATGAATTAAAACAGGTAAGATGTACCCCACTACAGAGACACAGAGACATACACAATGAATTCCACAGAAGGAAACAGAAGGATCTCAACCTTACCTCCTCTCTCTCCCTCCTCCATCCTAGAATGTCTTTCTTCACAGGCACAGAACTAATACATGTCTCATTCCAGAACCTTTAAGGCTTGTGATATTTTAGATGCCCCACCCTTTCATTTCACTTTTAAGTGATGTGCCCTAACTACATTTTCATGAATCTCTGGCATAACCCAGAGAAGCACAAGTTTTGTCTTCTCCTCTTGATCAAGGCCTACACAACTTGAGACCCATCAACTCAAATGCACCTGTGGGGCTTGCCAAGCCCCCATCAGATCATAAAACGAGGCCGGCCAGCTGTACTTGGCTTTGTTGGACACATTTTTGTATGGGCAATTCTTAGACTGAGACCATGGCAAGGTGCCCAGCAGATGGCAGGACCAGGTCCAACATCAAGGATCTGCATGGCACCTGCCAAGGGGTGCACACCCTAGCAGGAGGACAATTGACAAGAGCCCTCTGGGGACTCTTCCTTTCTTTTCTTAATGGCTCATCTCCCAGGTGATTACCTCATCAGGAAACTTGCCTGGCTTATCTTTTAACCCTTGCTGGATACAGGGATTTGGGAGGCTTGATTAAATTCTAGGACTTACTAGATCCGGGAATTTAGGGGAGTCTGGTACCTGTAAACTCATGACACTATTATAGACCTTCCCAGAACATTATTCCGGGAACAAAACAGCTGCATTAAATGCTAAGGAACCTGTAATCCAGTTGCTGCCCTTGTTTGTTATCCTTACCAAGTGAGAAAAGCCGCAAGGGGAGGGATAATTTCTTTGGGGCTTAGCAAAGAAGCAAAATGACCAAGCAGCTAGGAATCTTTGCAGGGTGGTAATTTATTTGCAGATACCTAGCTAGATTTAAGCTTTCTAAATCCTTGAGCACATACTATACACAAAACTGGAATGCTCTGTAAAATAAAGCAAGGTTACCATTTCATTTTCAAGGTTACATTAACAAGAAAAACTTGTCATCTAAAGTTTGCCCTCCTAGCACCAGGCATATGGAAATCATATCTTTTTGTCACTGCAAAGAGACAAAATGTTGAAGAGAAAATGAGTATATTTGAAGATGTCTCAAAAGTCACTGATAACTGTGCCTAAAGCTCTATGTGACAAATTAAGCTGAATATGCAAACAGAATTTCAGGTGTCTAAATACAAATTTGTAGGTATTGTGGTTTTGTTTTCCTTGAATTCAGATGACTGCAGTATCTTATATCTTGGGTCATTACAATGTCCTGGGATGTCAAGTATATCCCAGCCTGGGGAAAAAATGTTTTCCTTTTTCTACAACTGTTGTGAAGAAAGGCTTATAGAAAGCGTGCATAAAATAAATGGCTTTGTACATATATGAGAAGTGTTTTAGGCTCCTGATATTAGACATCCACCAACAATGTTCAATTTCCACTGCACACTGAAGACATTTAATTCTGATGAGCCTTGCCAGAGTCATGTATAATTGTCAGTCATGTATACTGTTGGTGCTGTTGTTGTTTGGTTGAAGCAGATATCTAATATTGCATTTTATGTTGTTATATCTGGTATTGTCAGGCTCCAGGGACTCATCTTCCTCCCCCCCTCCCCTTTGGCAGTAGATAAGCAGAACAAAGTGAAAGGAGTCTCCCAATTAAGGGTTCCACCCACTTCCCTAGTCACCCCCATCACTTCTGTGTCTTGCAATCTGATCTCGCAACCACTTTGCTTTCTCTGCTGCCACCTTATCTGCTCGTCCTGACCTTGGGCTGGGCGGATGTATGCTTTCCAGAGAGAGAGAGTATGTTAACTTTCTCTCTTCCAGTTCTTCTTCTCCTAGCTGTTCACCACCCAGTTCTTCCCAACTTCTGTCTTCCGAACTATGTCCCTCTGTGAACCACTGTTCCAAATCTATACTGCCCTACTATTTCTGGGAAGATTCAGGATCCTGATCAGGGGGGGGGGGGGAGACTCCCTGACAGGTATATTGTGTGTTTTAGCAAGTTTATACACCATTTTTACACTTTCATAAATATTAAATGGTCTATACAGATTCATAAATAAATACCCCCCCACTAGACACAACAGGTTACAAAACTAAATATATTCCAGCTATTTTTAAAAAAATTAAACACATGTACCCTTCATGTTTCCTTTTCCCATTCTACTGGTGAATCAGCTTGCATTCCGAGCTCCGTGCTAGGCTCCCTCTGCCCTCTCAAGATTGTGGGAGCTCAGCCATGTCCCAACAGACTTGGGGGGGGGCACTGTACAGCTGGCACCTATGACTAACATAATGTTCCCCCAATCCCAATGCACACCCAGTTAATCATCCAACATATTTCAATGAATTTCCTGGTCACTTTCCTAACCATAAAAAGTCAGCAGGGAGGGGATTAAGTGAATTTGATGTGATAAGGGCAACAGAGTGCTTGAGATTTCATTGCACAAACCTGAATTTCTGGTATGTGCTTGACTCTCTCCTGGAAAATACTGATCAAAACTGGCACATTTGAGCATCTCTACATTTCACCCATTATTCCATATGTAGCTAAGCAGTATGGTGGATCTCAGGGCTTTAGCAAACCTAGCTTTGCTGCCAGTTCTGGCAATGCAACAGATCAAACACTAAAAAACTAAAAGAAGGGGAAAGGAAGGCTGAAAGGATTGCAGAGCACCCAGCTTACATTTACCTTGGTGGGTACCAAATTTTGGAGGGCAAGGTTAGCATATGGAAATTGGGTAGGTCCTATGGCTTAAAAACACCCTGGAAATATAGCCTACTGGGTCCTATACACTGGTAGCAAAGGTTTCTAGCGGAATATTCCCGCTGCGTCATTCTGTACCATTGTTGTTTTTCAGTATCCTGTGTTGTGACAGCCTCGATCAGGGACAAAATAAATGAGAAACAGTGCTCGATCTCTTCCAATGGAATTGGAATGGAATTGCAACTTGTATAGTTTTGATCCTCGAAAGTTATCAATCCCTGCATAAATGACTGTATAAGAGATACACGCTTGAGCTGCTAATTCTTTTATTTGAGGTAATATCCTTGAATGGATAAAAATCAAACATGCTGAGGGAGGCAGGTGCCACTGCAGCTGCAAATGCCACTGCGAAATAGATATTATCATGGTTGCTTTTGGGATGACCCTGTGGGAAATGAACTAGGTTTGATAAAGGTGGCTGGTGGTTGTGTTCCATAATGAAAACTGCATTTAAACTCAGGTGAAATTTCTATGCAAATCGAATCCATTCTGCTGGATTTGAATGGAGACATTTCAAACCCGTTTAGGAGAAATTCAGAATGCATCATTATTCCTGCCATTCATTTTCATACAGTGCCGAATATTGTTAGGGTTTATAATGGCACATTATCATGTAAAATGGGACACAATTGCCCTGCACATTATCATTATGAGAGAAACCATATCTTGCAGCCTAGTTGCTTAATGTGTTTCAACACAATGACAACATTGTTTGTTACTGTGGAATTCCTATCTTAGTTTGGAGGGTGTTTTTATTTTTTTGTTATTCTTATCATTTGCTAACCTCAGAATTGGATCAAAAAGACATTTCAGTCCTGTGTTGTTGTTCTTCCTGTGACAAAATGAAATCCATCTTGCATTTGAATTATTGCATCAAGGGTGCGATATGAAAACAGCAAACCACAAGTTGCAAAGTTATTAAGCCACAGCACTAACATCTCTGCAGGCAGGAGGTGGGGGCCTCTCCCTCAATTCGCTGGTAGTTAGACAAAGGCCAGAGTTGAGGTACGTGAGGTAGAAGCTAGATGCAAGCTGGGCAGCTGAGAGTCAGAGCCATGCCTGATTTCTGCTGCGATCCAAGGCCGTGGCCATGGGAGAAGCATGACCTTCTTGGGATGCTAATGCTGTGAGCCCCTCCATCATAGGCTCAGGTCATATAGATGTGTATAAAAACCATACATCATAAAGTCACTCTACTGTCTCTTATTTCAAGGAAACCAAACCTTGGGTACCCCTGAAATCTTGCACCGCCCAGAGTTTGGGGTGGTTTGCAATGGAGAGGGGGTGTTTGTGGGTGGGTGGATACCTTTATACGGCATCCCTATATTGTGCAATTGGCAGTTATGGTTGTGGCCAAAACAATAATCCTGACCAACCTTTAGTCCAGCAACGTAATGTCTGGGTTTAGTTCATGGTGCTGATGCAGTAGGCATTCCGCTCCATGCATATGGATTTTGTTGTTGGTGCAGTGATTCATAGGCATAAAAAAAACCTTGTGCAAAACTCATTCAATATCCACTAGCAGACCAATCTGTCTCAAGCCCAATTTCAATTATTGGATGAGTGCTAGTTCTCAGTGGTGCCAGGGTTAATTTTTAAAGGCTTTTCATTGTTCAGACTGTTGTCTGGGGCCCACACTGAGAAAAATTATCACCTCATCACTGCATCACTGAATCACTGAAATTAGAGATTGGGGATGCTAGCCAATCTATCTCTCTGTGTCAATGAAAGATTTATTATCTACTGCACATTTTCTTCTGCTTTGTTCCATTTATATTTTAAATTCTTTAAGTGATTTGGCAGCTGAAAGGGGCTAACACTACACATTCCTTTCAGTTCCACAGCCTAATTAATCTGTGCCACAGTGGCTTTGCTAATGCTCAATCTAAAGTGTCTGGGTTCTTCTCTTAAAAAAGAAAAGAATTGCCCCCTTTTGCATAGTTATTGCTCCAGAAGTAACAAAGGCAGCTAATGGTTTCCCGCAACCTACAGCCTATTTTCATCTCTACACGGCATCCATGAGCTGGTTTCCACAGCTGTGCATTGATATACAACCAGCCCATGAGATCTGCCCAGGTAGGTGTTCACCATACACATGGCAATGAGCAGTTGAATAGCTCCATCTCCACTGTGGTGCAGACTAGAGCAACATGGGTATCACTACTGTGCTTGGCTCTGCATTAGATTAGGAGCAATGATTCAATACCATCCCATTCTTTCTTTAGAACATGGTTGGGGAACTGGATCCAACCCCCATGGACTACTTTGATAGGTCAGCAGGGCCACCTATCTGTCAATTGCCGTGATTTCAGGTGAAGTGATTTGGAAATGGTTTCCTTTGCCCATACAGCTTGATTTAGAGAGGAACAATATAGTTTGCATCCCTTCCTCTGACATTAGAATAGGTCAGCATGACTTGTGTGACCCACCAAGTCACAGGCTTTCCACAAGCCATGTATCCTTGTTGCGAGGGGCTTGACAGCCCTCTAAGTTTTGCAGAGCCACACAGGCAGCAAAACTGGGCAATTTAATGAGTTCCTTGTGGCTCATTGTACATGGCTGGTGGACAGCATTTGCAGGCAACAAGTTGTGTAGTCTTGCGTCTTTCCTTAGCTGTAGCTCCAAAATATGCACACATAGCCACACAGATGTACGATGCCCCAAGAATATTGCAATAATCGAATATTGAGGATCCAATGTATGGATCTCAGTGGTCAGACTATCTCTGTCCAAGAGCAATCATAGCCATAGCTGCTGTACCAGCCCTGGCTAGTTAAAATGCTCTTCTCTGGAGCAAATATGAATTTAGAAAGCAAATAAAACTCGTTTCCATCAGCTTTGTTCTGATTCACGTTTTATCATTGGGATATAGTACTTGTCCCCAAATAAATGTCCAGTAAGTGTTATTCCATCTATTTAGAACAATATAATATATGGATTTGTGGTGTAGCCCAGAGCAATGGGAAGATTTCATGTTAACGCAGATAATGCCAATTTTATTCTGTACACCAGAAACAGCCCAAGACAAGTTTCTCCATGTAACTGTGTAAATTTGAAAATTGCAAACTACACCTAAGGGTATCACGAGGCCTACTCCTACATCTGTGCTGAAAAACCTATTTTGCAAGAAGTCCAAGGAATGTCATCTTGCCGCCTTTTAATACTGTTGCTCCCTAAACTATAGTGATTGATTTTGTTTGGTCTGGCAAACACAAATTATCCCACAATCATTTCTGCCTGCCAACCATGCTTACATTGACTTGCCTCTGCTGGCTGGGCGGAGGGAGAAAAAAGAAAGATTGGTGTGAACAATGGAAAGGAGTCGAAACAAATAAAAGGTAGTTTTTTCCACCTCCTGTGCTGAGGAAAAATTCTTCAACTTTAATTGTCAAGCCAGAATAGCTTTCATTTGCTGGTGACGTAAAGTGAATTTAAAATAAATAAAGAGGGCACTCGCTCATTCTCAGAACGTGGCCTCCAAACTCTTCATAATGTGCTTCTTTGAGCCATTGTATGTGACTCTGCTAGTTCTAAATCAGAAGAGACTGTACAAATGGCATTTCTAAATCACTTTAAAATAGAACATGATCAGAGACAGAGCAAATGTGAAAGCCTACATCTACCTCCTTGAAGGTGTTTGAATGTGAAAGCCAGCTGGATTAAAAACTACGAGATAGCTTTTCTATACCAGCAGCAACATCCAAAGAATGTTGGACGTGTTCGCCCATCCCAGATTCAGCAAATGGACAGATTCCTGTTTCTCCCTCTCAAGAAAGGAGCAGAGACAAATGGGTTGTGGTTTTAATTACTGGGAAAATTACTTCCATCTCAGATCTCCTAAACTGTAAAGTAAAATCTGCTAAATGGGGTCCCAGAACTCTTGGTTACCATCCTTATTTACTAAAATCACAATTTTTTGTGTGCTTGTGAGTCTCTTCTTGAGCTTGCCTCAGGAATATGGCTGTATTACCTTATTGTGCAAAGATATATCAATTCTGCGATATATTTATGCTTGTATTTCCCAGGCATGCCTTTCTTTTCTCTTTGTGACCATGTCCAACAGCAATTTATACCTGGGGAGAAAGTAAATGGACCAAATAATATGGGCTGAGCAATTTGCCTATCAGTAATGCAAGGATGAAAATATTCCTTGCAGCCTCCTTTATTTTGCTGGTGAGCAGAGGAAATAGTACACCCACACAGATTTCAAACCTCTTTCTTTTTCCCGAAGAAATTCTAGAGCAGCATTTCCATAATTTGCAGGTGCTGGAGACAAACAGCAGAGGGGCGCTGTCATCAACTTGACCTGCTTTCTCTTCTGACCTACATCTCCTGTTCGCATTTGACTAGATATTGTTAATGGTGCTGGTGTCATACCCCCCCCCCCCATGAGATACCTCCTCTTCTGAGGAAGATCCAGCAGAGAAGGATCTGGAGTCCTGAGAAACTCAGGAAGAACCTAGAACAACAGCCAAGGAGGAGCTGGAAACTTCTGTGGACACTGGCAGGGATCCCTCTCCAGAGAAATGGAGCTGTCTGAAACTGAGGCAGAACAACCCTAGAGCACAGTGGTGCCTCAAGAGGCAGGCCAAGACAATCACAGTCAGGTGGACTGTAAGTAAAGGGCTTCTCAGGAGTGGAGCGCTTCTCAAGATGGGCACTCTATGCAGCTGGACCCAGGGTGAGGTTCTGACAGCTCTGGGTTCAAAGCCTCAATATGAGGTTGGAAGAGCTGCTGGAATAATGTTTTGCTACCAGCACTGTGACTTATCCCTCAGCCTGCTGAGCTGGATCTTAGGATGCCTCTTGCTTCTGTCATTGTTGGGATAGACTACTGCAGTGCATTATACATAAGGCTGCCTCTGAAGACAGTTCACCCCTCACTGTACCTGCTCTGCACCCTGTGTGGTTTGGCCTGACCAAAATGAGTCCTTCAACTCTGATAACGCCTGTTTTTCTGCTGAAACAGCCAACAGAGTTCCTCCAGAAGTTGTGGGCTACAACTCCAATTGGTCCCAGCCAACATGCCAAGTGGTCAGGATTTGGGGGTCTTGTAAACCAATATATCTGCAGGGTACCACATTGGCTAACCCTGAGTTATAGCATGTAGTTGTGATTGCAGCAATGTGCAGTTCTGCTAGATTGAAGACTGATTTGTCTCACCCATATTAGCATTCTACTGACATAGCTTATCCCTCATGGCTTCTTTTCCCTCTCTGTGTCTAATTCACAATGTTAGGGGAGCATTGAGTATGTGGCTAAATCAGGAGCCTTCAACTTTTTCAGACCCACTTTTAAACCAAACTTGTGTTTGAGGACCCATTTTGTAATTTTATTTTAGCATACATTTATATGGTGGTAGTTCTGCTGCTGCAGCCCACCTATATCAAGCTGGGGCCTAATGGTAAGTTCTGAGCATTGTCCTAAATCACACTTTCAGTGCTCCCACATGAACCATAACATATTTGAAAAACTGCAGAGAATTACAATTGTGAGTCAATTCCTTTTAGCTCTTACCGTTTTCGAAAAAGAAAAAAAGTTACAGCATTGTCATCCATGTAGTGCACACAGTGTATTGTTGATTACCTCTGGGAACTTTTGCTTTTTCCAAAAGTTGCAGACCCAGGCATTACTCTTATTCAAAGTAGCACCTAGTTACCAGAAGTGGGCCTATTGGAGTCTGCTGGGTCCTCAGTGATGATTGCACAAGGGAAAACTTCCTGATTCTTTCTTCTTTGATTAAATGAGAGAATAAAGTTCCCAGATTTTGCTGTAGGTAGAAATGAAGCAAGTGCCATTTAGTGTCAGACTTCACAGGCTATTTTGCAGCTTCTTGTGGGGTTTTTTATTATTATTCCTTATACTTTTACAATAAGAACAGGCTTTCTTCTTCCCTTGCCAGCACTGGATCTGCCCATACAGGTAAGGTCACCATAATGTGTTATTCAGTTCTACAATGATTTAGATAATTGCATTCTTTGTTAGACTGCCGTAGAATTTCTAAAGTTCAAATTCCAATTCAGGTCAAGGTTACGTATTCTAGTTAAGATATAACGAATGACTCATGTGGCACACAGAGGCTGTGAAGGGGAAAGATGGTTTTATTCTCGTAGAACTGAGGGGTGGATACAGTTAATATCAAAAGGCCTAAGAAGTAATTCAAATGTGCATAAAGGCTACTTATGCATCTGTAGTATCCCAGAACACATATATGGGGAAGCAGTCAAACTTCCTCCTCATCAAATCCTCCCTGCACATAGGAAACTTGCACACCAACCCATTAGCTAAAGTGGTGCTTCAGGTTAAGAACAGTTTCAGGTTAAGTACGGACCTCTGGAATGAATTACCGTAAGTACTTAACCCGAGGTACCACTGTATACGGTATATATCACATACTGTAGACCATCCTCTTCCTCCTTAGCTTCCCCTATCCACTGAAAGTTCCCTTTTGTCTCTCTACGTATTACTCCAGGTTTGATGGGGCTAAACCCCACCATGGTAGCTAATGTAACAGAGTGCAATACACTCTCTCTAATCTTTTGTGCAAATCATATGCTTTGTCTTCCTGAAGCCACAGACTCCCAAAGCTCTAAATGTCACATAACATATCAAATGTAGAGCTGAACTGAGTTTTGATGCATCTATGGAGCTCTGTGTGAGATCATCATCCAACGTGAAAGTCAACAGAAAAGCTCCAGCTTGCAGAGACTAAGAGCTCATCCATATTGTCATTTAATGTGGATAGTAAGCTTCCTGTACTTCCATCAATTCTTTGTTGTCTATATGGCATTCCCCTCCATTTGGAGTATCCTTGGTAAGAGGATCCTTGGCCTTCCCACACTTCCTCCTCCCTCAGTCTGGATTTCCTCTTACCAATGATACTCCAAAAAAGGAGAGTATGAGAAAGTCCACATTGAGGAGAACGTCATATGGACGACACATAATGAATGGAAATAGAGGAAGCTTAGTATCCACATTAAACAACAGTATGGATGAGCCCTTACTAGCATCTGCAGTGTATATCAGGGCAAATGGACAAAGTCAAGCAGCCCACAGGTTTTCTCCATATCAGCTATGGAAGTGTGTCTCATCTGTTTGCCTGCTGTAGCCCGTATAATATAAGTTTTTTATTACAGCCATTACCGTTTCACTAAACAATTTTCTCCAGTGCAATGTCATGCTTTTTTTGTTGGGACATAGCACAGAGGTTATAGAGACAGAGTAAGAATTTTATTTCCGTGGTTGCTTCTTAAAAACTAATGAAGTCCATCACTGATAAGCAGCAGCAAGTCCGATTCTCCAGCTATTTTCAGCTACTTTTGAGCAGTGCTGCATACATCTAGACAGAAGGCCAGTTTGAAAGAGAGGGAGACCCCCGGAGTCTAACAACTAAATTATTCACAATTTTTTGCTCAGAAAGATGCTGAAATACAATACTTCTCAGCAAGGTTTCATTCTAATGACGAGAAAAATGTTATTTATATTTCATCCAGCTTGGTGCAAAAATTAGCAGGGCCTTGCTGAGACAAGACAAAATAAAAGCTGTCCCCCACCTGAAATTGCCACTGTACTTGCCTAATGCTGATCGTCCAAGGCCGTATGGTTTCTCCATCTCCTGTCACATATCGACCTGCCTTCTGTTGATATAATGATTGTTGCTGTAATGTTTCAAGAACAGCTTCTTGGGGCAATATCATCACAGGTACAAAGAAAAATTAAAACAGCCCATGGTCACTGACATCTAGAAAATAGTATGCAATGGATCTATAGATTGGAGGGGGGGGACAGAGAGAGAGGAGAGAGAATCTGTAGATAGAATTGTGTTTGCAAGCTGGTTTGATATTTTTTTTAAGTCCTACATTATTTGCTAACCTGAGCATTGTATTTGTCCATCAATAGGTCATCACTGGACTTGTGATCTATGCTGGAGACCAAACTCTTAAATTCAGGCCAGACATGATGAAAGAGAGCAAGAAAGAAAAAGAGGGTATGAGCTTCCTACTGCTCTGCTGGAGGGCAAAGTGGACCGGTCCTATGAAGTTCTGGTCTCTTATCTTGATGGTGCAGCATATAGATATGGGGGACTAAGAACAATAAACAGAGGTACACCCAGCTGGAAGCACACCAACATGGAAGAACAATCACCTTCAAGAATCTCCCATTAATTGCTACATTCCAGGATGTAGAAAGAAGCGCTTGCATCTTTCCCTCATTTTAAATGTGTAACCAAGAGGAATTCTTTGTACTCCCTAACTAGTCTGTCAAATATTATGTAGTCATCAAAAACAAAGATGAAGGAAATAGCCATACTTGCCTGCAGCAATGCATCAAATTTGGTCATGTTATTCATTTCTGACTTATGAGAGAGCTGAGGCTTAGGGGCACAATAACCTGCTGAAAATGACACTTTTAGGTGGGAGGGGGCAGTGGAAGCCACAATACTAACTTGAAAGAAGGAAACAAATGGAATCCATCTTCTGTGATCTGTGTGGCATAGGGCCCTCAACTTTTAGCCTGAATGAAGCAAGAGCTTCAAGGATGGAAAGCATGCAATGTTTTATTGACCTCCACAAGGATAATCTCCTCTTCACTGTCCCAACCCATTCCATTCATCAGTGAGCTAGATGGACCAGGGGGTCTGAGAGTCAGTATAAGGCAGATTCCTATGTTCTTAGTAGTACTTAGGTTATTATAAAAAGTACCCCTTCCCCCTGTTAGTACATCAGATGCAGAAAATATTCATAGTTACATGTGCACAAACAGATTATTTCCACTTCAGTCAAAAAGCACAGTTAAGGAGGAATCTTCTAAATGGTTGCAGTTGGAATAACTTAGAATAATTCACCCCTATGGGTCTGCTCCACAAATCAACACCATCCTGGAAGTTATGACTTAACTGTCTTTTGGATCGCAACCTTTTCTCTGCTGATTGTTATTCATAATCAGCCACCCACCTGCCAGCTCCTTGTGGATGCTTCAAAGGGAACTTCAAAGACTTACTCACAAGGAGCAGACAGTGATAGGATAAGAAATTCTATTGTTCTTGTAATGGGCCACAGGGGATTTAAACAGCAAAGCAAGAATAAAATAAAAAAATCACCAGTACCAAAAGAAAGAAAAAGTTGGTGTCTCTCCCCCCCCGCCCGCCAATGTCTTTGAACTCTAAATACAGAGACGGAGAGAGAGAGAACTCAGAAAAGACAAGAGGGCAGCATTTTCAGAAGAAACCCACAAAAGCATATTGAAGAACCTTAAGGTTGTCTTGCCGTCTCCCCTAATAAGAACGATCAGCAAACAGTGGTGTTGCTGAGAGAAAGAAAGCCTTCTTCCAAATGAAGTTTATCAACAGCGATAGAACTTCCGAGTTACAGAACTGAGCCCTTAGGCTCTTCTAGTTACAGAAACTGTGTGATATGTCTAATAAGAAAAGACTTGACCACATGGGTTGCCGCACAGTTGCACAAACTGCTTTCAAATTTAAAGGCTTAGCAGTGGAAGGGGGTGTGTAGAGAATGGGGTAATTTGCTCATTCAGATGTGCCGGGCTTTTCCCACCTCCTTCATATGGCAATGTTGCTATGTATCAATCCAGTAAGCGCAACAGTGAGAGAAAAGCAGCATGTTGTGGTCCAGGATGTTTCACTGTGACTGGATGTGTGAGGGCGGGGAGACAGAAACGTGTGGTGGAATCAGACTAGCACTAGGGAGATGCAGATTCAAATCCATAGCCAACCATGTAACTCCCTAGGTGACCTATGCCATGGACCTCTCTGCCTAACCTTACTTACAGGGCTGGTGCTGTGGGTGCAAAAAGAGAAGGAGAAACCATTATTGTCACCTTGACCTTTTTGGCATAAGCAGAGATACAAATGCTATACATTTGTATAGGTGGAGGTGGCTTCCCAATCATATACACAATGTGTGTGTGTGTGTGTGTGTGTGTGTGTGTGTGTGTCTAAGTGCTATAAAAGCCTAAAAATCAGTTTTCTCCAAGGTGGGGAATGATAACATAGATAGCAATACCTCTCTATACCACTTGCATGCCACTCTGAGCTTATATAAAGTCTGTCTTCAACCAGAAGTGCCACTTGTTTATATGGTGGTCTTAGCCTTGAAATTACACATTTTATTCCAGATTATCATTTAAATTGGTTTTTCTGTGAAGTGATTTTCCATTTATAAATAGTACAAAAGTTCAAAAAATAGTCTATTACTAGAAGAATTTTTCTTCCTCTCTCACAAAGAGCTCACACAGGAAACCAAGATCAAGCAAGACAGATTCTCCACTGTTGCATCACCTTCTATATTAACTGGCATGTACATTTTTTCCAGGTTTCATCTGAAAGTCAACATTCATCTGGTCTTATGTTTTCTCTTACCCTGTACTGTGCACTGCTATAGATACATAAATATGAACAGTATGACCTAGATTGGACACAGAGTCCCCCCCTCCTGTGTCCCATAGAGGGTGCATTGTGCTGATATTTTCATCTTGGGTGGAATCTAGACACATATAAAAAATGCTGTGAAAACTCTTTTTTAAAAAAAGTTTTGAAAAATATATTGAATTTGCCATAGCTCACCATCACCATCTAGTGTCACATTTGTATGCTGCACTTTACAACACACTTAAAACGTTTTATTTGCAACTGTATAGCTGAGTCCTTGGTTTTATTTATTGGTTTTATTTTATTGCAGTTCATGCTGAAGATAGACAAAATGAAATCACCTGGCTGTTATGGGGAAAGGCAAGCCTTTCTACATTTCTTTGAGCCCAACACAATGTGGTTCCCAAAACAAGCAACATGCCTTCTCCTTGAACCCTCCCTACAGAAAGAACACTTAAAGGTTGTGTTTCCTAATGGGAGGAGCAACCTAGAAATAAAAAGGAGAGTTCTCTAAAGAAGAGAAGTTGCCTTGAGTTATTCAAACTCAACAGGGAATTTGTGAAGCTGATGGGCATTTGGTTTGCTGCTCTTGATACTGAGTGAAAAAGGATGGTGTCAAGTAGCGTGTGCAGAACTGAATAGAGATTCTAGGATAATCATGTATATCCCAGGCTTACTACAGTGAGTTTTGTGTGCAAACCCTGGTGAGTGGAGGTTCAATCCAGCTGATGTCTGCTTCCCCGGGGTGTTCCCTGTGGGGAATGCACAAGCTTAGCAGACCTCTGCAGCCTTCTTGCCTGATGCGCCACCCCCAAGTCAGTCCAGGCGGCCTAAATCAGGAAGATTGGGGCTGTCTCACCTGATTCATCCCAATTCCACATTCCCCTGAATCAATCTGATTAAGTTTGGGATTCGGGCTTCAGTCAAATCCAGTGTACAGCCCTAGCAAATATCTATTAACACTGTTAATTAAATACCATTGCTTATCTTTTACCAAATCCTGCAAAATATCAGTTCTCAGATATCAAGAGATAAAATAAAATATTTTCAATGTCAAACAAAGACACTCATTATACAAAACACATGAGGAGGACATTGGAAACAGTACTCTAGACCAATTCCCAAGTGTTTTCAGCTCTGATGGAAAGAGAAAAGTCAGTGAAGAGTTTAGTGAAGTTCATCCCAGCAGGGCAGGCAGTGATCAAAGGTAATATGGAGTCCCTACTTCTAATGCAAAATGGGTTTGATATTAATACCTAACCATTAGATCCAACTCAGAGAAAAATTCATAAGCAACAACTAAAAATGGCCCAAACTCCACTGAAAGTCTGACCCACATTTTTAACAGGTATATGAACTTGTTTGTGCTCATTCATACACTTAAGTAGCTGCAAGGCACAAAAGCCAAATACAGAATCATTCCCTTCCCATCCCAAGCCTTGTCCAAATGAGGGCAACAAAAAGGACCACAAACTTTGGCAAAAGAAATGCGAGTAGACAGTATGCGAATAGATAGTATGCTAAAAAGGAATTTCAGGTGTACATTGTTAAAAAATAAGAACCAACAATAAAAAGTTCTTAAAATACACTAGTAGCAGGAGACTGGGGAATTCAGCTGGACCCATGGATGACAAAGGAATCAAAGGTGTGCTAAAGGAGAAAAAGATTTCAGAGAAGCTGGATGAATTTTTTGCATCTGCCTTCCCAATGGAAGATGCAGTATAGGGCAGATGACAGTGCCTGAACTAACTTTTGCAGGAGAGGAGATATCTGAGGCAGATAGTGGAGGTGAGAGATGAACTTCTAGACCTAATAGATAAAATAAAAACTGACAAAAAGTGGTCCAAAATGGGTGGCTTTAAAAGGGGATCAGACAGCTTCGTGGAGGATACTATTGATGGCTACTAACCATGATAGGTAGGTTCCAACTCCACAGTTGGCGGCAGTGATGCATCTAGTTCATGGGTAGGCAAACTAAGGCCCGGGCGCTAGATCCGGCCCAATTGCCTTCTATATCCGGCCCGTGGACGTTCCAGGAATCAGTGTGAGTAGACTATGTTCTTTTATTTAAAATGCGTCTCTGGGTTATTTGTGGGGCCTGCCAGGTGTTTTTACATGAGTAGAATGTGTGCTTTTATCTATAATGCATCCTGGGTTATTTGTGGGGCATAGGAATTCGTTCATTTTTTCCCTTCAAAATATAGTCCGGCCCCCCACAAGGTCTGAGGGACAGTGGACTGCTGAGAAAGTTTGCTAACCTCTGATCTAGTTGCTGGAAACAGCTGGATGAGAGCGGGTGCTGCTGTGCTCAGATTCTGTTTTTGGGCTTCCCATAGAGATCTGGTTGGTCACTGTGAAAATGGGATGCTGGATGAGATGGGTCATTGGCCTGATCCAGAAGGCTATTCTCATGCTGTTGTGTAACCAAACAGAGACAAGCTTAGGAAAGGGAAGAAAATGGAGACTGGGGGATGCCAGGGGTTATTCACTTTGGTTATTACAAGCAATAATGAAACAAAACAAAACAACAATACAGTGTATTGTTCTGCATGCCACCACTCATTTTTTTCAAAGGTTAGTAGTAAATGTGTGTGGAGAACAGATCTAGAAAAGGGAACCATGTAGAGTGAAAAGATAATTGAGTTGTTACAAAGGTAGAATACATATTATGGGCTGTGGTGGCACAGGAGCGACACAAAGCATAAAACAACAACACTGAAGTTCCTGAAAGGGAAAGAACTGATTGGTGTCATCCCAAATAAGCGGTTGTGTACATGTCTAATATGAAAATAAGAGGTTAAACAGAGAAATGCCATAAAACCCATTCAAGCAGAATGGAGGACTGTGTTCAGCATATAATCAGGGCAGGGAGAAGCTGTCAAAATGAATGAGATAATAAAGCAGCATACAGTATCTCAGTGAAAGGATCTGACCCTGCAAATATCTATAGCAACGAAAACCATGTATCACAAAACAGTGGCATTTCCCACCAGCAGACCAGGACTGACGTGCATTACTTAGCATTTTCCTCTTTTCACCAGTTTCCCACTGTTTGGCTTACTGTGTCATGAGAACCAGATCATTGTTATGTGATAAACAGGGTGTACTGGAGCCACAGGACCAGTTGAAAAAGAGAACAGGTGTTTATCCCTAGACTCTAAGGGCCAGATTCCACTAAGCTGTTATACTAGTGGAAACTAATACAATGAGTCACACTAACTTGCCCCCCTCCTGTCGCCATGCCCCTACCCCCAAAAAAATCTGCTCGGGAGGATTGATAGCTAAACAGGTCTAGGTCTGATCAGCACATGGATACAAACTCCCCTGGGAAACGTTCAAGCACCACCTTGTATTCCCTTATGGAGAAAAGGAAGCACATTAAGTAGAGAATAGAATGATATATGTAGAGAATGATAGAGTTTGGTGATCAAAAGTGGAGGCTGTGACAAATCAGAACACAGCTAGAATTTTATCTGGCAAGTAATCGGGACGCGGGTGGCGTGGTGGGTAAAAGCCTCAGCGCCTAGGGCTTGCCGATCGAAAGGTCAGCAGTTCGAATCCCCGCGGCGGGGTGCGCTCCCGTTGCTCGGTCCCAGCGCCTGCCAACCTAGCAGTTCGAAAGCACTCCTGGGTGCAAGTAGATAAATAGGGACCGCTTACTGGCGGGAAGGTAAACGGCGTTTCCGTGTGCAGCTCTGGCTCACCAGAGCAGTGATGTCACGCTGGCCACGTGACCCGGAAGTGTCTCCGGACAGCGCTGGCCCCCGGCCTCTTGAGTGAGATGGGCGCACAACCCTAGAGTCTGTCAAGACTGGCCTGTACGGGCAGGGGTACCTTTACCTTTACCTTTAATTGGTGAGAACTGGCAACATCTGGTGACTTAGGGATGGAACCTAGAAACTGGCTTTCCCAGAGCAAGTGTTGGTTGCCTACCATAACAAAAGTTTTATTCTGGAAAATATTTGCAAACCTAGGCTTTAGTGCATTTTCCAATGTTTTTTATAAAATGCATTTTTTTCTCTCCAAACTCCCCCCCCCCCCAAGTGGGTGAATGATTTCAAAGAAAAGTAGGGAATATGTTATTCATAACTAAATCAGCTACATAGGATATGCATAGATTTAAATCAGTCCAGGTGCCATCTTTTCTCATAGCAGTCTGCAATTTTCACTTCCATCTCAACTTGGCATATTTTAACCTGGGGTGGTGGTGAAATAGCTTCTGTTGAATCCTCATATCATTTGAGCAAAGTGTTGCTTTCCATTGGAAATTTACCTGTGCAAGAACTGCAAAGGATTAGGTGTTTGTGATGGATTAGAAGAGAAAATCCAGTCACAATGTGATTTTCCTCACTTCCAAACTTTCTATTACGCATTCTTCAAAAACTGCAGATGCCATCTACCTACCAGCTAAAAGCTTCCTATAATTTACCAAAGAGATTTAAAACAAAACAAAACATTTTATATGTTCGCTGTTAACTTCCAGGCTGTCTGCTCACATCCTATTGAAATGCAGGACCCATCTCCTGTCTCAATCTGTGTTCTTCTCACAGTCACAGCAGTCCTAATTACCCAGAAATTCTGCATCCTCTATCATATCATCTAGATAAACCAGTCATTTGCTACCATAATCACCGTCAGTGACTCACAGCCATCTGCAACTGGCAATATCAGCAGAAATGCCACTTTCTCCTTCTGTTTTGTCTCTACTGGATATGTCAGGATTCCATCTTCAGAAATCTCTGATCTCCTCTCCTTCTGCCACTTAATCCTACATGCACCACCAGCTCTGGCACACACACCACCAATACATATTTTAAAAGAACAACCTAAATAGCTTTTAGCTACTACACACATTATGTTCACCAGCCGGATATACATTTCATTGACTTTTCTTAAGAATCCTATCTATTAAATGAGGGCTGAAAGTTAATAATCAGAAAATAAACAATATTGATCAACATTAATATTGTGTCCTCTGTGGCATAAAGGTAAAGGTAAAGGACCCCTGACAGTTAAGTCCAGTCGCGAACAACTGTTGGGTTGCGGCGCTCATCTCACTTTATAGGCCAAGGGAGCAGGCATTTGTCCGTTCCCCAGACAGTTTTTCTGAGTCATGTGGCCAGCATGACTAAGCCACTTCTGGCGCAACAGAACACCAAAACCAGAGCAGCGCACGGAAACGCCATTTACCTTCCCGCCGGAGCGGTACCTATTTATCTACTTGCACTTTCTGGGGTGCTTTCAAACTGCTAGGTTGGCAGGAGCAGGGACCAAGCAACGGGAGCTCACCCCGTCGCGGGGATCTGAACCACCGATCACCTGATCGGCAAGCATGAGAGGCTCAGTGGTTTAGACCACAGTGCCACTCGTGTCCCCATTTGTAGCAAGACTGTCACAAGAGTGCCTGGACCAAAACTGTTACTCAAAAGCTCTATTCCTCTGGTTTATCACCTCAACAGTTATTAACACTGGGTTTCAATAATGCAAAGAATTTAATTAGGCAGCGCCTATATGACATTGGGACATGGGTGGCGCTGTGGGTTAAACCACAGAGCCTAGGAATTGCCAAACAGAAGGTCAGCGGTTTGAATCCCTATGACGGGGTGAGCTCCCATTGCTTGGTCCCTGCTCCCGCCAACCTAGCAGTTTGAAAGCACGTCAAAGTGCAAGTAGATAAATAGGTACCGCTCTGGCAGGAAGGTAAACGGCGTTTCCGTGTGCTGCTCTGGTTCGCCAGAAGCGGCTTAGTCATGCTGGCCACATGACCCAGAAGCTGTACATCGGCCCCCTTGTCCAATAAAGCGAGATGAGCGCTGCAACCTCAGATTCGGTCACGACTGGACCTAATGGTCAGGGGTCCCTTGACATTTTATATGACATTGAGCAACAGAATAATTTAGCCACCTGTAAGGGTTCTAGGGGTTGCTCGTGCGTAAGCCGGTGCTTATCTCCCCGGCTGGGTGCAAACACCTGGCTGGGTTGCCTAAGTGAACCTTTTCTGTCCGGACAGCCACTCACCCGTGGCTGACTCAATCGCTGGCAGAATCTGTCAGTGGGCGTTTCTTAAACTTCATCCAGCAAAGAAGCTCTTTGACGCCTAGTCTCCTCCTACTCTCTCTGCGTGACAGCCTTCTGCGCAAGGAGGGCGTGGGCAGCGGAGGACCCCTACTCTCCCCGCTGGTCCCAGGCAAGGAGTCATGGGACCGCCTCGCCGCTTCCCCCATCTGCCCCCCTTCTCCACTGGTGCTATGCTGATTCTCTTCCCCAGAAGATGGGCTGCTTCTCCCGATCCCTGGACGCTCTCTGGAATCCCTCTGGCTTTTGCTCTCTCCCTCCGGCACTGATGGCAGTTCCCTGACATCACCATAAGAAAATTTGGTCCTTGGTATGATTTTTTCCACCTAGTTTCCTCCATACATCCACATCCTATCTGCAAAAGTTAACAGTTTTAAAATACAGATGTGCCTTCCCCTATGCAAGATTGAACGTACTGCCGTGGATGGGTCTCTTCCGTCAAATTCTACTTGATAAACGATTATGTCCATGCAGAGACGGCAGTATCGAATCTGCAGCGCATGTGCTCCTAACCTGCTCTCTTTATAAAGATTTGTGTAACAAGGTTATTACCCCTCTTCTATCATCCATACCAGGTCGTTCATCCACTGCCACAGTGTCCTTCCTTCTTGCAGACCAAGATTACCAGGTGACATCAAACAGGGCAGAATTTTTAACTGCAGCAATTAGAATTAGATCTACCATCTGACTAACCCATTTAATGCCTAGTAAAGAAAGCCCACTCGTTCATATGTTTTACTTGTGCTCAAGGTCAGTTATTAATTCTTTTATTTGTATAGTTGTAAACTTTCAAAACACATTTTGTATAGCCAACCATCTAGCTATATCTGTATTTGATTGTATTTGATTCCTTTGCTATGGTTTGTGGCTGACACAAATAAAGATTTTATGTAAAAAACAAACAAACCAAACCTTAATAACATTCGTGGTTGCTATACATGGATAGTTGTCTATAGGAAATCAGTCAACATGCACAGCTATTTTAAGTAGCCACAGACTCTGTACTCTAAATCCCATCAAGATCAAGCAGCTGCAATCACTGCAGCTCCCCAAAGCCAAAAAGCTGAAGCAGGGATGATGAACCTACAGTCCTCCCAGTGGTAGTAGAGCCCACCTGCCACCAACCCCTGACAGTGTGACCGAGAATTGGATTGTGGAAGCTGTTGGCTTTTCGGGTTTTGGTTAAAGGACAAATAGGTATAAATGAATTCCTGGATGCCAAGATCCAGGTTTAGAGCAAGTCGTTTTTGGTGAGAGAACCCCAGCAGAGATTTTAAACGACAGAATATGCAGCAAACTGCTGTGGAGATAAAGAACAGCCAGCTTTTTATATTGGATCAAACTATTGTAGTTGGAATGGTTGACATTGGAAGGCTTGTTGGGAAGAAAATGGGCTGGTTGTACACTTGGGCATCTGTTCACCCAGTCAGCTTACACAGTTATATGATTTCCCTTCCATA
Source organism: Podarcis muralis (assembly GCF_964188315.1). Taxonomy (NCBI): domain Eukaryota; kingdom Metazoa; phylum Chordata; class Lepidosauria; order Squamata; family Lacertidae; genus Podarcis; species Podarcis muralis. The sequence goes on along the minus strand of NC_135655.1, from coordinate 93,896,289 downwards.
GGAACTTGCTTTGGGGTGGGGGTGAGCCTCTTCAGAAGTTTGAATTGGGGATAAGCCCTGCTAATAATTGGTGGTGGAACTGTGGAGGAAAACCAGGAAGATGTTTTAGGCAATTGTTTATTTCTTCAAACATTTTGAACAGCAAATGAGATTGCGGTGGATATTTAATTTAAAAGGCCCGTTCTCTATTAACATAATGCTCCTGTGAATACTAATGTCTCGGACACAGATTCACCCAGAATGTAAATATTGATGATGTTCTTTGAAATATATTAAAAATGCTGCTGCCATTACTGTCTGCAGAGAGTAACCTGAAATGCTGTATTAAAAAGAAAAAAAGGGTGGCAAGTCCGTAAACAAGTGCAGGGTAAGAAAATTGATATAAGGCTTTGGTATTTTACAGCCATTGCTTTCTATTCTGACATGACTCTTCCGTATGCAATCAGATAACATGGCCTTGCCATTCAATACCTGAAGAAAGGAAATACTCGCTTCAAGCTGAGGTGATATATGGGGTTGATGTACTTAGTGGAGATACATGGGGAATTTCTGGGAATAGTGTCAGAAGAGACAAATGCCACCAATGAAAAGAAAAATTCAACCAAGTAAAAAAGCCAAGATGGTTTCTTTGAATCACATCAACATAACAGCATTCAGCAATGGTGAGGCAGAGAGGACAAGTAGCCATTTGCACAACAAACAAAGGCAAAGTCATACCATACCCTCCAACATTTCTCTGATGACAATAGGGACGTCCCATTCCAGAATGATAATTTTACTATTTATACCCCATACATCTTACAAGATTGCACCAGCCACTCTGGGCAGCTTCCAAGATTTTAAAAACATAATAAAACATTACACATTAAAAAAAAAACCTTCCCTATACAGTATTGCCTTCAGATGGCTCGAGGGTTGGATAACTCCATACCGTCCAAAATTTCTCCAATGAAAATAGGGACATCCTAAGGAAAAGTGGGACATTCTGGGATCAAATCAGAAACCAGGACAGCTTCTCTAAATCAGGGACGTCCTTGGAAAATTGGGACACTTGGAGAGTCTGTCATACCAATGTGAAAAATCAATTCTTAGGCACTCAGGTTGGTTTGAATATGTTCACAGAGTGCCAGATCTGCAATCTTTCCAGCACACATTAATAAGCTGTGAATCCATGAAGTAACATTCTTCGCTAACATTATGGTAGAATGCTATAATGCAACACGCACAAACTAACGGTGATAATTGGGAGGCTGTAACATTCTGTTTCGATTCAGAGAACATACTAAAACTTTGAAAAATTGTGAGATAGCCATACTGGTATTCTTTACAGTCTGAATTCCTCACAATATATATGAATATTCAAGAGTTCGGAATAATAAGATTATATGTGTTTTTCAGTATGGGGCAACTGGGTATAATAAATTTTGGGAACTATATATGGACAGGCAAAACACATTGAATAGAACTGCTTCCCTGCTAGGAGAAGTAACCTTACCCTTAATACTTTCCCCTGCCTTTTGAAACTTGATTGAACACAGCGTCCCAGGAAAAGACTTTCACATAGTGCAATCTATTGCACTATTCACATAGTGCAAAGAGAAACTAATAAAAAAGAAGAACTCCATAGTTATGGCACATTCTGTAGTCTGTTTTCACACAATCACGTGCCACTGTTGGGCTCCCCTAGATGGCTTAAATTACTCCATCCTTTTTTTACCCTGCCAAATAACGCTGACATCCAACAAATCAGTTTTCATCACTGGTGGGGGAGGGGGTTTGCTGAGTCTAAGCATCACAAAACGGTGTTCTTCCCCCACCCCCAATTTGGAACCAGCTTGGTGATGGTGACAGTAACCTTACATATCCAGGCACTTCCATTTCAATCTGTTTGGAGGTATGTGGAAAACAGGCCCAGGTATATTAATGACGCACCTGCTTTTTGGTGTAACCCCGAAGTGCCAAAGCACTGACTGAAACAGTTCTGCCTGAAAGCAGAACAGAAGGTAGTGTAATGAAAGTGAAGACCAATAAACTCATAGGCTATGGGTATTTTAATAGAACAGAATGTGACATATTTTTACAGTAGCTTCAAGTGCCCCCTTCCAGCACTCTGTTCATAGTTCACCTGTGTGCAATAAGTCTTGACCAATATTGCTCTTTGGCACAAGCTGTAAAATGCAATCTAAAAGGACCCAGTTGAGAATAAAAGTAAGCATCGTGACAGAAAAGATGTTTTCTGATATAGTGTTTTCCACAACTTGTGTTTCACTGTACAGTACCCACGGCAAAATAATCGCCCCATATTGTAAATCTGAAGTTTACATGATTGTTGTTGTTCTTTTTAATCACTGGCACATATGATAACTGCTGGTTTTGTTGTTCAAAGCACTATATGTGATATTCCACATTCCCATCTCTTGAAAGGGATATTTCTGTGGCCCAGAATAACCACTTATTTCATATGTAATTTGTTTTTCATAAACATAAGTTGTAGCAAAACTATCAAAGTATATACAAGAATTAATATTACATCCTCTACCAAAGCAAAGAATCAAGCTATAAGAATATAAGGATAATATGCAACAAACACTTATATTCTTACAGCTTGATTCTTTGCTTTGCTTTGCTACTGACAAAACTGTGCTTCCCTGACAATGTGGTCTCCTAGATCCTAGACCAGAGCTGCAATCATTGCACCAAATGGGTCCTTCCCCCCCCCCCCCGCCACTTGCCTCTCTTTTTGAATGGTTATCACTATCCCACCTGATAAACTAAGCTACAGAGATAACTGGAAATAAATGGTGGGCAGAGAAATCTGACCAGTAGCTTTTCCTTTATTTGTGCTGGGCTATAACCTTCCAGGGGACGCGAGTGGTGCTGTGGGTTAAACCATAGAGCCTAGGACTTGCCAAACAGAAGGTCAGCGGTTCGAATCCCTGTGACAGGGTGAGCTCCCATTGTTCGGTCCCTGCTCCTGCCAACCTAGCAGTTCGAAAGCACGTCAAAGTGCAAGATAAATAGATACTGCTCTGGCGGGAAGGTAAACGGCGTTTCCGTGCGCTGCTCTGGTTCGCCAGAAGCGGCTTAGTCATGCTGGCCACATGACCCAGAAGCTGTACGCCGGCTCCCTTGTCCAATAAAGCGAGATGAGTGCTGCAACCCCTGAGTCGGCCACGACTGGACCTAATGGTCAGGGGTCCCTTTACATTTACCTATAACCTTCCAGCTTTCATGGCAGGTTAACTTCAAAAGTTGTAATAGGCAGAGCTAGACTTCTTAGCCACACACAAGTGAAGTATGTAGCCTGGATATTGGTAAATGTACATTATCAAGACCTGCTTCCATGGGTTAGCATCTGCTAGCTCTAAGGTCCATTTACCACTCAGGGATAGGGACCTATACATGTCATCAGCTAGCTACCAGAGTCCATAAGAGTCTGCTGTAACCATCTCCCCCATATTCCTAATATATTGTACCTTTTTGTGGTACAAGAACCCTTCTAACAATGAACTGAGGGATTCTGTGCCGACAGATATGGAGCCTAAAATGACACTCACAAGAGAGATATCAGCATGCTCAGGAGAACCCCAAAATTGACAGAAGAACTATTCCACATAGCACCCGCCCTGTGGAATGCCCTCCCATCAGATGTCAAGGAAATAAACAACTATCTGACTTTTAGAAAACATATGAAGGCAGCCCTGTAGAGGGAAGTTTTTAATGTTTGAAGTTTCATTGTGTTTATAATATTCTGTTGGGAGCCGCCCAGAGTGGCTGAGGAGGCCCGGCCAGATGGGTGGGGTATAAGTAATAAATTATTACTATTATTATTATTATTATTATTATTATTATTATTATTATTATTAAAAAAGCAGGGAACTCATCCACAAACAGCATGACAATTGAGCATGTTTATTGGTCACCAGAAGCCACAAAATACTGAGTACCATTTGGGGGGGGGGGAAATAAGGAACCAGTGGGGGCAGTGAATTGGCTTACTAGCACTACTAAAACTTCATAATATGCCAGAGGAGGTAATGTGCAGTTGGCTGGCAGCCGTTTTCTGGGAAATGCTGAAGAGATACTGCCACATTTTATTGCATCTCCCACTTCTAATATATAAATAAATAACACAGTGCTGTTACATTAGTGACTGTAAAGGAATCCTGGATCCGAGAGAGAGAAATGTTCCCTTAGCTGCTGTGGGAACCTCCCCTTTTCTTCTTGAAGGATGCATGTTAAATGGGACAGGACACACAAGTGTGGCTCACCTCCCATGTTTGCATTCTTGGTTGCCCTCAAATCCTCTTTCTACTATTCCGTGGCTGATTTGGAATTCATAGAGCCCAGTATTCCGCCCCATCTGTGCCTTGACTTGGCCTGTGCTGGACTACGCTGGCCAATGCTAGGACATTTCCCTGGTTTTGGAAGGGGGGGAACAATCTACACATTCCATTTCCAGACATTCTGAGTGATCTGGATGTCTTGAACCACTTCAGTACTAAATTTCAGCAGTCTGTCTTTAGTCGAAGGCCCTTCATCATTCTGATGCCTTATCACTGAGATAGAAGCCCAACACATCTTTGGAGAGGAGCAGGGGATGGCTTACAAATAATATTTGCATGCAGAGAATCAAGCAGCCAAAGACAACAGAAAGTGGAAAGCCTTCCTGCGTCAAACTGTCAGATCATTACAAAAGGAGAAACAGATTGGGAAATGGTATGTCATTTAAACACTACAGAGATAAACGAGAAACAGTTATTTTATCTGTTCCCAAATATTTGGAAGACCACAGAATGGGACGATGAGGAGATAGGGGAATAATTGTGGCTGCGAAACGAAAGAGAATCCAGGACAAATGCAGGCTTGAATAAAGAGAGGGAAAACTAGGGGAAAGGTAATTTGCTTTCCTGGCAATCCACCATTCCTCTTGGCCCAAGCCAAAACAACAACAGCAACAAAACAAAACAAAACCTCAACCATTATTGATTTCTTGCTTTCAGTGATAAACAAATAGCAATTATCCCAGAAGAAGTCACATGAGGCAAACATTTAACAGCTCCCCTTTGTTCCGACAGTCAATGCCTACGTTTGTGTGACTCCAAGTATTCCGTTCTTTAGCATTTGCACCAAGCAAGGTGTTTAGAAGAAAGGTAGGTGGGTAGAGTTGCCATGGTAATTGTGGTAAATATGAAGGGGCTTGACACCTTGAGGATACAAGACATCTTATGAGAACCAATGGGGCATTTTCATCTGAGGAACATTAGAGGGTATGTCGCCCCTTTGGCGTCTGTGTTTCTGCCCCCCCCAAGTTCTTACTTCCCTCCAACTGACCCTCATTGACCCCCATTTTTGGTTTTCCCCCCAGCTCCCAGTCTACCAGAGGGAGGGTGAGTGCAAGCACTGCACCAGTAGAATGCAGCATGTTTAGTACCAAAGCAGTTACTTCTGGGAGTGAGACCCCTTCTGCCCATGCACACACTCGCCCCCACCCCAAGATGGGATCATGTGACGAGCAGATGGGTGCCTCTGTGTGTTTGTCTCTCTTCTGCCCTGCAGCTGCCCCATGGATGACAGTATTTCTGCTGTCAGCAACCCCAGAAGTTCTCACTCTCCTGCCCCTCCAACTGACCCTCCTCAACCCCCTTTGGAAAGTTGTGGAGAAGATAAAACAGCTGCAAGGAAAGGTGGAGACAGTGGAGGGCCAATTAACAAAGCATTAAGAATGGACTAGGCTTCTTTTCCTGCCAACCTAGCAGTTCGAAAGCACGCCAAAAAGTGCAAGTAGATAAATAGGTACCACTCCGGCGGGAAGGTAAACAGCGTTTCCATACGCTGCTCTGGTTTCGCCAGAAGCGGCTTAGTCATGCTGCCACATGACCTGGAAAAAACTGTCTGCAGACAAATGCCAGCTCCCTTGGCCTGTAAAGAGAGATGAGCTCTGCAACCCCAGAGTTGTCTGTGACTAGACTCACCTGTCAGGAGTCCTTTACCTTTACCTTTTTAGGCTTCTTTTAAAACAACAAGATCAATATTTTCAATATAAACACACACACACACACACTTCAAGCATGAGTTTGGGATTTTTCAGGGAGATCTCTGAAATCTCAGAAGGATGTAGCACACCTTGACTTGGAAAGGAGCAGGGTTCACCCATCCGTAAAAGAGGTTAAGACTACCATGACCTCATATTGATCGGACTAGTTTGTAGATGTCACATACTGGTAGATGTCACCCAGGATCAGGAATGCACTTGAAGAAGTTCGCTTTTAGGCTGGAGGATGAATGTGGAGTGTCATCAGAATCCCACCAAGCTGAAAATGAGCTGGAATCACTGTAAAGCCTATAGGTTCATTGTTATTTAACCTTCTGGTCCTTCCTTTTTATTCACGGGTTTGAAATTTGAGATGTCAGAGCTCGCAGAAGGTAAGTCGGAAGAATGATTGCATTAAAAGGGATTAAGCAATTGATTTGGAAGCAATTTCTGCCAACCTCTGGGTAATTGAAAGGCTGTATGCCATCTTTCCCCCCTCCACATCCCATCCCACTCCTTTTGTCTTAATGGTTGACAGTGTAAAAAAGAAAACACATTTCTGATTGTTTCTTGCAGAAGTGCATGCTATTCTGTCCCAGCAGTTCATTCCCATTTTTAAGCACTCTAAATTGTTTGTTCGGTGAATTCAATCCATCCCTGTGTTCCAAGACTATACAAAGAATAACAAAGGGAGAGGTTCCAATTGTAGATTAGAGGCTTCAAGAGCCTGAAAGAGGGTGTTTAGCTGGTTTCAAGGATAGAAGGGGTGTTACACATTTTGGGGTTTTGTCTTTAAAATGATCTCGCAGCCATGCAGAGAACATAATTTCCCATTAGTCTATTATACCCACTGACACTTTGGCAGAGTATTCACTTGATTGGTCAAAATGAATATATTAAACAAAACAAAAAAAAAAACACCCTGGTGAATTCAACTGCATCTGCCGGATGTACCGAAGGAAATTCAACAAAGCATAAGAGGGTATTTTCAGAATTTCTTTTACCAACTACTTTGCAGTCTTCATTGTTTGGAACATACACTCTTGACACTGCAGCCAAAAATGCACCAGGGGTTTAAAAATAATTAATAGATTAAAGATCTGTATGTGCTATCATGGGTAGCTAAGCTGCTTTGGGGCAATTCATTCATGCAAAATGGCATTCATTATGGACATCATCAAGCAACCACTCAAGTAAGTTGGCCCAATTCTCAATTATACCATTAACTTTGGCAGGAGGAAGTCAATCTCATAATAAGGCGAATGCTATTCAAATGAGAGCTCAGCTGAATATTCACCTCAAAGCTTGTGCCTAACTTTTGATTGGTCTTTTGATTGGTTTGAATGGTTTGTTTTTTAAATCTGGGTAAAAAATGTTTCTTATTTTGTGAGCTTTGATAACAAGGTGCTTATAGGCATGAATTACATTTAATGTGGCAAGTATATACACCCCCAAAATACAAACTTTTCTAGATGTCAGATATTCGGTTTGGATGGCACTTTCATTGAGCAATCCCATTGGGCCTCCCTTTGTTCTTTCCACTGTCTTCATCTCTCCTGACACTTGGTGCTTTATATTGAATTATGTTGCTTTAATGAAGGACTAAGAGGACAAGGTTTCTTCTGGCTGGAGAGGGACTCTAGGCAAAATTCTATTTTGCTCTGGTTCATGTGGGCCTTAACTCTTAATTTCCAGGCCGATATACCTGTCTCCAAATAATTTCTTTCAGGTAATCTTTTAACTTTTTAAATTTCTGCAGTCTGGAACTAAATGAACACTTCAGTAGATTACCGCTAGGGGTGGAGAACCATTTTCAGAATGAAGGCAGCCTTCCGGGACCACATTCTAGTGGTGAGCAAAGCCAAAGCCAAAAGTGGGCAGAATGTTTCGTCTGTGTACAGTAGACTCATTTCTACACACATCCAGGCACCCGTCTCTGTCTTCCAACCAGGCTACTAAGAAACATTATCAGAGTTCAGGAACACGTTCCAGCCAGGCAAAAGCACTCAGGGTTCGAAGCAGGCCCAGTGAAAGCTGTGGTGTGGAGAAACTTCCAAGGGAAGAACAAAGAGGCTGTGCAGGGGGAAGAAGAAGAAGAAGAAGAAGAAGAAGAAGAAGAAGAAGAGGAGGAGGAGGAGGAGGAGGAGGAGGAGGAGGAGGAGGAGTTTGGATTTGATATCCCGCTTTATCACTGCCCGAAGGAGTCTCAAAGCGGCTAACATTCTCCTTTCCCTTCCTCCCCACAACAAACACTCTGTGAGGTGAGTGGGGCTGACAGACTTCAAAGAAGTGTGACTAGCCCAAGGTCACCCAGCAGCTGCATGTGGAGGAGCGGAGACGTGAACCCGGTTCCCCAGATTATGAATCTACTGCTCTTAACCACTACACCACACTGGCTCTTGGGGGGGGGACATGTGGTCCCTGGTGTTGAGGTTCCTCAAACCTGCATCACCACTTTGTTTTTGTCTTGTTATTCAGTGTGACCAGGTCCTTCCTCAGAGGATTTGTGGCACAGACATACTTGTCATGAGAAATACTTGTGCTTTGCCATTAACCCTTCATATATCTGGTAGCTTTTGTTATTGGTAGGCTCTGATCCTGCTAAGAGTCATTTTTGAGCCACCAAGTTCTGAAGTTTGCTCACAACACAGCCACACTGCCAGGTGATTGGGGCAGGGGGAATCTATCCTTCATATCCCTGCCCAGAAGAATCCTATACCTGTCCTCTTAGAAGTAAAGGAGGTCAAGGAGAAGTAAACCCCATTGTGGGTTAAGGATTGCTCTCCTACTTGCTGAGACAGCAGAGATGTGAAGGATGAATTCCCATTGCTATATTTCTCTCCAGGATTAGGGTGGTTTCCCCCACCCCACTCAAGTGACCTTCAAAGTGAGGAAGAAAGTGGTTCGGTGGGTCAATATACAGTTCAGGAAACAACACTGGACCACAAAGCCTTCTACTGGAATCATTAAAGGTGAATTGGTTTGGTTTTACAAATCCTTCTGGACACAGGCTTAAAGGATAAAACATTATTGCTAACTCTTTTTTCAGTGGTTCTTTAAACAGACCTTTCCCCTTTCAACAATTACCGTCGGTGTGACATATAAAATGATTGATCGCTACTGCTTTCTCCATAGGCAATGAACACAAGGCTGTTTGTGGCTCCTGACTAGACAAGCTTTGTCATTTGAATGGCATTTAATTAATATCTAGCTTGGCTTATGACAAGGATGTGGTGTTTGCAGCACATGGGAAATGCCTATGAAAAAGCTGTAATGTGTGACATCTAAAGAAAGACCCAGAGTTACACTGCTGTTACCTCTAGAGCCAAAACTAAGTGATCACAAAGCCCATTAAAATTTTGTCAAAAAATGGCAACATCCAACAAGCACTGCTGAGGCACATGCTTCCTTCATTTCAACTGGCCCAACAGCAGTCGTGCTTAGAGGGATCAATCCCTCAATGATTTTCTCAAAGAAGAAAAAACTATTTCTAAAGAGGGATTTCTCAGTGGAAGAAAATGTGCCTTTTTTAAAATTATTGGGTTTCCAATGAATCATCAGTCCTGGAAACTTTATATTGTATAAAAGCTTTCAAAGGGAAAAAAGTGCAAAGCAGCAGGAAGTTTTTAAAATCTCCGTTAGTTGGACTCCTTTAAGTCTTGTTGATTTGTCTAGAAAGCAACATGCTCAGTGGTGGGGCATCTGTTCTGCCTGCAAAAGTTCCCAGATACTATCCCTAGGTATAGACCAGTTCATCTCAAATTTTCTAATCTGGTGGAACAGCCATTTTTGCCCTTGCAGTGTGCCAGGCACCAGAAGCATCCCACCCAGCTTGGGCTATGGTGGAGTTTCTGTGGACTGGCAGCTGGTGGCTCATGGACCAACCCTTTGAGTAGCACTAATGAAGTAGTAATGGACTAATAATCTGATGGTATATGTTACTTTCCTATTGTTTCACAACACCCCAATTTCTGAGCGGTGTAAGATTCCAGGGGTCCCAAGCTAAGGTTACCAGAATTTTTTCAAAGAATCCAGGGACACTTTTTTTTTTTTTGAAAAGAGAAAAAAATGTATTTAAAAAAAAATTAAAAAAATATTTTTTGAAAATACTATTTTTTTAAAAATATTTTTTTATATTTATTTTTTTTAAAATAAGAAGTAATATCTTCTCTTCTGTGGTCTCCTCTGTCACGCGGCCTTCCTCTGGGCCCCGGCCTGATCTCTTGGAGCACTATCCACCGTGGAGTAGGCTCGGCACAGCTTGGGCTTGGGCTCGGCCATGTATCCTTGCCCTCCCGGTGCTCTCCCACCTCTCTTCCTCAGCGGCAGTGGCAGCAGCAGAGTGGCAAGGTTGGGGCTCCCCTTGTTTTTCTCCTTCCTCCTTCTCCTTCTCCTCTCCTCCTTCTCCCTGCATCAGCTCCAGGGTTTTTACTGGCCCTGGAGCACCGCTGGTGCTCTTACTCCTGGCTCGATTTGGGTCACGGGGGAGGGGGTCAGCGTTTCCCCGAGTTGACACGCCGGATGTCCCTGGTTCCCCCTCGGCAGTGGCAGCGGTAGCGGCAGTCTCAGCAGCCCCGAGCCAGCCTGGTAGCGCAGTTGGCTCTGGCTGGCTTCAGGAGCTGCTCGGTGCCATGGCGTCTACTATGTTGCCTTGCCGGAAGTCCCCATATGATGTGTCTTGTGCCGTTGAACCAATCATGCAACATTCATTCCCTACTAATAAATCTACAACACTTAAAATATAAATCCAGGGACATTAAATGAAATTCGGGGACATTCCGGGGACGAATTTTGTCCAGGAACAGATTTGTAAATCCGGGGACTGTCCCCGGGAAACGGGGACGTCTGGTAACCATATCCCAGGCACTTACTCAGGGCTCAGATTCCTCAGAATGAGGTAAAGAGGACACTGTGGTGTCCCAGAAAGGCTGGGGCCTACCCTAACTGCTAACTGTGTCTTCCCAGGAAAAGGTAGGCGATCACTGCCTGACTCTCCTTCCTGCCTGAAGCCCATCCCTGAAGTAGGATTGATGACTCCATCAGTGGAGAAATCAATCTTCCCCTGCATGGGAAACACTTGCAAAAGAGCACCCCACAGAACTGATCCCTCTGTTCTCAGTAGGGAGTGGAGGGGAAGAAGGCACCCATCTTCTCCTGACCATATGTTTAATTGATTTTTTTTAAAAAAAAACACACGTTAATCCTACCCCAGACTAATTTGGTACCAGATCTGGGGAAGGGATGGTCCCTGGTTTGTCCCAGGGGGGTTGACCAGTTTTTCCCACTGACTGCACCCAAATCATCACCTGAAATGGTACAAACAGAATTTGTTACTGGACATTCAAATAATAATGATAATAGTAGTAGTAATAATAATAATAATAATAATAATAATAATAATAATAACAACAACAACAACAACAACAACAACAACAACACAGTACTTATTTCATGCTCTTTGACCTAGAAAAGTTAAACTCAGTTTATACTATTCCTCAGCACACTAATATGCAAGACATCCCACTTAGACTGCTCTCTTATATACAGTATTAATAAAGGACAAACTGCAAGACATATTTTACATGCCCCATTAAACAGGGGAGATAACGTCTGCACAAAATATAATTGCCTTCTGATAGGAATAGAATACAAAAACAGCCATCACAGTCAGCTGAATCCCCTAATTTATGGCAGTCTTATGTCAGGATGATACCAAATCCCTAATTCATTAAGGATGAGAAAGCTATATGGCCATACTATAAATTAACTTGATGCTGTCTATAGTACAGTAAAAGTTAAGATGTATACGGCTACAATGTACTGATCTTTATATGTGACAATCCTGCACACGATAATGCACATGTAAGCCTCTTTGGCACCTATGGGTAATGTAAGTGTGAAGAAAGTATGCATAAAGGAGGGGGTTGCATGCACACATCTGGGAGAAGAAGGTGCCAAAAGCTGAATAGGCAACAACGCTTAATGAGCAGGGAGAGTCTATGGCAGAGGGAAGTCCAGAAAAAGCAGCTGAAGCTGAAACAGGAGAGGAGGGAGGCCAAGAGGTGGAGATGAGTCACGCTGGTGAAGAAGCATGGGGCTCTCCTCCTGCTGCAACAAACTTTCCCTCATCTCCTGGTCTCCCAGGACCAAGAGAGGCATGAAACAGGAGGAGCAAAGGCAGGCACACCAATGCAATCTCAGATTGCTTGGGGGAAACCCAGGAGAGGAGGAGACTTAGGTACCTGGGGGAAGAACTTTAGTCTCCACAACTGCCTCATAGGGGCAAGACTTACCAAACAAGTGTTGCTGTGCTCATTAGGCCTGGCACTCCTGAGCAGATTCTGTTCATCCTAATAAAGAGTTAACTACACTTATCCAATGTGATTTATGGCTGGTTTGCTCCCTGTTCAACATATTAGGAGACTAAAATGCTGCATAATTTTCATGAATACTTTAAAAATCACAAATTGATGTGGACATGCAGGGAACTGAGCTTAAAGGCTGAAAAAACAAGCAACTCAGAGAAATTGAAATTGACAGATTTGCCCATCTCTATCTAGAGGGGCACCAGAACGGGGAAAGAGAGTCATCAAAAATTGTTTCTGCACACAAACATGCCCTTCTGTGAGTTAGGGTGATATAAGAATCCAATGAGCTTTAACCCAGCACTGCATCCAAATAATTTGAAATCAACAGCATATTAGCAGTCAGAAATGACTTGTATTTTTCTAATAAAAGAGCAGATTCAGACTTTGTCAGTTTCAGAAATTTGGTAAGGGATGTACGGCAGCAAAAGGGCACTCATACAAGATGGAAATCTACCTCAGCACAGCTTTGATTGAGAAAGCCTTGGCCTTACCCAGAGAAAATGGTTTAACCTTGCTTGGTTCAATTTATATTTATAAACTTGTGAAGTGACTGATAAAATACTGTGCACGAAAATGCAAAAGAAAGGGAAGTAAAAGAGCTTTTCCATTCCTTCACACAGCATCTCAAAAAGAGAGAGAGAGAGAGAGAGAGAGAGAGAGAGAGAGAGAGAGAGGAGGAGGAGGAGACAGTATTTTGCTTTGCAGGGACAGTGGGTGGAGGAAGCCAGCCTTTTAACATATTTTGCTATGCATTTAATAATGAAAAAGCAACCATAAGCCACACTCTTAACAAGGCCAGTGAGATATGACTAAAGAGAAGAAATTTCTGATGAAGGTCAAGGCAACTGATGCTTGGTGGGAGTTCTGGGAAATGTTATGTTGTGAGATAAATAATGAACAAGAGAACCTCAAACAGATTTTTATGTAAATTTAAATACTGATGGGCAAACAGAAACTTCTTCAGAACCTCTGGTTTTATGAATTCACAGCTTTAATGAGATGAAGTGAGATGTGCCAGAGCAGGATTTCTCAACTTGATTGTTAGGAACTGGAGTTCCAACTATGCCCACTTTTTCTGCTTTTTTTTTTTTTAAAGGATAGCACAATTCTAAATCTCTGCTTTAAAGCAGATTTCTCCAACCTGGTGCATCTCCAGATGTTGTTGGACTCTATCTCCTGTCACCGCCGGGCAACATAGCCAATAGTCAGAGATGGTGAGAAGTATAGTCCAAAACGAAAACTGTAATGACCACATTATTTTCCCACAGTAATTACAGTGATACCTCGGGTTAAGAACTTAATTCATTCTGGAGATCCATTCTTAACCTGAAACTGTTCTTAACCTGAGGTACCACTTTAGCTAATGGAACCTCCCGCTGCCGCTGCCACGCGATTTCTGTTCTCATCCTGAAGCAAAGTTCTTAACCCGAGGTACTATTTCTGGGTTAGCAGAGTCTGTAACCTGAAGCGTCTGTAACCCGAGGTACCACTGTATTCCTTCTTTGAAATCTCCTGAGCTGGATATTACAGAATGGGCTTTTCTCTTAAACAACTTGGATAACTAGAGGTTTACCATGTACGACCACAGCCTGTGTCCACTCATGCTGTTCTTTTCTTCTCATTGCACATGTACCTTAACAGCTCCCCAAGTAGGATCAGCAGTGGTATCATTCCCCATCAGCCCAGCAGCCTTGTGGTTGGTGAGCCTGGCATCTCTGAGCACATTTTGAACCCCTAACTCAAATTAGCTGAATTTAAGCCAACAAGCCCAAATGGTGTTTTTTGTGGGGAGGGAGACTTCACATATTTCAAACAGCCCTCCATTACTCCCCACCCCCTCTGTGGTATTGTAAACATAAGTTTGCAAACAAGAATTTGGGAAGAAAAGCAGTTTGGCTTGGGGGAACAGAAGAAGAATGAAAAATTAGGCAATGAAAAGGTTCCACATTGTTTCTCTTGCCATTACTCTGCTCTGAATGCCCCTCCTGCAAGAACATTTCCATTTCATTCATTCTTTTAAAAAGGACAAAACATTGTGACATTGTGGGAGCTGGCATTTATTGGGCATTCTGCCCCTTTGGAAAACTTTGGAAACAATTTTCTGAAGTCAAATCACAGCAGTTTCCTTAGTGAGCTATCAGGGCACCTATATTATGCCCTTCTATTTCCATATGGCGATAGAAAGCATATGCAATGTGGAAATCACAGCATTCCCTTATCAATGATCAGCTTGAGGTTTGTAGCACTGAAAAATTAATGGCACTGATTTATGGAAGATACTCCTCCGGCTGGACATTATCAGCTTGATCCTCGCAGTAAGAATGGAATCATTATGTCTCTTCATCTTCCAGCCCCACTGACTAAAAGGCGGCTGTAATCTTCCCGTGCAATATGACAGGAGAAAATGTTGTCTGCTCAATAACGCATAAACACCTATTTGCCAATGTCAAACTTTCCCCCTTCCTCTGCACCCTCAAGGCAGCTAAAGAATTATGCCTGCTTTCAAATATGATATCTAATTTCCCCACCAAGAGATACTGTTGTGTTTTGATACTTCATATTACAGATACAGGAGAGAAGATTGGGTGAAATTGGGCAATTTTGTGTGTTTTTATCGACACAACTTTTTGTAATCAGTATATGTTCACATCACACACCACTCTCCTATTAGGCCTAACTGAAATACACATTGTCGATGTCAGACTACCCTTTTGAAAATAAAAATGTCTGTCAGAATCAACGACATTCTTTTGGCCTGTCAAACAGTAATGTATTCCTAGGAAAATGTGTTTGACATGAAAGCTGACAGTGCCATCTCCTTAACATGTAGAATTGTTTCATTGCAGAGCCAGAAAAGAGTTGAAAGTTAACTTTCATCTCTAAGGCAGAACACCTCCCCCAAAGCAACTGTAACAGATGAGCTAATGTATTCTAGCTTTCCACAAGACAACTGCAACGCCAGAGACCACGGAGGGCAACAACAACAACAAAATTACTATACATATATCCTAGTGGCATAAGTACTGTAGGTATTAGTGCTTGCTGCAGAAAGCTGTGAGAGATCCCCAATGTTTTTATCATTAGGACCCCCTCCCCCCGTATCAGAGGCCCTGTGTCTCCAAATATCAGGGGGTCACAAGGGAAGAATGCTATTCCACATATGTCCTGATTTTGCACTTCCTAGAAGAACTGTGAGAACATAATGGAGGCTCATACCAAAGGTCCATCCATCTTGCTTCCCATAGTGACCTACCCATTAGCAGGGCATGAAGGCAACAGATCTCACCTGTTGTTGTTCTCCACCAGTGGAGAAACCTCAAACATAGCATCAGAGAATTACAGGAGATCCAGACCACGAAATTTGATTTCTACCACTTCAGGTTTTGTATCACCCACAACAACCCCATTGAGCACAGATATAAGGCATGCACACATGCACTGTCTTACTTGCAGTGGGCAGCAGTCCATTTGGGTCAATGGGGAACTGCCCTGCCGACAACAGTCTGCTCCCAACCAGTCCTCATCTGTCTACCTTGCTGCTTACAGCAAGGCACTGCCTGTCATCTTTCTCCTTCTTTTATATATGCATAATTTTTATTTTAAAAATCTCTATTATAGAGATTATAGAGACAAATCTGCATATCAGAAAAAGTAGCTCGTGTGTGTGTGTGTGTGTGTGTGTGTGTGAGAGAGAGAGAGAGAGAGAGAGAGAGAGAGAGAGAGAGAGAGAGAAGCTGTAGGTCTAGAAGACAAGCTTCAGATTTTCTTCTTTCTGCCCTCCAGGTCTGTGATATTGTGATTTTCTTCTTCTTCTTTCTTCAAGGAACTATTAAAAGAGAAGAAGCAATGGGTCTTTTGAGATGCAGAGAACAGGCCTCAGAAGTCAGACTTGAGACCAATTTTGTTCAATACTTTCATTAATGACCTTGGGGATGGAATAAAAACATGTTGATAATATTTATGAATAACATCGCATCAGCGTTGCAAAGCGCTAGAAATGCAGAGAAGAATAGTGAATCTATGCTAGGTGATTTGGGTGATTCTGCAACCTAGAGCAGTAGAAATGGAATAAAATGAAATATGACTGTATAAGGAAGGGGTTGGGAACAACCAGCCCATGAGCCAGATGTGGCCCCTGGGGCCTTCCCATGTGACCCATAGCATCTCCTCCTCATCACTTCCCTCCCCTGCTACAATTAGGCTTGGAAAAAGTCTTTTGTCGGAATACTTTTCCCAAACATGTTTGCAGCGCAGGGAGCATTTTCAGGGAGCTTGCAACTCAGCAGGGAAGAATTAACAACCCCCCACAGAGCAAACTTTTCTACACACACACACACACACACACACACACAAATCCAACCTTCTCATACCACAGTGAGGCTTGGAAAAGAAGACTTCTGCTGGAGCTAACTATAAGGCGAGCTCGGTTAGTTCAGCTTTTAATATATATATATATATATATATTTGCTTTCGTAGATTTTCACGGGTACAGGAATGCAGGTTTTGGTGTCCTCGGGTGTCTTCCTGTGTAAAAGTTGGGGTGTCTAGGCGACGTTTCGACGAGGTCTCACTCGTCATCTTCAGGCTGGTGCTTTCGGCTTCTTGTTACTGGAACAGAGCAGGATCTCAGTGTTTGAGTTCCTATAAATACTGTTGAGGAGGTGTGGTGTATAGCCTCCAATGTTCTGGGCAGAGAGGGAGTTCCCAGGCTAGTGTGCCTTTTCTTCTTTTGTTCCTTAATTACTTGAGGGATATCTTGAGTGATTTCTTGAGTGATATCCTGAGTACCACTTAGGTGGGTCATTAGGTGTGGATTAGTTGCTAAAGCCTTTGTGTCTTGACCTCTTGAACTTTGTGAAGAGTTTTTCTGAGAAGATGGCTGTACTGCACTTAGTTGTGCTCTGGCTTGGCTTCGTGTATAGGGGCGAGCTGTGGTTTTGTGGCCTGTGCCAGCCAGATCTGTGTAGGGATTGCAGGGGGGTGCAGCATCCGGAGGTGCCACCATGGTTTGGCTACTGGATGGTGTCTGTAATTTATCTGTGGAGAGGGTCTGGGTTTGGGTCTGGTGTGGTTGATTGGTGATGGCGTTCTGTGTGTCTCTGGATCTGGTGTCAGTTTTTGTGGGGAGGGCTAATTTCCAGATGTCTGGCAAGCGGGATGTGTCGTCACGCTTGTTCATGTTGTGAGGGTGTTTCTCTATCTCGATGGCTTCCATGATTATTCTCTTGTGGTGATGTTCCATGTTAAAGAGCAATTTGGAATCTGCAAAATTAATTTCGTGTCCTGTTTCTTTCATGTGTTGGAAAAGAGAGGAAGTTTCCATGTGTTGGAAAAGAGAGGAAGTTTCCATGGTGGCACCTCCGGATGCTGCACCCCCCTGCAATCCCTACACAGATCTGGCTGGCACAGGCCACAAAACCACAGCTCGCCCCTATACACGAAGCCAAGCCAGAGCACAACTAAGTGCAGTACAGCCATCTTCTCAGAAAAACTCTTCACAAAGTTCAAGAGGTCAAGACACAAAGGCTTTAGCAACTAATCCACACCTAATGACCCACCTAAGTGGTACTCAGGATATCACTCAAGAAATCACTCAAGATATCCCTCAAGTAATTAAGGAACAAAAGAAGAAAAGGCACACTAGCCTGGGAACTCCCTCTCTGCCCAGAACATTGGAGGCTATACACCACACCTCCTCAACAGTATTTATAGGAACTCAAACACTGAGATCCTGCTCTGTTCCAGTAACAAGAAGCCGAAAGCACCAGCCTGAAGATGACGAGTGAGACCTCGTCGAAACGTCGCCTAGACACCCCAACTTTTACACAGGAAGACACCCGAGGACACCAAAACCTGCATATATATATATATATATATATATATATATATATATATTGCTTCACAAAACCAAAAGGTACCCCCAAGTGATTTAAAGGTAAAGGTAAAGGGACCCCTGACCATTAGGTCCAGTCATGACCGACTCTGGGGTTGTGGCGCTCATCTCGCTTTATTGGCCGAGGGAGCCGGTATACAGCTTCCAGGTCATGTGGCCAGCAGGACTAAGCCCCTTCTGGCGAACCAGAGCAGTGCATGGAAATGCCATTTACCTTTCCGCCAGAGCAGTACCTATTTATCTCCTTGCACTTTGATGTGCTTCAAACAGCCAGGTTGGCAGGAGCAGGGACCGAGCAACGGGAGCTCACCCCGTCGCGGGGATTTGAACTGCCGACCTTCTGATAAGCAAGTTCTAGGCTCTGTGGTTCAACCCACAGCACCACCCTTATTTCTTACCACCTGAGGGCTCATCATTTAGAAAGGACGCAGGAAGGTAGGGAGTTGATGGTTACATGCTCCTGCTTCTGCAATGAAAATTCACTTGTACATCTGCCATAGGACCTCAGGTTCCCCTTCTTGCCCTCTAGCATCCCCTCACACCCCAATTCTGCTCTCCAGAGTCCCACAACTCCTGCCCTGTCAGATTTAGGTGGCACACAGCTAGTGACACAGGGGACGAAAGGAAGGAGAGGTCCTGCTGCCAAACATCTGCAAATGCTGCATTAGAACTTACCAAATTATTTTCTTCTATCCCCACATCCTATGACACCCCAAAGTATTGCCTCACTCTTCAACTATTAAAAGCCCACTAGACCTTCCCAGAATTTGTCCCTTTGTCTCCTAGTGATGTCTGATAGATCTTAGCTATGCCTACCTGAGTGCCTGTTAGTGATATATATGAAGCAAATTCTTTTTAATATTATGCATTTGCTTCCTTTGCAGAATGCATTTAGTACTGGGATGTTAATAAAATAACATATTCTATTTTAAAATCCACCTTGGACACATCGTACAGGTTGCTTTCAGATAGGAATATTGATGTAAGAACATCTATCTACTCCAGGAGGTCAGGGATAAAGGTATGAAAAATATTGCTGGGAATGATCCCCATGAACATTTAATGCATTTGAATGGCACACTACAAGAAACAACACAGAGCGTAATGGGGATGTACAAGTGCATTACGTCCAGGCTTTATTATCATGGCCTTGAAGTAATGTTCAATTAGAGGAATAACATGCTTCATTTTCAACTTTCAGTCCAGCCAGCTGACACAATAGACATATTAGATCAGTGAATCATTATACGGAAAAGGAGTCCAAATTTCATGAACGTGGTTACTGATTGGAGTCGTCAGTTTTGAATTAACCATTTCACTGCTAAGGAATAGGTCACCTTCAGACCTAGGAGCTTCCAAATTTGGAGTATGTTTCTACCCTGCTTACAGGCTTGATGGGGTTCATCTTTCTGTGATTGGGAATGATTTGCGGCTGACCTCAGTGTCAGCGGGGTTAAGGGATTGGTTACAGGTGTGAGTGGTTGGTGGTGAGCGTGGGTGCTCATGTGGCGGATAGGCACTGGTTCAGGTGATAGGGATGGGAGAATGGTCTCGCAATCCCTATGTGAAGGGTATTCCGTTAAAGGAATCCAAGGACTCAACTGGTTTGGTCAACCCCCGAGAGGGGATTGTGCCTGTGCCTGAGTTCAGGGGGGCATCTGGGTGGTGAACATAGTCTGTTCCCAGCTTTTCACCTACCCAGGTGTTCACTCTTGGTTAACCTATGCTGGTGCCCTGGGTCAGCGCTGCCTGCAAGGGTGCAGGGAGCTAGTCGAACCAGAGCCTATGCGACCACTCACCTTATGTAATCAATAAAGTTGTGGCCTAAATTCTGCCAAAAACCAAACTAAAATTAGAGTCAAGTGTGTCTTTATTTAGGGGGAAGGTCTCTGGGTCTGAACACACAAACGAGTTGCTGTGATCCTTAGGCCTGATACTCCTGTGCAGATCCTGGTTTTGCTAATAAAGAGTTAACTACAACTTGCTCAGTATGATTTACTGCTGGCTCACTCCTGTCAGTAGTTCACTTCCTTTCAGACTTCTGCACCAAGTTCTGTTGGTATCAGCATGAGTTAACATGTAATGGTGTTAACTTTTTGGCTCAGTCTTGGCCACATATAAAACCTTGGGTTGTTTTCCATGAGTAATAAACTTTTAATTTTTTTTATCCTTTCAATAAGCAGTCTTACCAGACTCTTTCTTTCTGTAGACTGCTGCTGTATAAGGAATTCAGGAGGTATAAGGAATTCAGCCATCTATTTATTCTAGACTAACTCAGATGTCATGCTATAGCTCCCAGTGAATTAAAAATGGCTCGATTTTACCCTGAATACATAATTTATAATTGGGATGTTGTCAGACTTTTCAACAGTGCCTTGCACCCACAAACACTGGGGTATCATATTGTGTAGTACTAGCCTTAGATCTACCTAATTGTGCTTTTATGGTTGCTTATGGATTCCCTCGGCCTTCTGAATATTTTACAATGTATGCCAACTTTTGCAGCCTTTTAATCAAATAGACTGCCGGAGAGGAAGAATTGCTAAGTGAAGGATTTGATTGGAAAAGATGTCTCTATCCGATGGAAGTGGAAATGTGCAGCACTACATCAAAGCCCAGAGCCCACCCTTCCAGAAGGAACTATTAGGAAGAATAAAAAGTGGCCGGGCTTTGTTTTGCCCTCCAGCTTTGTAGCTCATTTTAAATTTGGGTGGTTGCCTGTTTAAACCAAATTAGTTTGCCAAGTGCCATTAATTGTTGCATCCTGTCTCAAAAAAACCAGCAATTTCATGGTAACGCTGACACTCTGAGCAGGGCTTTAAAACACACACACACACATCTAAGTCTTACCTAGATGGCATGGATGTATTATTTTCTAAATATTATCTTTGGGGAAATGGCTGCTAAAGGCTCTGCAGTCAACATTCAGTTATGATTAGGGTTTAATTAACTTATATACTACTTTAAACTGGCGTATCTAAGCAGTGTACAATAAAACTCTGGATGAGTTTTGTTGGCTCTGAATTCCTTCCAAATTCATGGTCCAGAATGATTTTTTACCCTTGGACTAGCAACCCTGAAGTGTGTTTTGTATTCCAGTGTAAGCTCTGTTTATTGGCTTGAGTGGTGCTTTTTCTTTTTTTTCTTTTTTGAAAATAATTTTTATTTGATTTTACAAGTAGAGGATTATAACAACACAAAATACATATCCACATTTAAAGATTTCTCTCAGTCTCTGGACTCCCCCCTCCTTCCCCTCCATGGGTCATATTGTCAACATTTTAAACTGCATACTATTCAGTAATCCATATTTTATGTCTCTTCATTTTGTCCACAATATTTGCTACATTACAAGTGTTATTTCAGTTCTGCTAATGTTTTCATCTGCTTACAGCGGTCTCCCAGATAAATTATAAATTTTCCGCATTCTTTATTAAAGTTTTGGTCTTCTTGGTTCCTGAGCTTCTCAGTCAGCATACTCCAACAACTTAGTTTGCCATTCCTCTCCGGTAGGGACTTTGTCCAAGTAGTGCTTTTTACCATCTTTAGCTGGTGCACCATTTGTGGCCTGACCTGGAGAGAGCTGACATTGCCTCCATAACACATGCACAAGCCTGAGGCGCTGAGCCTTGCTTCCTTACCCACCAGGAGTGGTAAGATTAGCCAGCACCAGGGACAGAGCCTTTTCTGTGGCTGGTTCCAAACCTCCCCCAAGAAGCACATTTGACCAGACCCACCAAGAGGAAGGTAAATGGGTTGCTGCTGTAGCGGGCCCAGAAACACAAAGATACCAATGCAAAGAATTAGAGCTGCAAAGCAAAATGTGCAGGCAACATTCGAGCCATTTGCTTTGTGAGAAATGAGTCCTGTCTCTCCATTCAGTGCTATTAGCCAATGAGTGAAGTTGCAGCTGTGATTCACGTGTGATTCACATGCATCAGGGGTGGCTGAGGTCCTCCAGCCGTCTCTGTCTAGCCCTCAGGACTCTCCCCAGGTGATAGTCCCTGGCAGGCCTCACACACATACACCCAACCACCAAGTGTTTAGTGTCCTTAAACTCTGATGATTCCTCTTGATCGCCTGGGTGGAGGATAGAGAGAAGAGTGTGTGTGTGTTTCTAGAAACTAGTTAACTGTGCAAATGTAAAATTTACATTCATTGCTCTGCCCACTGGCCTATCACCTCCCCCAAAAGTTAGCCAGAAGGGAATGTGGTCCTTAGGCTATTGAATAGAAGTCTATTAAATAACGCTAGAGCTTTGCAGTCAGGGACGTTTTTGGGACCCACAGTGCTGCACAGGCTGCTCTGTATGGGTCTGCCTTTGAACAGCAGCTTGGGCTCTGTGGCCTCTTGATTTTAAAAGTCAGTAACTCCCCTGGAAAGTAATCACTGCCAAGCCTTCCAACATTTTCGAAAGTTCTAGTTAAAATTGGTGTAATCAAATGCTTTATAGGAAACCTGTCATTACATTTCGATACGTTTCTTAATAGCTTTCTTAGGCAGGTATGAATTAACTTGATTTATCCTGTATTAAAAGAAAAATCTCATTTATCAAATGGATATGGAGCAGAGAATCATCTTTTTTCTGACAAAAATCACACTGCAGCAATAGATGCTACAGACTTTTGAACTTTAGGTCTCCATCTGGAATAGAGAAAGTCACATAAGATTTTGTTAAGTGATTTTTTCATCTTGCACTGAAGATTTTTATGCGTTCCTTCTGTATTAAAAAGAAAAGTTCTTTGTGCTTTTATCATCTGTTTCATAGATGTCTTTCATTCCATCTGGCATTATCAAGTAGGATGAAGGAATTTCATCCTCATCAAAACTCAGGTATATTGTATATTTCCCTCTTTCCAGCATATGCAGTGCAAGCCTATGCAAGTCTACCTAAAAAGAAGTCCTGCTGAATTCAATGTAACTTACTCCCAAGTAAGGATATGTAAGATTGCAGCCTTAAGAAACTGTCTAAAATGGTATTGCATCCATCCATAACTGCAGTTTATAGATTCTGACATTTGAAATATAGCTGATTTTATGCTGCAATTTCATATCAGAGCCATCATTTGGTTAGATGCCTTGGAAGGGTTACTACACAGCTCTTTATTTTAAGGATTATCCCTTATTTCAGAACATGATCTCTCCATGGAAAGCAAATAGATGTGCCTAATTTTGCAACACTCCAGCTACATTACATTTCATAAAGCAAACACACTAGCTCAATTGTAGCTCTTACTGCTGGAATTTTAATGAAGCAACCTTAGGCCCATGAAATGTTTTCAAATGTCTTTCGGAACACATTATTCCTGCTGAGAAATTTGTCACAAGGCTGTGGGAAGACTTGCAAAAGGCTGTTCTAACTGCTGCTTTCACATATCCTTTTCTTAAAATAAAATGTGTTTGTACATTCCACAGCTAAATTGATTTGACCTTTGTAGTCAAAAACAGTACAAATTGGCTGTTTTTCCCCCAATAGATGATCATTCAGATGGTGGAAACAGACCTTTGGCTAATCCCCAAGATGGTCTAAATCAGATGCTGAATAGTTAGCAGCGCCCTACATGGGTGCAGAGCATGGCATCAGTGAGTTGCCATCCAGCAGTTGCCTTCCCACTGCTGCACACCTCCAAAATACTGAGATAATAGCCATTATGCCTTCTCATGTCACCACAATTTCTAGTAAAGGCACCAGGCCCCCCTCTCAGATGCAACAACACTCCATAGTCTTATGACAAACCAACTTATGATCCGTGACTGGTTCCATCTGCAGGGGAGAGGAACATTTTTCAATTCAGGTGCTGCATTCTCTTCTGGAGTAACTTCCGAGAGCCACATACTTGAAGTGCAGTGAGAGGTGGATAGAAGCAAAAGCAGGAGGATCAATAAATGTATAGTGGTACCTCGGGTTACATACCCTTCAGGTTACATACGCTTCAGGTTACAGACTCCGCTAACCCAGAAATAGTGCTTCAGGTTAATAACTTTGCTTCAGGATGAGAACAGAAATCATGCTCCAGCGGCGCGGCAGCAGCAGGAGGTCCCATTAGCTAAAGTGGTGATTCAGGTTAAGAACAGTTTCAGGTTAAGAACAGACCTCCGGAATGAATTAAGTACTTAACCCGAGGTACCACTGTAAATGTATGGTAGGCTAGTTTCTACACACTCCTATATAGCCCGCCCGCCCCCCTCTATCCTCCATACAGAAAAGTAAGAGGGATTTCCAGAGTTCAAAGACACATTCCAGCCAGGCAGAAACACTCAGGGTGCAAAGCAAGCCCAGGGATGGGGGTGGTCTAGGGAGAGGGGGAGTGGCCTGGGGAGGCTTCCAAGAACTAGATCCAAAGACCTGAAGGGTTGCATTTGGCCCAGGTCTGAGATTCCCCATTCCTGATTTACTGGATTGAAGATTATCTGTTTTGCGTGTGTAGAGAAACTAGTGTATAGTGAGAGGGTGTGGAAATCTAATCCAAGATTCTTTGATCAACTACCTTTGGTGCTTTTCATACTAATGGTACAGATACACTGCTTTTCACAGTCCTTTGGCCTTGCTATTTACACATCAGTTTCACAGACAACCCACCCCCCACCCCCGCATGCATCAATCACTGGGTGGGAATCCATGCAATTACAAGGAATGCGGAAGCCTATAATTGAGAAGCTACTGCCATGTTTCAGCCTGGATAGCTCAGTTGGTTGAAGCATGGTGCTGAGAATGCCACAGTTGAAAGTTCAATCCCTGTATGAGACAGCGGCATATTCCTGGATGATCCTCAGGGTCCCTTCCAACTCTACAATTGTATGATTCTCTGTAGGGTTCCCATTTCAAACATCCAAGTCAGTACAGAGATATCCAATCAGTGGAGTCAGTAGTAGTCCCCCCTCCGCATGATTAAGCTGTAAAATCTGTAGCAATGGATATATAAGCTGCCAACTGAAAGCAACTCTTTATCCATATGACAGTGTGGTCAACAATAAATGTAAGTCTTTAAGGTGACACCAGCTATTTATAGCGGCATGAAAATGTCTGGGAGGGCAGCACCGGATCCTGCTATGGGTGTGGAGGGGAGGTCTACAGATCATCTTCATTCCCCGTCAGAAATATTATAATGAATGTGTGCTGAGGATATGCTAGGCTCATTCTCCCATTGTGCCCCCTTTCCATTTCAAAATCCTGCCCTTTTTAAAAAGATAGAAAAGTAGCACTAAAAGGATCTACACTTGCCAAGACTTTATATCTCTTCAGCACTGTGGTCAGAGAAAGAAGAAGCACAGAGGGAAATAAAGATGGACAATGATTGGATGCTGCATCATGTGGATGCCCCTTTAAAAGTACGTGAATGAAGCATGGAAATCCCACACCGTGTGCCTAGTGTGAAAGCACCCTGTCTCT
The DNA here is from genome assembly GCF_964188315.1 of Podarcis muralis. Taxonomy (NCBI): domain Eukaryota; kingdom Metazoa; phylum Chordata; class Lepidosauria; order Squamata; family Lacertidae; genus Podarcis; species Podarcis muralis. The sequence goes on along the minus strand of NC_135655.1, from coordinate 93,870,604 downwards.
TTTCTAGGGAGACATCAAGATGATAAAAGGAAATCTCCATAGGTTGGTTGGCCACATCCTCATAGCACACCAAATCTGATGACCATTTAAAAACCTATTAAATGGCCACTGTGTTCCTTGATGTAACTGGATTGGGCAATGCAGTTCTGCACAGGGAATGTAATTTCATTATTAGTGGTTTCTATTCTATTGCAAATGCATACAAGGGATAGGAGCTGCCTCTTCTATGTTATCAGAGGTATGAGAGAAATGAAATAAACTGAAGGGAGGGGAGGGGAGGGGAGGGGAGAGGAAAGGAAAGGAAAGGAAAGGAAGAGGGGAGGGGAGGGGAGGGGAGGGGAGGGGAGGGGAGGGAAGGGAAGGGAAGGGAGTCATTCCACCTTAGCTTTCCACAGTTTTCTATTAATACAAGGTGTGGGCATAGCCCCACGCCAATGAAAAATCTCTAGGCAATTTTAAAAAGTGTAATGTCTCTCATTTTGCCCAAGAAAAGTTCTTTTATTAGTTTGGCTATTGAACGATTTTAGAGGTGAAAGGTATGGGACAGAAATGAATTGATGTAATTTTTTCCCGAAGGAAAAGACTAGCTTAATAACACGCAGCTGTAATGTATGAGCAGACACAAGTAGCGGCTTCAGAATGATGGCTTCGTGTCAGCTTCTGACAAGATGAATATGTGGTAGGAAGATTATATATTACATTGTGCACTGGCTTCTGCTAACTGGTTCTTATGAAACACTGTCAGCTTCATTCCCATCTTTCCCTCTCTCACACAACTCAACCTCTTCAGTGTGTCACTGTGGAATGAAAGCACCCTTTCCCGCTTATTTGTTTTAAATGGTGACACAGTGAAGAACCTAAAACCTGCTCCACTTCGTTGGATAAAAGTTAAAGGTACTGAAGACGAAATCCCAAAACTAGGACAATACATTGGTGCTAAAATGGTTGGTTGGTTGGTTGGTTGGTTGGTTGGTTGGTTGGTTGGTTGGTCAAACAATCAATTATGATTCAATCAACGTTAGGCACTTCTACGTTTTCTTGGTTTCAATAAGAAGCAGCTAAGCACATACTGATTGGGTTGGACAGTTTCACCTACATGGTTTCAGCATTCTCACAAATGCTACAACTGCAGGGGATGGTCCTGTTTCAGGACCAGCTCTCACAATTTAGCATGAGTGTGGGTAAGAGATGGAATCAGGTGAGGCAGCCAAAGGGCTGGACCATTGCCTTGAGGTGGTAGTGGGCAGAAGATGAAATCCAGACAAGATGAAGTCATTAATTCGGCTGCCAGAATGATGGAGCCAGATTCACCTGGACATTTCACAACCACCACAAAAAGGCCATCTCATGCAGCAGCGCCCCTAGAACAGTTGGGGGAATCCATGACTGTTTAAAGCAGTATAAGTGCTTTAAATGTACAGTGCAGATGGGGCCTAGGCCTGAACTGGCTTTGCCCACCCAGGCTGGCCATTGGATCCTTCTGGGCAGGGAGGTCTTCTTGTTGCAGCTCAGCCTTGCTTGAGCATCATGCCTTGTGTTTCTGGTCTTGTTCTCTGGCTCTAACTGTGATCTTTAGAGAAGTGGCAGGTTAGAAATAAACTAATAAATAATAACAACAACTTCCGGTTTGTCCTTTGGTCCTTCTGGCTTATTATCAAACCCCATCTTCTGCTTTCTCTTGGACAACAGTTGCCCCTTGATCCTGTTTCATGACTCTCTCCAGAATGTACCCACAACCTAGCCCTGACAATTCTGGCTTGTTTACTATTTTTATGCTACTTTAATACATTTGTGGGCTTTAGTTTATATTTATATGCTACTCATTTCATTGTGGTTTATTGCAAAACCACCCTGACTGAAGGGAAGGGCATACATTTAAATAAACAAACTTGAGAGAGAGAGATGTCATTATACAATGTACCATCTCAGGCATTAATTTCAAGGGACATGGAGGTTTCCTCATTCATAAAGGCAGAATTAGGACACACACACACACACACACACACACACACACAGGAAATGGGTAAAATAGTTGTCCTGACAAAGGACTTCATGCAAAGCGGACCATCTGAATGCTGATCATCTGTAATGCCCTTACTGACTACCTAACAAATCACCATGTAAAAATCAAACATGACACCATACCTGTAGGACCTGACTCTGACAGATGGAGCTGTGTTTAAATAGCTTCTTGTTGCCAGTTCCAATCAGGAAGAATACACAAAAGCTAAGATCCAATGGGAGAAACAAAATGTTCAGCCCTTGGAAACAGACCAGAAAAGGGGCAACAGCAAAGACCGGGGTGAACCACCTTAACTGCAATGTCAATAGCAAAGAAAACTGTTGCAAAACTACTAATAACTCTGTTGTGCTCTTGCATCACTTCAGCAGTTTGTGCGGAGCAACCTTGAAACACCCAGTGCTCAGTGTGGCAGGAATGCAGCCTTTTGTCATGATTGCACATAACTGCATGCACATCATAACACTCTCAAGCTCCTTACCTTCAAAAAACTTCAAAAACCTTTTTTAATTCATTTCAAGTGTAAATTTTTTAAAAAAACCTTCAGAATGAGTTGCTATAGTGTCTAAGACAATGAACTTACATCATGTCTTAGCTAATGGGACTTTGAACCTCATTGAATCTCTTGGCGTACCGTAATACAAATCATTAAACTTTTGGTTTCAACTCAATCATTAAATTGCAACAAAACCTTTAAGCAGCAGAATTAATTGTTTTTCATTATTATTTCATACTGCAAATTGCCTTCTACTGGGGTCCTTTTATTGCTGTGCAAACAACTTTAAAACTGGCAAAAGATATTACAGCATAAATATTAATACAAAAGAATTAATGTTAAGATGCTGTAGGGAGTAATCTACTGTTGTTGGAGGGATGGAAAAAGTCACCCCAACAGGTCTCTGTTTTCTTTTCAGTTCTCTGGTTTAAACTAGGTACCCAACTGAGAACAGTTTCTGACCAAAGGATTGTTGTTTTTGTTTTTGTTTTTGGCTATTTATTCATGATGTAAAGCAAACAACTGTTAACAATTGCAACCCTGGAGATTGGCTCTCCACATCACAGTCACTTGTCACAACTGGAATATAATTATTGACTTCCTTAATCTGTGCCAGTCTGTAGACCACTGTGAATGGAGAAAAGAAGCTAGCTTGAGAGATTCTCTTTAGAAAGCATTCTCTCTCAAAGCAACCAGGTCATATTATTGTCATATAAAGCTTGAAACAGCTTGGGACGAAGCTATCTACTGGACCACTTATATAGTGGTCCAGTATAGGACCCCTATATAGGACCCCTATATAGGCTCAGTTGACCCCTGTGGTCATTGGAAGAGGCCCTGCTGGGAAGTGGATTGCCATCTTGTGATATCACACAAATGAGGTTTCATTATAGTGCCAAACCTTATTAGTTTACTCAGACTTCCCCTGATTATTAAAGCATTTTTCAGATTCACAACATATGCTGCTCAGTGCTGTGATTCAGTATTTTATTGTATTTTGCCACTGTGTGTCTTAGATTTTAGAGCTGTGGTTTTTATGGTTGTATCCTTTTTTTTTTTTTTTTTTTTTTTTGTAAGCCTGCAAATAATTCTTTGTCTGAATGGTGGACTATCAAAAGCTGATGGGAGATTGTTTACCTTGGCTCAGACTTGCATCTCTTTCCAGTTTATGAAGACCTGATCTTTTTCTGCTTTTCTTTTAAGATATGCATACCACGAAGAGTCATTTGCATGTAGTGCATAGATAATGATGCCACTGAGGAACAGTAAGATCTAAAGCAGTCCTTTATAATTCTATAATTCCCAAATCACATGCCCTGGACGGAAAAGAGTCCTACAAAAGTCAGTTGTATTTCTCCTGAGGAAGGTTTTTGATTATTTAAGTGGAAGGGAAGGGAAAGGCAATTCTGTGAGCACAAGGACAGACTGAGGGTGTGATTGACCACCAAGCTATGAACTTGTCACCAGATAAGCCATCCTGACAAGTAATTCACTCACTTGATAAGAAAGGTCTCTCCAAGAGAGAACTCCATCTGTGACAACCATTTCATGCAATCTTCCATGTGTTAGTTTCAGGGTTTGTGTGACAAACACGACTACTACCTGTCTCAGCTCTGAGAGGAGCAGACACACTCCTTTTCCTCACATCGCCCCCAAAAGACACAGAACTTGCTCTAATTCCTTGAAGCCAGAATGTCACATTTGGGAAGGGATGAGGGGCTAGGGATTCAAAACCTGATATAGAAATTAGAGTTTTGCTGTTGAAATAATGATGAAAACAAATCAGACAAAACGTAACATACAGAAGACTGTTTGACACATGAGTCACTTACATTTTTTTAATTTAAACTTAATTACATGCTAACAGTAGTTAGAGAAACATGGGGCACAGTATTCATGTTTGTTGCATTCCAAGTATTTTATATTACTCTGATCCATTCTCTATCCCTAAGGCTCCATTCCAGTTCTGAACTGCAAGATTGAAGGAGCAGATACAAGCTTGGCTCTATTGTCTAGTTTTCCCTAAAGGCATACAATTTGTTCATCTCCAACTCCGTTGTTATCAGAATCACAAATATTCCAATGTATTTCTCAGTAGATCAAAACCTTTTATAACATTTTTTTAAAGAAAAGAAACAGATATAATAAAAAAGAAAATAAATGGCTAGTAGGGAAAAATAAAAACAACAGAAAAAATTGTGAAACAATGTGAAACAATGCTAAATTTCTTCCTTTGTGATGGGATAATTGCAGCACTTAAAGTGTCATTCGTTTTATAATTAGTTGTGCTCATAAACAGAGTAACGCTCACTTTTGTTCAGAAACCTGAAATACTTAATAGTAAAAAAACCACAAAACAGTTTTGAGAGAGGGGGGGAGGAAGCGAGAAAGTACTCCTATACAGGTAAAATAAGAAATGAAATTCATCTGGTACAGATTTGTAGTAACTGATGAACACAGTATAAGTTAATCTATTTCTGTAGAGTTGCCACCAGGTCCTCACTGAGAGATGACACTTATACCTGAAAATGCTCTGGTGTCACAAGAGATAATGAAACTGTTGAAGTTCCCAGTGCATTTTCCCATTGGTCTCATCACACACATTTCCTCCCCTACTTGCTACAGGACTGCAGCAAACGGAACTTAGCCATTCATTCTGTAGAGGCATGGCACTGGAGGGCAGTGCCTACAGTTTGATGCCTTGTAGATTTTAAAGTCCCAGGCACAATCTCTGGGAAAGTATCTGACAATCTGATTGCTAGAGTGTCCCTATGTGCATTGCCAAAAAAGTGGAAATGAGTATAAAACAGGCCACAGATTTGCAAATTTAGAATTAAGCGTTGTTGTTGTTTAGTCGTTTAGTCATGTCTGACTCTTCGTGACCCCATGGACCAGAGCACGCCAGGCACTCCTGTCTCCCACTGCCTCCCGCAGTTTAGTCAAACTCATGCTGGTAGTTTCGAGAACACTGTCCAGCCATCTCGTCCTCTGTTGTCCCCTTCTCCTTGTGCCCTCCATCTTTCCCAACATCAGGGTCTTTTCCAGAGAGTCTTCTCTTCTCAAGAGGTGGCCAAAGTATTGGAGTCTCAGCTTCAGGATCTGTCCTTCCAGTGAGCACTCAGGGCTGATTTCCTTAAGAATGGATAGGTTTGATCTTCTTGCAGTCCATGGGACTCTCAAGAGTCTCCTCCAGCACCATAATTCAAAATTAGAATTAAGTTCTATAATTTAAATAAAAGTGCAACGCATCTCACCACAGTGGGGAAAACTGTAACCAGCTTGGCTTGCTGTCTAGGTGCTTACAATTCCACGATTCTATGAATCTGTCTCTTACCTTGCTCATGCACTTTTGAATCCTGTGCTGGCTGCTAAGCCTGTATTCATTAGCCTGAATAAAGTTCTTTACCCTACTGTCAAGGAAGAGCTGCTGTCATTGTGTTTTGAGCTAGGAGCTGTCAGTCAGTGTAGATAATGCTGAGCTAGATGAAACATCAACACACTCTGAGCCGCCAGCAACATTCATCATCCATCCACCAGGAGAGATCCTTGATGATGCGACACTAGAACAACAACAACAACAACAACAAAACAATTTATTATTTATACCCCAGCCATCTGGCTGGGTTTCCTCAGCCTCTCTGGGCGGCTTACACAAGACCTACACAAGATGATCTGTAGGTCATGACCACATGAGTAAGGTGCCTGTGCATTTGCATGGCCAAATAAGGAAATGCGTAAGAGGAGCTGCAAAACACAGAGAACTAATTCAACACAAGTATTCCTCCGTGATTAAATGCTTGCAGGGGAATATTCATGGGGAAATAACCTGATTACAAATCTATATGCTTATTTTCCTTATTGCATGAATGTGACTTCTACAGAAATCCAGTAAATTAACTTCCATGGTATGCAATCTTAGGGTGTCTCATATTCTGTTTTCTGTATGCATATTCAAGATGGCAGTTCATCAGCGAAGCTTTCCTTTGCTGACAATTCCCACCCATCTTCTTCCAGAAAGTCACACACGAAAGGATAAATATGGGTGACTGTAACGAAGCCTAAGCATATGCAACTGAAACAACCACAAATATTGCTTCCCTGGTTACTCGAGCCTTCATTTCCCTCCCTTTGCTGTTTACCCAATATTGAATTTTAGTTTGTAACTCTCTAAGGCAGGGACCTATCCTCTTGGACCTTGGGAAATGTCAAGCACACTGATGGAATTGTATAAATAATAAACATTTTTAAAAAATAAAAATGATCATATGGCTCACTGACACCATCAGCTTGCAGAGAACACAGTCTTGGCACTCATTAAATTGTTTTACAAAAGCAAAGCAACAAGCCATCAAACCAATTTAAACTGCACTGTCATTCTTCTAGAATTACTACACAGCCTATGGGAAACTTTTCATGATTCTACAATACAAAGGGTATAAGCCTCTCCATCTCCTATTCCAATTAAATAGGAAAGCAGTAGGAATTCTACAATTCTGCCACAGGATAGTCAGCAACTCACATGGTCAGCACAGTATGTAATTAGTAAAGAGCATTACCTCGGGGTATGTTTTTCAGTGGGCTACAAAAGGGAATTAGTTATTCACAGCTTCCAGTGTACTACCAGGCCTAATTATGAGGTTGGATGGGGAGAAGAGGCTTCTCCAATTACAGTTGGATGGTAAATCATGAGAACAAGACTGTAGACCTGCATTGTCCATCCTTTACTTTTTATTCCTTAGAAAATTCGAATTATCTTAAGAATTCTGAAAGTGAATTGGCAAGAGAGAAAGAGAGACCTTGAGTATATGGCATGGTGCTCCAGCTGTAGACACAAAGCAGAAAGCAAATATTTTTCTTAGGTATCGTTGCGTACCAGCACAATCTCTGAGCAGTACGAGATTCAAGGGGTTCCAGGTACTTATCCAGGGTTCGTGTTTCCTTTGGAATGATGGACAGTGTGGAAACTGTGGTGTCTTTATGATATATACATATATACAGTCTGAGTCTATGATGGAGGGGTTCATAGCATTAACACCTCAAGTTAGTCTTGCTTCTCCCATAGCCACAGCCTTGGATTCCGGCATGCAACTTCTCGCTGCTCTTTGTTTTCACTCATCCATATGCTGCTGCCAGTGCTAATTTCATCCAATTCTGTGAAAGGGGACAAGGAATTATAGGCATAATGGTGAATGGAGGAGGCACAATGCCTTATTTTTCTGAAACAAAATTGGCTTTGGACCCAAAAGCTGAATCTTGTGGTCAATGCACATCCCTAAAAAGAATAGGTTGTGTTGCACTGATTTATAGTGAAGATTCTTGTAGCATCTAAAAGACTGACATATTTATTATAGCAAATATAGTGAACTATAGTCCACTTCATCAGATACATGAAGTGTTACCTGGAGCCACAGGTAACGTAAGAGTTTTATTTTTTTGTTGAAACAGATTGTGATAGAAACACGTTGGGCTGGATAAATACTGTAAATATTTAGTGCATTTTAGTTTCTCTCTCATTATTTCTTTATCAATTCATTTCTTTGTTGGTGAGTGTGGACGAGAAAGACACAAACACAGCAAAGCAGCACCTTCATAGTTTGTCTTTAATATACCTCTTTTTTCTTTGCTGTTTTTGAAACGCATTATGCCAAATCCTTTTAAAAAAAACAGTGATACAGTTGGTCCCTGGCTGCTTCTTTAGTGCCTAGGATAAATGTTCCGTCTATTTGCATGGATCTTCTATTTCAAATATAACAATACATTATAAAGACATCTTTCTTGCCTCTTAAATTACATGAGCTCTGGGTGACACTAAAATGGAGTCCTCCTAAACTCCCCTTCCTCTCCTTCTCACTCCTGAAGAATCAAGCTTATTGTAGGAGGTGCAGCAGAAAGCTTGGCAAATCCCAATTAGGACTATGATACAGTAGACCTGGTACACATTTTATAAGGCTTTCTTTTAAGTCTGTGTTTGATTTATTCCAATAACCAGTGGAATGGTGCTGTGAAATTCTAATAAGAAGCTATTCCTTTGTTGCTTGAAGAATGGGAGATTGGCCGAGTGGAGAAGTCTAACAAAAAAAGGTTTCTGCTAATATGCTTTTGCTTGTTTCCTTGAGTTCGAAAACTCTTCTCACAAAAGTGCACTACAATCCTACATACTCAACTCTAGTGGAGGAAAAGCTCCTGAAATTCAGTTCCATGCTTCTGTTAAAGAGCTAGCACTCCGGGCTTCCTAACCCATTTTATCAAAGTTAAGATGTTCCGTTATCAACTTTGTTCTTATTACTTTTGAGAAGATGTGCCATATCTCTAGTAGTTACAAAGAGATGGAAATTCTGTTATATAGCTCAATCATTTGGAAGGCTTCTGAAGTTGTTCATTCCCAGTGTGGATCTCAACCCTACATCTTACGTAAATAATACTACAACCTGCATAGTTTGTCTTCAAAATATGTCTCCCTGCTGGCTTCAATAAATGATGATACACTTTAATAATGAATATTGTTGTCTAGAAAGAAAGTTTTTAAACTAAGAAAAGCCAAATGTGCCATCTCTTTGGTAGATTTTTGCAGAAAGAAAAAAATACATGTTATGTACGTGAAAGTGAGTGCTCCTGTGTGTAAATTTGCAAGCCCTGAGCACAAGGGTCTATCAAATGTACTAGGTGCTTGAGACTGAACTCTTCTTAACTGTGCTGTTTTTAGAACCTGAGTAGTGAAGTATTGGATTTGAGCAAAGGAGATCAGTGTCTGAAGCCCAACCAAGGGTTCATTAAGTGGGCTAAGTCTCAAATTCTCCATCCCATTTTAGAAGGGTTTAAAAGTGAAATACGACAAGTATAATCCTCCCAAATATAATGCCTTCATTCACTTATAGTATAAGTAGCATAACATACCTAATAATATTATTAGAATGATGAAGCAAAATACACTGGTACCTTGATTCTCAAATGGCTTAGTTGTCAAACTAATCAGCTCCTGAACGGCGCAACCTGGAAGTAAGTGTTCTAGTTTGCGAACATTTTTCGGAAGCCGAATGTCCAACATAGCTTCCACTTGAGTGCAGGAAGCTCCTGTAACCAATCGGAAGCCGCGTCATGGTTTTCGAACGGTTTCGGGATTCAAACGGACTCCCGGAATGGATTAAGTTTAAAAACTAAGGTACCACTGTATATAAAATGGGAACATCTGGTTGCTGTTGTTTTGTGTGTTGTTGTTTTTAAAAAAACTATTAAAAACCATAACTCAAGATTTGGATTTTGAATTCAATCAGGGGCCTCGGAACTCAGAATCAAAATTTGATCTCAGCATTCCATATGTAACTATTCAATTTGGGTTTCATGTCAAATGGATACAAAAAGACGTTTTTACACCACACAATGACATATTAGATGCCAGATACTGACACTACAGCATGTCACCTATTAGTACCAAATGCTATCACTTCAGTTGTCAAATAGTGAAACCTACTGCATATCACCTGGCAAATGCTGTCAGGTACTTAATACTATACACAACCATGTCACTTATCAAATGATGTCAAGTAATATAACATCAACATAAAATATGCAACTGATATAAAAAAACCACATTTTATAGAATGCTCTACCAGTGCTGTGTAACTCCAGAAAAACCATACAGGGGTATACCCAGATGGGTGAGGTGGTGATTTTCACCAGTTTCTACTTTACCCTGGGATTTGCTTCTGGGAGATTCTCCAAAAATGCATGGGAAGGAGCCCTGGCAGTTGCAGAGAAAAGTTGAAATGGACTAAAACTGCTGTCCCATCACCTACCTCCAGCAGGGAGCTTCTGTTAGTTCTCAATTCCCCCTGCAAACAGAAGGATCCAACCTGAGAATATATCCACTTTTTAAAAGACTACTTTCAGTTTAACAAGCTAAGTAGTTTCCATGTCTATTCAAGATACAAAAAGTCAAAAACTACCTCTGTTAATGGCCATACCCTTAACATATGAGATATTTAGGCAATGGTGCTTCGTTCCAGCTTCACCACTACCTTGGAGCAATGGGGAAATGATGGGCCAAAAGTCCAAGGTTCACTGGAATTGTGATATTTAAGAGCTTAAACACCTTGAGGTCTTCAAGGAGAGGCAGCCCAAATCCAACTAAATTCCCCTAAGGTTTGCAGACTTTTCCTTAAAGGTGTTTTCAGATTTCCCCACATATTCTTTTAGACCACGCTTTCCTTCAACTCTCCAGCCATACTCTTTACAAGATTTCCCTTTGGTAAATAGCACGGTATGTATGGTGAAATTTTTCTAACTTTTCAAAGAATGGTACAGACAACCAATTTCACCCGGGGTAGTTAGGCCATGTATGTGAGCTCAAAGCTAGCCCCTTTCCATTCAGCCTGCATTTAGCTGAACTAATCCATTTCATTGTCAGGTTTACAAGCGAGAAGACACTTCCATGGCTGGAGGATTCTCATGTAGAAGCCCACCGCAGTCCCAAATGATAACACATGTTCATCCCTGTCCTTAGGGAAGCACATTTATTATGTGATGTAGCTTGAAGCAGCCAGAAAATAAATGTAAATAAATACTTATGGCTTTGAAGTTCTGCTAATGATTAAGTAGTTTATCATGTGCTGATGAGTTCTCTTCCAGCCAGCTTTCCTACAGCCAAACTGCAGTGCTTCCTGTTCCCCTCTGCACCCTTGTGTTAATTACTTTGATTAACTACAGGAGAGACTTATTAAATATACTGATTCCACTGTCTATAAACCAATACCCAGTAATCCCTCTGCATCAATAACCAGCAGGAGACCTGGTAGCTACAAACTTTCTGAAAGAATCACACTTCTTATTTTTTGCTTGTGATGGATGAAATTTCTATCTATATAAGCCCAAAGCACATCTGAGTTCTGCTTGAAGGAGTTAAGTAAACTACACAAACCTTTGAAACTCAGAGGATTCCAATAAGACAACCAAGATGATAAGTCTCACTTTGAACATCACTGTGATTGAGTGGAAGGGTCAAATACATTGCAAATTGATCCCTTAGATCAGTGGTTTTTTTTTCAAATCTACTCCCAGGAAATGCTTTCTGCAATAATTTGTCTATGGAGGCACCCTGCCAAGTCTCTAAGCCAACTCAATATTGCAAAATAAAAAGGAAACATTTAGCTATAGGAGTCCTGTGCCTTGCATATTCCCATATCCCCAGTGGACCCATGAAAGACTCACTCCTCCCACATCCCTTGCCAGGAGTTGGTCCCTCTCTCATGTCAGGGTTCCTAGTGGGAATTCCAGAAATCCTTAATTATTGCTTTTTTTAGATTGCGGATGGGGCACTGTGTGGGGAGGGGCCAGAGTCAGGACGGTGCCCCTGCGTAACTGATCAGTTTTGAAAGAACATATACTAAGTTCCAATAGGCCTTCATGGAACTTTAGATCCTTAAACCACAGACCTGCATGGAGCGATGATGCCGCACCCTCAGTGCACTCGTCGATACCCAGCGCCCCGGAAAATGCCATTGAATAAGCAGCTCGAAATAACTTTACCTCCAGGGAGGACCAACATACACTGCTCAACTTGTCCCAAATCAGCCACAGGGTTTCGAGAGTAATCAGCTTTTCTGGTGTCTGGCACTGCTGGGTGCCTGCGGCGGCACCATCCCACAATTAGATTTTTCACATGGAAAGTATTACAGGGTTCTGGCAACCAAAAGCATCTGCTAAAGTAGGAGATAGCCACCCTGTGGATGCTCATGGTCTTAATGGGCAAGCCTTTCCTCTTGAGGAAGACCAGGTATTTTAGAACATCAGATTCATCAGCGGAGTGCCTATGAGAGCAACAATGTGTGGCTCTAAAGCCTTCAAAAGATGACCATGCTCTTGTATAGGCCTGCAGTGTGGTGGGTGCAAGTGCCTGTAATACTCCCTCTGTTGTCCAGTTTCCCAAAGATCTTCCAGGAAGAGATCTGGTGGCTGGGCAGCCTTGGATGCCAGGCCACAAAAACATTCCATCTGGAAGCGAGACAAGGCATCCATGATGTCATTGTGACCTATTGACATGGGTTGTGGGCAATGAAACGGGTTGTTGCATATGAAACTTAAGGTGGAATTTGGAGATCATTTTTCCAACAAACAATAAAATAATGGAGGGACTTGTCTGGGGGTGAAGGGTAGAACTAAGTTATTGGCTCCCTTCCCCCATTGATGTTTAGAAAGATGTTTAGCACAATGAACATTTCAACAAAGATATTGTGAGAAATTGTATGAAATCATTTTGATAAACAGCATTGTCAAGAAAGAACGAATGGATGCTTAGTGGTATTTTCTGCGGAGGGCAGGTGTTTTGTTAAATAAAATGAAAACAAGGGTCTGATTCAGATGTTAGCCTCTTTCTCTCTTCTCTTCTTTTCTTTTTTTCCCCAACGAAAGTAGAATGAAATTGTAGTTGAAACAAAAGTAATACGGCCAGGGACAAGTTTGAAATGGTAATGAGAACAGAAAAGACGAAACATGCATCCTTTCCAGTGCCAAACACTTTAATGAGGATAAAACAAATTTAAGATTGTAATCTCCAGTTGCTTATTGGGTGCCAGCACTGATACTACAAAAATGTGCCAGTCCAGCACTTTATATCAAGCACAACAGTGTAGAAAATTGCTCATTTTGAAACATATTATCTATCTCCTGAGTCACCCAATCCAAATAACTCTGGGATGTAAATCTTTCCTTTCCCAGATAATTGATTCTGATTTTGCATTACTGCTACCTCTCATCTGAAACAAATTAGTGGTTTATCAAGCTGTGACCGCATTACCAAGTCTACCATCACATAACCCGAGCTGGTATAGGAAGTAACAGACAGGGCTGGTTTCATTCAGCAGGAACCAAGGCATCAGCTGGAGTTGTAGCTATTTTCTGCCATTAACTTCAAAGATGATAAACTGAAGGACAGTTAGACAAAATTGAAGCCACATTATGTTGCCTGAGTATAGCCTTTGGAAGACAAAAAACAAAAATCCTAGTGAGACATTCTTAACATAAAATTCCCAACAAAATAAAGAAATTCCTTCCAGTAGCACCTTAAAGACCAACTAAGTTTGTTACTGGTATGAACTTTCGTGTGCATGCACACTTCTTCAGATACCAACATAGCTACCTACCTGTAAAATTCCCAGTACTGGATATCTCCAGAGAAAGTATTGCTCAGTAGATTACGTGTGCTGCTTTCACCTGGAATACTGGCACTAGATATTTAACTGGCACGGTTTGCTATAACGAAAGGGATCTCTAACCTGGATACTGGATCTTTTTAGCTTCTTCTTCTTCTTCGAAGAATATAAAATAGCATTTTTTTAAAAAACAACAACAATGAACAGTTACAAGATTACAAATAGAGAGCCAAAACCTTGCTGGTTTTACATTTTCTTAGTTTCTACAATTAGAAAAGTCATCCCCAGATGGAGAAACAATGTATCCTATTCCCAAGGGTTCAAAAGCTGCCTGGAATTACTTGACAGTGAAGGAAAAGCACTATACAGAAACTCAGAAGCACACCGTTCTTTATCACTTCACATTTCTAAAGGCTAAGCCCTGGCATTTACTCTGAATTAATTTCACAGGAGTACTATTGATTAGTTTACTGGAAGCTTTATGCCAGGGTCCACAAGCACTAGTTCAGGAAAGGCATGATATACCGTAGTTTTCACAGTGAGGTACCTATCCCTTGCTTACACACTAGAAAACATGAATGGCATTCATAAAACAAAAACAAAGGCAACCATGTTGGTCCATAAAGGTGAGAAAGCCTCAGAAACGCTCAGTCAGTCAATGCCTTTATTAGGGCCAACCAAAGTGCAGCAATACAGCTCACAAGCTGGAGAACTTGAAAGCTTTCACACTATTTTGAAACATTTTGGGTTGGTGCTAATAAAAAAAAGTTCATTTTGAAGAGTTTTTAAATATAAAAACATGCACACAGCTGTCTCATTTATAAAAGGAAAGATATGTCTTCTCTGTTAAGTAGTTTTTATTATAAAAGGTTCTTTTTCTTTTAAAAAATGCTCTAACGAAAAATTTCTTGTAAGTAAACTTATTTATGTCTGTAAACATCAAGCGATATAGAACTGTTATTAAAGCTGCGTTCTCGACCTTTTAGTTCTGTTGCAAGTACCGCTTTTCTGTGCATCTACATTCCTTCTCTCTTTGGCATACAGATATGAATGTTGAACTGACACCATTATATTTAGGTGGCTGTTCATGTTCACCAGTGTATTTTGTAGTTTTTGGATGCTCACAAAATACATCTGAGATTGTCAACATTTACCCACCTTTTGACCTTGCGATGTAACATATGGAAATCTGGAGCCAGTGCTATCAAGGGTCCTCATGTGCCTGAATCTTCTTGTGCCAAGGAAATATTCATCATTTGTTGATCATAGCAGCCAGGTGTTTATCTGACTTAGGCAGCATTCCTAGATACAGTGGTACCACTGGTTAAGAACTTAATTAGTTCTGGAGGCCCGTTCTTAACCTGAAACTGTTCTTAACCTGAGGTATCACTTTAGCTAATGGGGCCTCCCACTGCCACCGCGCTGCCAGAGCATGATTTCTGTTCTCATCCTGAAGTAGAGTTCTTAACCCGAGGTACTATTTCTGGGTTAGCGGAGTCTGTAACCTGAAGCATCGTCTGTAACCCAAGGTACCACTGAAACTCCGACCAGTGTGGCAAAACCTCTGCTACCTTCAGAATTCAGCAGGTGATTTGGTCCTTCACATAAGGCTGATCAAGTTAGCTTATCAAGGTGGCCCTGTGCTGCATGTTTTGCAGAGGTGCAGCAGCTCAGTTGGCTAATTGACTGATTGGAAAGAATAATAGAATCATAGAATTGTAGACTTGGAAAGGACTCTGAGGATCATCTAGTCATGTAATGCAGGAATATGTAGCTGGCCTGAACCCTGACCTTGGCCTTACCAGCACTATGCTAAAGAAAAGTAATCTTCAAAATTTACTTAGATAGAAGGTCTGATTTGGAAAAATACTGAAGCTGTGCCAGCGGAGTACATTTGCGGTTGATTTCCAAAAGCGGTTGGAAGGTATTGAATCAGGGATAAATTAAGCCCAATAGCTTTTTCTCGTTCTTCCATTTTGTATGGGATACGGTTTCTTTACTATTCTTTCCCCACAGCAGAAAATCTGTAAGTAATTTCGAATGCTGGAGAAAAAAAATCAACTAAATAGATGGATAGCTTCACCCAGCAACTGCATTTAGTTATTGTTTGTACAGCAAAAGCAGATCTACAGTCCCATTTTCTTCCCTCCGTAAAGCTTTTTTGCCTTTCAGCACAGTCATTTACTGTAGTTTCCTTCAGCTAAACTCAAATCACCTCGCTTTATTGACTTTATCAGATGGCACTAAGTTTAAGATCTGCTAACTGAGCCATCAATGTTATTGTGTTGCATTTGACTCCATGGTGTCTGAGAGCTCTGCTAAAGAACATTTTCTTTTGGAACGCTACCAAAATTGTCATATGATGAAGGACACTGTGTTTAGTTCCTCTGACTATACCTAGGCAAGCACTAACCATCTTTCCCCTTCTTAATGCTATCTAGGTGATGTCTAAAAGGAAATAACATGTAGTTAGACAGCTCACTGCACTGATTTTTTTGAAAAATCCTTCTAAGCCCATTTCTAGTTTACCTATCCAAATCATTTTGCTTGGATGTTCTATTGCTTAAATTGCGGGTGGCCAGATTCAATAGTCTCCGTAGTCGCTTCGTTCTCCATTGTTTCAGAGCAAATGTTGCTACGTACTTTGAGTCTCGTAGGGTGATGAGACTCTCTAATAAAGTCAGCACCATCCGGGGTTTCCCAGTTAAGGACAATACACACTGGCCCAACCTGGGATGGGTGAATGTTTGCAAGCTGGCATCTCACCAAAGAGGCAATGAGGGAGGGAACTCACATGGTGGATCAGGTCTTTGAGCAGCTGGGTAGACAGACCAGGCTATGAATCTTCACAGGGCCAAAAATCACGCAACTGGATCCTTGCACTAAGTGATTACTACCGAGCTTGAAGATGCAGTGCCAACCTCCTGAGGACCAAATTTAGTGTCAGGGTAAAGAAGTCAGTCTAAGGAAATGCTCTGCGAATTGAAAATACACTGCTGTTTCAAGTGTTTATGAGACATGGATGGCTCACTATTAACCAGTCAACGCAGATCCTCTATGCAGAATCCACACACCAATTGTGCACAAGCACAAAGCAACACTCGAGCAAGCCCAGCTGCCCATCACATCAGTGAAGAATACTACTGTATTAAGGAACTGAGCATATAGAAGGCTCTCCAGAAAATGTTCATTCAGCCAGATCAACCGTACATGGCTCCTTATCTCTCTTGGGAAACTACGGAAGATAAAATTCAGCAAGAGTAGAAGCAGCTCTTTGCAGGGTTCTCTCTTCTGCGCAGCTGTGGACTGTGTTGTCTGTCTTTGCAGCTGAAAGGTCTTGGCCAGGCATAGGCAAACCCAGGCCCCCAGATGTTTTGGGACTACAACTCCCATCATCCCTAGTTAACAGGACCAGTGGTCAGGGATGGTGGGAGTTGTAGTCCCAAAACATCTGGAGGGCCGGGTTTGCCTATGCCTGGTCTTGACTGTCTTTGCAGCTGATCACCCTGGGTCTCCCACACTGGATCTAATGGCTCTTACCAGTGACAATAAGGAAGGTGTCCCTGACTGAGAATCTCCTGATGATTCTTATTTACAGTAAAGGCTTTCGTTAAAAAAATAAAAAGTTCCCATTGATTCAAATTAAGAACAGAAGCCTCCTCTCTCCTGCTAAGGTCAGGGGAAGTCTTTCCATTGATCTGATGTGTCGGAAGATCCCAAAGGGAGGTTAATTGAATATCTGCCTGGTGGAAGTTAGATAGGTGTGTTAATAATTAAGATCCTAGTTTTCAGTTAAAACCTCTCTCCTGTCTGTTAGCAGAAGCTTCGAAGAAATCTTGAGCACAATGTTCTGTATCTTATAATTGCTTGGGAAATATAATCACTGTTAGCTTAAGCATTTTTCTTGTTTTGCTCCAGCTTCAAAGAGCCATTGTTGTGAGCACTGTTGTGCCCAGCTAATGCTATGCTTGCTAGGAAATCTAGACTGAATATAAATTAAGGTTGCAGTCCTAAACATACTTACTGGGGGGGAGGCTGCACTGATATAATGGGACTTCTGAGAAAACGGTGCATGGTTCACATTAGTCTAAATGCAAAACAACAGACATACAAGCCAATTAAATAATATAACAGCATACTAAAACCAAAGCAATCACCAAATCACAGCAACCAAAACAGCAGTGAGAGAAAAAAAGATAAATATAGATAGATATATGTCTAGGAGGTGCACCTTTGCTCACATCACTCGCCAACCCCCTACCATGCCCTCATATTAACTTCCTAGAGCTTTCTCTTCCCATCCGACACAACCACTAAGCACTCATTTCAACTTCCCAACCCTATTCTTGATGCCACTTCTCTCTTCCATTCAATAGCCTCACATTGCACCTGCTTTTACATTCATCATGACTACTTCTCCCCTTTTCTGTAAACCCCGCACCCCATTGTTTACAGACCACTGCCATGGTAACTTCTTGCATCTTCCTCCTTCACATTGCAAATGCTAAACAACCCTTTTATCTTCTGCCCAGTTACCTCTGTGCCATGAGAAAAGGCATTGAGGGGGCCTGGCCCCCTTCCAAAATATATTGAGGGGGTCCAAAACAATTTGGCCACCTACAGGTAGTGTGCCTGCCCATCAGGATGTTAGATTTAAACCTCTCTATGCACCCCCAGAAATGTGTGTGTGTGTGGTGTGTGTGTGTGTGTGTGTGTGTGTGTGTGTGTGTCTGTCTGTCTGTCTGTCTATCTATCTATCTATCTATCTATCTATCTATCTATCTATCTACACACACCATTTTGCTAGCACTACCAAATTTGGTTGGATCTTGTGACATAAGGAGGAAGACACCAGACCTCTAAACAGAGGATTAGCCACCCCTGACTTACACAATATTTTACATAAGCTTTTCCTTGTGGTTGAATCTATCAAAAGGGTTGCCCCAATTGCATAGTTTCAGTTTTCTTCTGTTGAGGTTATTCTAAATGCCTTTTCCCAATTGTGTCTCACAATTCCATTTTTCTAAGAACTCCAGGCATGCAATGTTATGTTGCTGGGGAAATGTGCTAGTATTTCCCTTTCCGCTCATCACCAGAATGCTCTATTGCATTCTGTGAAATGTAGTCATACATATGTTATGGGCACCTATTGGTTAGTGTCTGTGATGCAAGTGGCAATCAGCAGCACAACTTTCTCTTATGTATGTACTGTTTAGAGACCTTAAAAGCTGTGCAAATGTATCGTTGTTGTCAGCTATATTACAGTTTGCATGTGCAGAGGTTCTGGTCACAAGACCTGCTCAATCGCAGAGGTCAGAGATAGGATCTGCTGCACAATCAGTGTGTGTCTATTGCACAATGTGCTGCAAATTATTAAGGCGGCAACTTCTGGCCCAGAACTTCTTGGTATCCTTCTGATTAGAAAATAATTATGTAGCCAAGTCCTCATAACTGTACTATTAGGAAAGAAAGTGCAGAAGAGGGCTCAGTCTAATCAAGTTTCCTGTTTATGCAGAATGCTTGCCAATAAGCTATCTATCTATATCCTTTTTTTAAAAAAAAATGTATAATTGTCATTCCGAGGGAATTAAATCCAGCTGATTGACAAGAGAGAGGAAAGAAAACTTGACAAGGTATTTTTGCATTACAAATCTGAAGCCAGAAGCAAACAAGGTGTTGTGTTCCTGATATTTACTACTCATCTGTGATCATAAATCACATGTTTTAATTAGGGATTTATGCCAGTGATTTAGCAAAAGCAAAAACACACACAAAACAGGCCAGAGAGTGTTTTCCTTCAAATGAGAAGGTTTGGAATAAGAAAACAGAACTAATAATGGCAAATAAAGGAAGAACATAGAATTTCCATATGCCAGCCCTCAGCCCAGAGCAGCAATCTGGTTATGTCTGGCTAGGGTCAGTTCTTGTGTACCTGGGAATCCATTTGCCCAGCCACTTTTAACTGTTTTCTTTCCAGATCAGCAACATCTATCTGTGGTGCATGTATAGATAATATCCAGCTGTGTGGATGGTGTCCTTCATTGGCTTTCATTTGCCTAGGTTTGGCCCCTGACTACCACAAATCCATAATCTGCTAAGTCAACCAAATTTTTGGCAAGAAAATACCATCAGCAAAAGGATCATTGAAATATGTGGCAAGGTTAGCTTTGTTGCTTGCTATAAGAATGTAAGGTGAGACCTGCTGAATTAGACCATCTAGTCCAGCATTGTCCTCTCAGTGGCCAAAGAGATGCCTATGGAAAGCTCACAAACAGGACCTATGGGCAGCTGCACTGTCTTCACTTGTGTTCCCCAGAAACTGCTATCCAGAAGCACATTTGAAGTGGTGGTTGTTGTTTTTCCAATCAAGTGGTATGTAAATTTTATGGAAGAAAGAAAGAAATAACAATACTGGAGATAATCAAATCAAATTTTATTAAACGGTCACAGACCAGATTAACTGGAGATAATGTAGCAATTAGGGCTAAGCACAGCCACCTCCATCTGCCCCATGGCCTCAACCCAGGGATCAGGGTGACCAGCCCTGGTCTGACCTGGGAACCACTCACCCCATCCTAGATACAGTTCTGAAGTAGTGTGCAGGCAGGGTTTCTGTTTACTTGGGATACTTTTGCAAAAATAAAAACCTAATTAAACATACAGCTGGGAGTGGGACTGGGGAAGGAGGCATTGTACTCCAGAGAGAGAGAGAGAGAGAGAGAGAGAGAGAGACTGAGGCCAGGCCTAGTGAGTACACCAACTCTTCCTCTTAGATCTTGAGCCAAGAAGGTCCCCACCTACCCACAGTTGTCGAAGCCTCCTCCCCCCCCCCAGATCCTTCCTGGGGAACCTGAGACTCTAGGGATACATCTGTCTCTGCTCCACCCTCTTCATACCTCTTCTGGTTCTGGGAGACCAGAGTGGAGGGAAACTGGTCACAGCAGGAGCGGGAGACCCTTCTTCAGCAGCCTGTCTCAATTCTGCCTCTTGGCCCCCCTCTGCTCCAGCCTCCATTTCTGCCTCTGATTCCGAACTGCTCTCTGCCCCAGTGTCTCCCTGCTCACTAAGCCCTGTCACTTCTTTAGCTTCTTCCACTACTCCTCTGCATTCAGTCAGCACATGACAAAGACAACGATCACGCTTCTGGCTCGTGCATTCAGACACCACCACATATCCTCAAGATCTAGTGGAATATAATCATTCTGACCAGTCTCTTAGTCCTGGGCTCTGACATTCTTCTAAGAGTTCCATCAACCCTAAGAAACAAAAGCACTGCCACCTAGTGCTTTTCATCTGTAAATGTCCAAACGTTTTTTTGAAGTAAATAAAATTCATGCCAGTTTTACAGATGGTGAAATCGAGGGAAATTGTTCCTCTGGCTGTTTCCAGAGAATTGCTCTGAGATACAACAATAGCTCTTTTGAAGGTGACAGACATCCTAAATCTGTGCCACTGGCACATACATTCCTCACGATGGCCCTGAGTCTAAATGGGCTGGGCAGGAACTGTGTGGGTGGAGAAGCTGCTAATCTAAACAGAGATGGTAGCACTAAACCCTCCTGTAACAAGTGGGATATTATATTTGAATTCTTTCCTCCACTATTTTCTGTTCAGTGTTACAATCTGCAGGAAATCAGCTGTCTAGAACAGGGGTGCTGTCCACCACCAGGTGGTGCTGAACTGCAACTTCCATCATGACCAATGGCCAGGGATGATAGCAACACCTGAATGTCCACAGGTTAGACACCCCTGCTATAAAAGCATCCCAGCACTCACCTGGTTGGTTAATAGAAGAGTCAGTAAGCTCAGGTCCCCACCAGGATAGTTATTAGAGGACATATGACCATTCATATTCCCATTACATCTTCCCGTTAGAAACTTCCATATGCTCCCTGTTCAGCACTTAATTTTATTACTATTAGATTTTCACACTACGCTTCATCCAACACAGTCCAAGATGCCTGCAGAGATGTCCCACATGCACACACACACACAAAGCAACAAACAGATGCATCAGATCTTCTGCTTTCCAGAGAGCTAATTTAGAGATTTTTCTTATCCCCCAGGACAATTCTCAAAAGAAGTAGAAGAATAATTTAGCTGCAGTGATCTGATTGTTTACTCTGAGCTTCAGAACATTTAAGCAAATATGGCAGTAACATGAGGACAATATAGTTACTGAAACGGCAATTCCTGCCATCCAAGACGCATTGTTGGGAGGATGGAAACAGGGCTGCTGCCTCCCATGTCATTCTTCTCCCAGCTCGCTCAAACAAAAACACCGGCAATCAGGGAATGATGCAATGGGACAGGCACAGCCGGGGAGTGTTGCAAATGCAAATCACAGCTGTAGCAGAAAAGGCAAGACTCTGGTGGGTCGGGGAGAGGTCCCAGAACATTTTGTGAAAAGACTGCACAGGTACACAAAGAGACCAAAGGAGAAAACATTTACAGTTGAGACTCTGCAGTTGAGACTCTAAGGGAGAGAAGGTGGTAGAGAAAGAAGAGAGGTTGCAAGGCAAGCCAGTGAAGGAAGTAAGGGTAAGAAACAAATTCTGGATTGGTAAACACAGTGCTAAGGCAGAAAGAAAAGAGAGGAGGGTGGGTGATGGGAGAATAGCAAGGGGTGTGGGTAGAGACAAATAAGCTAAACAGAGAGGCCCACTGATGACATGGGGTTCCAAATCCTAGTGGTAAGGGTCATCTGAGGCTCTGAGGATTCTTGGGACCTTAACAGGGAATTCTGACACGTGTTAAAAACACACATTTTACCTTTAGAATTTGACACATCTCCAACAATTAAAATTGTCCCAAGAGAGTGCACAAATTTAAAAAGCACCTTCTCTATATCCATTGGTTGTGCCATGGATTCTAACATTTTCCCCTTCAAGACACTCTCTTCTCCATGACAGCACAGAAGATATGAACAAAGAACACCATGGCCCTTTGGTGGTAGGCATCCATCCAGCATCTCCTAACTAGCCTTAACCATTAGAGTCATCCCTTACCCAATTTTCAGCATACCGGTACCAGCAAGCCAAACCTTCTTACATTGCCTTCTGCACCTATGTACATTACTTGTGTGAGCTGAATTAAAACCACCGGTTACATCATTCTGAATCCAATTGTCACATCACCATGCTCCCTCAGTTGAGCTTGTCCAAAGAGGCAAGATTTCTGGGCTGGAATGTGGAGGGTGGGAGTGGAGTGGGGAGAGGTGGCCTGTTCTGCCTTGCATAAGCAAGCTTTTGGATTCTGCCTACCTAAAGATATTTAGCATTCGGCCCGAAGTCTCTAAATTCAGCATGAACCATCCTCAAACTTCCATTTCCTACAAATCAGTCTGTTGAACCTTTTGCTAACTATGAACTGTAGAACCTACAAACACACACCGATTTCCCATTATAATGGCATAATATGATTATATCCCTCAACACAGAGCTATAATAACAACAGAACACTCCAATGGCCTTTGCTATGCCTCTGATTCTTTTCAAAAGCTTGCATGCACTCATCCATAATCTTGAAGAGAATGTGCTCCATCCTCAGCAGTGCTCATAGAACTGTCAACAACCTTGGCTTTCTGCACTTGGTTTGACATCCAGCTGCGATGCTGACAAAAGCTAAACTAAAACTAAACTGAAAATCTGAGAGATGTTGTTGCTCACTTGTCGACATTTTTTGTGATTAACTACTAGGATCCAGATCCTAAATGTGGCACTGTTTGGATATATTTCACATAAATATTGACACACTTCATTTTTTCTCCTTTGAATGCTGTTTAATTAATTTATTATTATTATTATTATTATTATTATTATTATTATTATTATTATTATTTGGTATGCTACTAAACCCTGGCTTTTTTTCCAAACACATTCATTTCATTAGCAGCACACATTGTACACTGTCCATTCCCATCACATATTGACTCAAAACAGCATGGTAGTCGGGTTGAATATTATTTATTACAGTGATCTAGTGAACTTAGACATCACAGAACCACCAAATAACACAATCTCTTTTCCTCAAGGCAAGTAATTAGCCTTCCTATTGCCAAAGGGCTTCCTGGCTGCCCTGTCATTATTATCCCAATGAAAGAAAGAAAGAAAGAAAGAAAGAAAGAAAGAAAGAAAGAAAGAAAGAAAGAAAGAGTACTCACACTTTACATTGTGGGTGTCCTTTGCGGGATCGCACGCGGTGCTAGAGTTCTCAGGGAGCTTACTGGCAAACAGGGACTGGCCTGCCTCTCAGTGTTACTATTTGGAGGTTCACACCCAGCCTCAGTAATCCAGTTTCACTGCTGGGAGGTGGGGCCAGTCCCATTTATATAGGGGGTGGAGCCGACAGTAGCCAGGCAGTTGGCTCTGGAGATTCACCCACACTACTCTCCCTTAGTTTAATGTTTTCTTGTTTGCAGGTTAACTTTTTCTTCCTGTTTAGCGGACACTGCTATGGTCTTTGACTGGTTGCTGTTGAAGGACCAGGAAGACATTTTCCTGCATTGGCAGGTTTTGGCTTCCCCATAGCAATTTGTCACAACCTTGGCGGTTTATGGCCTTAGGTGGAATCCTTTAGTCTTTTCTTCCCTATAATGGGCAGGGGGAGGGGGTTGACCTGGAGTCATTTTGCATGCTGCAGTCCTTCAGTCCTGGCAGGCTTATTTGGCTGTGGTGGCAACAGTCCCAAGTAGTGCAAGTGGGAGGGAGCTCTCTAGCTGACCTCCCCCCGCTCCACCCATAATGCTTCAGTGCAATCCTAGATCCAGCCACCCGGCACCAACTCCTACAAGTGGTGGGCCAGAAAAATAATAATAAAGGGGAGAGCCATGGCTGTATCAATAGTGGGGCCTGTAGGGAGTGGGGCTGAGGCCCTGGCAACTAACAGGTGATGCTAGGTGCTGTTACCAGCTACTTTTGTTCCTTGTGTGGCTTTCCCAACCCATCCTAGAACCAAAGCACAAGGGCAGCTTCCTATTCCCACCAGCATCACCAAACGGATCAAAGCTTCTTTCTTCTTTTCAGTCTAACTTCAGCCGCATCCAGCTGAGAACTCACCTCTGTTTTAGAAGGCAGCATGGGATTAGGCAGCATTTATTTATTTATATACCACGATGCACCTTAAAAACTCAAATACAGTAGTAGAATATACACAGTAGTAGTAGTAGCAGTAGCAGTAGCAGAATCTACACAGCCTCCCTATAACCTTGAATAAAATTTCCCCATTCCAGCTCTCCCCCCCCCCCCCCGACAGGAGTTCTCCTGACAGGTTCTCTTCTCCATTCGTATAAATCCTTCAAACACAACTGTACCTAGCACACCCATGATCCTAACAGAGAAGAAATTAGTCCAACAGATGCCATTGAAACCTGAAGACACCACTGTTAAAACTGCAGAGTCTAGGAGGAGCTTGCTGTGGTGGTTGACTGTTTCCAAAGTCCAGCAATCAATCAAACAGATTTCTTCGTAAGCTGAGTGGTAGAGACGTTTCTTTCATTCTGTCTCCTCTCTTCATGCTTCCTGCATTTGTTATAACTTCATTTCGTTACTTTTGCTCTTTAATTACTCCTTAAGTGCCTTTTTATTCATGTTCCATTTAATACAATTATACCCAATGCTTTATTTTCAGTATCGATTAGAAGTATCTGTGTCTCGTACATAATGTAGCAATTCTCAGACGTTCTCCTTTCTTATTTCAAGTTTTCTAGATTGCATGCTTAATGAGCTCATCTTTCCCAGCTTGCTACATTGAATTTGAAAACACTTTGACACTCCTTCCCTTTTGTCAGATTACACCTCCGGTTATCTGTTTTGCTCTCCCACGCCATTCATTCTTTTCTGGTTCCAACCCATGCTATTACACATCCTTACTCGTAGGCCGCCATCTCGACACACCAACCTCAGGACCACAAGTATAAGAGGCAAGAACTTGAGCTATATGATCAAATCTCAGAACTCGGTCTTAGAAGGTGGCTGATGTATTTGTAAAGTTAGGAAACCAAAGATGATACAACATTCAGTATAATATCATACCTCTTTTTTAGGACTAGAAGCTTGGTATTCCAGCCATGGAATTTGGGCTGCAGGCGATATCAACAATGTTTGAAGGAAATAAGTACAGTGGTACCTCGGGTCACATATGCTTCAGGTTACATACGCTTCAGGTTACAGACTCCGCCTAACCCAGAAATAGTACCTTGGATTAAGAACTTTGCTTCAGGATGAGAACAGAAATCGTGCTCCAGCGGCGCAGCAGCAGCAGGAGGCCCCATTAGCTAAAGTGGTGCTTCAGGTTAAGAACAGTTTCAGGTTAAGTACGGACCTCCGGAACGAATTAAGTACTTAACCCGAGATACCACTGTATATTTAGGGTAGAGAAAAATGAAACAGAATTCGAATCTTTAAGCATATGGAAAGTGGGGAAAGGGAGAGTAAGGACAAAAAACTATTATTTATTGTTGCACGTCACCTCAGTCTCCAAATGGTGCGAGATTCCAGGGGTTCCAAGCATGTTTACCCAGGGTGTGTGTTTCCTTCTGGAAATGAGGCACAGCAGAGACTGTTGTATCTTTACTACATACGGTTTATTTACACATATATGCAATCTGAGCCTACAATGGTGGGCTTTATAGCATTAATATTCCAAGAAGGTCTTTCTTCTCCCATAGCTGCAACCTTAGATTCAAACTGACCTCAGCCACAGCTCTGACCCTCTCTTGCACTTGCTGCATTTTACAGACTGCCGCCTTTAGCAGACTGCAACCTTTTCCCCCTAGTTCACATCAAGAGAAACTCCAATCCTGAACTGAACTCTAATACTTCAAAACTCTCCTTTAGCTTCCAGACTAACTCCGACTTGAGGGAGGAGCACCTCCCATTTGGCTTTCTTAATGGCTCATCACCCAGGTGATTACTAGGCTGGCCTTCCTATTCCCGCAACTGAATCTGTACTGGATCCTGGAATTAAAAGGGGATCCAAGAATTCAGCCTAACCCCCCCCAAAAAAAACACCCCTATATATTTGGGAAATTACTGTAGAATAAAGCAAAGCTGAGTAGTTTGCAAACTAAAAGAACATGTGAGCAAGAGCAAAATATATAAGCAATTAGTAAACATTCTCTTATCAATGATTAACAGAGAACTTTTAGGGTGCTTTAAATCAGCCCCTCCATTAACACCTTGGCCAAGCTGGCTGAGGCTGATGGGAGTCAGAGTCCAGCAACCTCTGTAAAGCTGTATGGTCCACATCTGTGTTTTAAACGTAAGATGGCTTCCCTAAGAGTGAAAGTGGTGCTAGATAATGCATTCCTGTGTAACCTCCCAGCTCAATCAGGTTCTGATTTAGCTTAATAAAGAATCAAGAACTCTTCAAGACAGCCAGTGCCACCCTTCAGTCTTAATTGTGCTGATGTAATTCCACACAGTCACATTTTCTGGCACAAGTACACAGTTAGATTTAGACATTTGAAGGGAAAAGGCTGTCTCGTTCAAAAGACTGCCTGAAAATAGCAGTTGATCAAACTGCACATTCTTAATTATTGACATTTTGCCATAAAATGTTAATTCATGCTGGGGGTATTTCAGACTTCAAAGCATTTGATATTCCTCCTTCCATAATGCAGCTAACCTCTTTCCAATCCAATCAATGGATTTTATTCAAGTGCAAGTCATCAAAGCTTTGTCAACATTTGCCTTGTTTCACATTGATTTAAATCACAACCCACCACAAATTAGAATAATTTAGCCCTGGGCTGCAACCCTATACACACTTATCTGGGAGTGAGTCCATGGGAAACAGTGAGTTTTACTTCCAAGTAAGTTCTGTTCACATTTCCCCCACTCTCAAATCTGCATCATTTCCAGAAATAGGCGATAGGCTGTTGGGATTAATTCTCTCTCTCTCTCTCTCTCTCTCTCTCTCTCTCTCTCTCTCTCTCTCTTTCTTTTCTCTATAAGGTGTTTCAGACAGGGGACATTCCCAACCCAATCTGGGCATGCAAGAGATGGAACCTGGAATTTTCTGCATGCAAAGCAGATGCTCTGAGCTGTGACCGATTCACAGGGAATGCTCAGATAATTACCTCTGTTTGAATACAACACACTGAAGACAATATGTATGCTCTCATATGCTAACAGTGCCCTTCTGCATTCTACGTAGGACAACCAGGCCAGTCTCTACTCAAAAGGACACAGATCTGACATCAGAAATGTCAATCTCAACCAATGGGAGAACATTTTGGCCTCTGAGAATACTCTATAACGGACTGTAAAGTGGCCATACTGGAACACGGAACTTCTGAGGAAGACTGCAGTATGAAATCATGGAGTTACAGTTCATCAAGAGGTCCAGGGTTATAACTTGTACAGTGGTACCTTGGTTTTCAAACTTAATTAGTTCTGGAAGTCTGTTCCAAAACCAAAGTGTTCCAAAACCAAGGCGCGCTTTCCCATAGAAAATGATGCAAAATAGATTAATCCATTCCAGACTTTTAAAAACAACCCCTAAAAAAGCAATTTAACATTAATTTTACTATCTAATGAGACTATTGATCCATAAAATGAAAGCAATAATCAATGTACTGTACTATAAAATAAATAAGACAATATTGTAGATGATAAAAATTAAAATTATTTTTTTTCCTTAGCGGCGCTGATAGTCATTGTTTGGATGGGGGGCTTTTATCCATTTCCGCAGTCACACAATCAGTCAATCAGTAGCTGAACTGGGTTCCACACAGTCTCAAAAACAAAAATGCAAAATAAATAGCAAAAACAAAAGCACCAAACTTAATCCGTTCTGGAAGTCCGTTTGACAGCCAAAATTTTCGAAAACCAAAGCACAGCTTCTGATTGGTGCAGGTGCCCCGGAAACAATAGCCGACAGCCACATCAGACGTTTGGCTTCCAAAAAACGTTTGAAAACCAGAACACTTACTTCTGGGTTTTCGGCATTTGAGAACCAAGGCGTTTGAGAACCAAGGAACCACTGTAATCTGAATTGAGACAAACGAATTTTATCAACACTACGTTTGTTGCTTGACCTACCAATTCCAGGAAGTCAGTGGGTCTGTGAATGGTGATTATAATGACAGCATTATTTTCACTGTCGGTACTTGTCCACTTATCTGTCCAACCTCACTGTTTACAATATCTCTCTACCTCTGTGTATGTGTGCGCACACATGCATGTGTGCATGCGCGCATCCGCACATCTGTAACTCAGTATAAAACTTGAAGAAGACCGTAGTCCATGAAAGCTTATGCCAAAAGAAATGTGTTTGTCCTTAAGGTTCTATATACGCATTGTAGGTTTTCTTAGAACAGAATAGTGCACCCACCTCTCTGGGAATTCAATAATCATATAGAAGAAAGGATTTCAGCAGTTTGTCATGCAAAATTTTTCTTTCCTGCACAGCTGGCCTGTCTTCTTCTGCATCTGGCAACCCTACCGGGCCCTCACTTTTAAAAACCAGTACTGCATCTCTTGAAAACACATCCCACAGCCTGAACTCACACATTGTAGGGGAAGGTTGGTAGCCATGGAAAATGTGTCATTCATGGAATCTTATGTGGAATCTTTTCTCATTTTTAAAAGAAAAAAAATATTTAGTCTTTATTGATTTTCACTTTACTTTGTATATCCAAACAGATGCCAGAAATACACATTAACAACAGAGAAAACAAACACCTCTACAAAAAGAAAAAACCAGGATTTTTTAAAAAAGGAAACAGGAATCTATACAGCTCAGAAGACAAGCAGCAGTGGTGTAAATGGGTGACACAAAAAACCCAATAAAAAGAAAGTGAAGATAAAACCATATGGGATTAAAGCAAACAAACAAAGGAAACAGGACCTTTGGAATTACTTGTATAATGTGATGGAGGGGGCGCTTCTATTATTTCCTTTTGTACTGATAAAACTAATAGATCATACAATGAATTTGTTCGATTTTGAAAGACATTTTAAGAACCTACGCTTCTGTGTCCATTTCTCTACTAATTCTAGGTGCCATACCTGGTGGTACCAATCTTTCAGTGATGTTCCCTTCAAATCCTTCCCAGGAACACAGTTTTGGTTTATGTGAACAACCTGTAACAATCTGCAATATCAAATATAATTTCTTATCAGGGAGGCTTGCTTGGCGCCTTCATTACACAGCTTTAGGCACCAGGCAAAAACCAGGCGTTCATCTGATTAACATTCTATGGATTTTTGAATGTGTTTGTGGGAGGCAGATTATTGGTTTGTTGTTAATTATGTATTTTGTATTCTCATTTTGTATTTTTCTTTTGTGAATCACCCTGGGATCTTTGGATGAAGGGCAGTATACAAAATTAATAAATAATAAAATAATCATTTTAACTCACATGGGAAGGCCCGCCGAAGCCATAAGATGATCAATCCTTTTAGCAGATTTCATGATAATAGCTTCATGCAAAGAAGTCAGTACATGATCTGTGATTTGCCATGTGGAAAACAGTCAGT
Source organism: Podarcis muralis (assembly GCF_964188315.1). Lineage (NCBI taxonomy): Eukaryota > Metazoa > Chordata > Lepidosauria > Squamata > Lacertidae > Podarcis > Podarcis muralis. The sequence goes on along the minus strand of NC_135655.1, from coordinate 93,840,460 downwards.
CCTCTCATTTAAACTGACCCTGTGAATTGCCCCTAAATTTCATGCTGTGGAAATTTTAAGCTCTTGGTGTTTTGCCGAACAGATGGCAACATATTCCAATATACTACTCAGTAATTAGAAAATGGTTGAAGTTTATCCAGTTGAGAGGGAAAACAACATTAGGGAAAGAAAACCTCAACAATTTAGAAAATTGCAGGATTAAAAATAAACCTGAAATTCTATTTTAATGCTACTTTGGGAACTGGAACATCGAGCACATTTAATACAAACAAGCAAACGATTTCCATGATTATTAGTGTCCTTATCACTGAAATAAAGACGATGGATTGGACTGGATGCCAAGGCTAACAGAAATGGTAGTTCCTCTCTTCTAGCAGGATGAGGGACTGCAGGTGGCAGAGGTGGTGAGAGGATCACCGCAGTAATTCCAACTGGTAGGAAGTAAGATGGACAAATACTTAAAGACAAAGTCACAAATGCAGGCATTAAGTCAAAACTGGGAGTGTATCAATAGCTTGGTTCTCATCAGGGAGATGTGTAGCTCAGAATAAAGCGCAGGAGTAGGTTCTGATAGTGCCAAGGCATCATATGTTTCCCAGGCTGCTCGACAAACTTTGCTCCGCTCTGCTAAGTGGCAGACAGAAGGCTCATATGTTTGCTAGTACTTTGGTTGCACTCAAAGCATTGACCTTCTTGCTGTTCATGCAGCTCTGTCTCTGGTGTTAAGGTGTGCCAGGGACAAAGAGCATAGCTGTGCAAACCCAAGTATGTTTACTCTTAAACCTGTCCCATTGAGTTCAATGGGCCTCACTTCCAGATAAGTGTGTGTATAGAATTGCAGTTTATGTGTCATAATCCAGTCATTATGAGGGTCAATTCTTCTTTCTTTCTTTCTTTCTTTCTTTCTTTCTTTCTTTCTTTCTTTCTTTCTAAATTTCTATTCTGCCCTTCCTTATAACTTTAGAACTCCAACATACATAGAACAGATTTTTGTAATGATAAATGGAAACCACTTGTTGAATTTATGAAATATAAATATGACATAAATATGGACGAATACAATACTTTGGAATGGACGTGTCTCTTACTGTTTCTCTTATTTTCTCTTACACTCTCTCCTAATAGTAGTAGAGGTAGTATCCTAATTAGAAAAGCAAATGGTGTTTGTGTTATTAGAGTGATTCAGTCAAAGATTGATGCTCTAGACCATTTGTGTTGGAGGAGGTGGGGCTCACTGAGGGTATCTTAAAGCCAGATATAAGAGCATCAGAAGAGTCCTGCTAGATCAAGCCAAAAGGTCCAGCTAGTTCAGCACTCACAGTCACCAACCAGAGGCCTATGGGAAGCCAACACAGTGGACCTAAGCCCTGCAGCAACTCCTCCCATTTGCACTTCCCAGCAACTGATATTCAGATACTTACTGCCCCCAACAGTGGGTGTAGAACAGCCCATGTAGCTAGTAGTCATTGATGGCCTTATTCTCCATGTTTAATCCTCTTTGACAGCCCTCCAAGCCAATGCTACATATTGTGGGTGCGAGTTCCATGGTTTGAACTAAGCACTGTGTGTAGAAATACAGACCCTCAAAGTGTCCCTATTTTCCAGGGACATCCCAGATTTAGAGAGGGTCATCCCAGTTTCTGATTTGATCCCAGAGTGTCCCACTTTTCCTTAGGGTGTCCCTATTTTCATTGGAGAAATGTTGGAGAGTATGGAGTTATCCGACCTCTGAACCGTCTGAAGGCAATCCTGTATAGGGGAGTTGTTATTTTTAATATTTAATGTTTTATTATATGTTTATGTATGTTGGAAGCTGCCCAGAGTAGGTGGGGCAACCCAGTAAGATGTGTGGGGTATAAATAGTAAAATTATCATTATGAAATGGGATGTCCCTATTTTCATGGGGAAAATGTTGGAGGGCATGGAAGTACCTTCCTTTTGTCTGCCTTGAAGCTTCCAGCATTCTAGCTTTCTTGGAAGGCCCTGGGTTGCAGCATTATGAGAAGAAGAGGAAAATGCTCACACACAATGGATGAGACCTTTCTCCTCAGGCTGTACCAGTACTCCAGGCATGTGCTTTTTCTATTCAACGTCCTTCCCTACCCATTTGAACCAGAGCAAAAGCTCTTTTCATATCCTAGCATGCTCTCAGCATTCCTTCACTGGGACGCATTTCTAGGTGCTTAATCCCGAGAGTAGAACCTGGTACCTGTCCTAACGCTGTCCCCTTCTCAGTGGCGTAGGAAGGGGAGTGCAGGGGATGCGGGTTGCCCCGGGTGTCATCACTGGGAAGGGTGACAAAAAATAACTCTGACACCCACCACATGCCCCTTCCTACACCACAGCAGGAGCACTCTCCCCTCGAGTGATTTCCAGAAACCAGAAGCATTGCTGTCTCCATATTTGCAGGCAGAGCACAGCCTTTATGGTTAGTAGACTTTGACAGCCCTCTCCTCCATGAATCTGCCTAAACTGCCTCCTCTTCTCCATCTTCCTCACCTGCTCACTTTGGCACAGTAAGTCTCTGCAGAGAAAAGCCGCTTCCCTCTCCCGGAACCGGGAGAGTCCTGGCGCGGCCAGCCGGGCAGAGAGATAGGCTGTCCTGGAGGCCAGGAGGGAGAGAGGGGATCTTCCTACCAGGTTTCAGCCGCCTGGAAGGTTTCCAAGGCTTGATCGGGTTAAAATGGGCTGAAGCTGCTTGGGACAGGTTTCCATAAGGGCTGCTTTTCTGGTATTGTTGGGGGTGGTGTGGGAGTGAGTTAATACTTTTTGCTGGGTCTGGGTTGCTCTGGGTTTTATGACTGCATGGTGGAAGCTGCCTTTGGAGGTTCGCTGGCCTAAAAAGTGGCTTTTGAATCTCTGCAGTAAGCCAGAAACCCACCATCCGGCCCCATTTCTTCCCCTCTCCATAAGCGGGCTGCATTCCTCTCGCCGCCACCAACATACGTCCAGCCACAGTCCAGCCGCTAGCTCCTATGGTGGGGGGGAGGGCTTGGGGAATTGCGGGGGAAGAGTTTGGAGATCCACACTTAGGTAAGCATGAAGGCAGAGGCGTAACTAGGTGAGGCGGGGGGCACTGGGCCTGCAGCATGCCTGAGCCACACATCTCTCCTGTGGAGGAGGTGGTGGGTGGACTGTCTGCAAGCTCCACACTGCTTTTCCAAGGAGCGTGGGCCTTGCGTCTGCCCATTGCCTCAGCCACCCTACAGCTGAGGGGGAGGCTTGGGAGAGGCTCCACGCAGTGCGCCCTGCCCTGCCTTGGCTTGCCCCGCCTCCATGGGTGGCTTGCTCCGCCCCCGGCTGCAGGGCACGCACTGCCCCGGGCACCTGAACAGGTAGCTACGCCACTGCCCCTTCTCTTCCAAAAGGATTCCGTTGTGCTGCAAACTCAGCAACAACACCAGGGAATCGAATTATTTTTCTGGGTTCTCCTTTCACAACCTTTTCATGACAAAGGCTATGCTCATTTGCAAAGGACTCTGGGCTCCCGCATGCTTAAAAGAGCAAAATATTCAATAATAATAAAGCATTGTTTTTTCGCAAGCTGCAGGTGACAGCAACACTGTTTCCCCTCCGGCCATGAATCCTAACTATCCAAAAGAGGAAGCGTTGATTTAAATCCATACAATATCATTTAAACTGTTGCAAGTTCCTCTCTGAGCGGCTAGTTGTTCCATTCTGTGTTGGGTTTTCAAGGCAGCTGATGATAAAACTAATGCCTCGGGAGATTCTTTTGTAATCGCTGCTTTCCTATAACTATTTCTTTCCCCACTTGCTTAAAGCCCGCATTTCAGAGCCACTCTGCATGCAGACTCTCGAGGAGCCAGGTTCACTTCTAAGCCTCGGATTCAAAGGCTCGAGATAAAGAAGGTTGCAATGACCTGAGAGAACACAATATATTTCCCTCTAATTGCTTTTTGTATGTGTGTGTGTGTGTGTGTGCTGTTCCTCTTTTCCTTCCCTCCCTCTCCCTCCTATCCGAATGTTTAGTGGCTGAGACCTGCTGGAATTTCAGGGCATGGAGATGCAGGAGGGCCAGAAGAGGAAAGTAATCACTTTCTGGCAAGGTTTTTGTCAAGGCTGCTTAAACCCCCAGAGGACTCTTAGTGGCAAAGGCTTGGCAAGGCGCATCAGACAGCATTGTCACTGCTGCAGTTAATTCAAGCCTGAAGCAGGGGCAGGCTTACTGGGGGGAAGAGCAGGTGCTGGGTTTCACTCACACCTCCAGATTCACAATGAAGCAAGGACAAGGGGGTAAGAGGGGGCGGGGTGTGAGTGCCTGTGCCAAAATATGAATGACAAAAGAAAGAAAGAAACACAGAAAGAATTGCTGTGTTCCATACCGCTTCCTCTCAGTTTTTCAGCACTCAACACAGCCATCCTTTGAAATGCACACTTGTTGTGCATTTTTGCAGTGTGGATCCCCAACCAAATAGCATGTACGGAAATGCGTAGAATCATAAAACTTTAGAGCTGGAAGGGATCCTGAGGATCATCAAGTCCAACCCCCTGCAATGCAGGAATATGCAGGTGTCCCACATGCGGACTGAACCTGAAACCTCGGTGTTATCAGCACCACGCCCTAAGCAACTGAGCTATCCAGCAGCATACTGCTAGGGCAAACTGTGCATAAAAACACATATATAGGTGAAAATAACATTAAAAATGCATGGCATTGTGGGAAATGTGCATATAGGGCCAAAGCAGCTCTTTGTATTTCCACATCATATTTCCACACACCCTCCCTGCACTCTCCCGGTTAAGCCTTGCTGCATCCATGTTTAAAGGGGGAGGGAGGTTCTTCACACAACACCTAGCTGTGCCTCCCCCCCCCTTTTAAAAAGTGTTGGGTGAGCTGCGAGGGGAGGGACTTTGGGTGAACTATTTGGGGGAGGGGGAAGGAGATGGGGGAGGTGTAGATGGAGGGAAATTGTCAGGTGGTGGGGAGGACGGTTGGCAAAGGAGTAGACAGGGTTCATGAGCAGAGTGAGCAAGGACAGCAGTCCCTAGTGGGTAAAGGGCTAGGAGGGGTTGGTGAATGGAACAAACAAGGGTGGCAGCACCTGGTTTGTCTGTGTGTGTGTGTGTGTGTGTGTTGTAGTGAACCACAGGCAGCCAATGTAATGCAAAGAGCGGGATGTCAGCTGCTAAGAACAGAGTTCTTCACTGTTCGCTTCTCTCCTGCTCTTCCCCCATGACTTATTCCCAACGGCTGTGTAAATCTGTATGCGGAAATCTCTTGTAAAGCCACCCACTGCAGCCTAATTAATGGAACAGAAAAGTAGCCACATTTCAGTCTCTTCCCTAAGCAACCCTTATTAAATTACCCCTGACAGATAATTCTTCAGGTCTATTATGATGCCTCCTCTACAATATATAAAGCATGATGGCAACCTTTATGCTCAGCCATTAAATATATTAATTGATCGCCTAGCATTTACGCAATTACTCCATTAATTCTAAATAGCATATTGCAGACCTTCAAAGGAGGCGTCTTTTCTTTTTTTCTTCTTTTTTTAGGACCCTGAATTAGGGCAACAGTTAATCTTAAGTATCCTGGGACGACAAAATACGCTTTCTTCTACCTGAATCAATAATCCTTGCCCCATCTGATCCCTCTTGCCTCATCCACCTTGAGAATATGATGCGACCTAGGAGGATTTTAAGCAGATGTAAGATCACAAGCTACAGTGACTGGAGGCAGCCTAGCAGTGGTACATTTCTTTGGTTACAAAATGTTCTAGCTTATTCTTAGCATAGCCACTTGGGTGCTGTTGAAAGCAGGCCTTGGACTTCTTAGCATCCTATACCCTTTTAAATGGGTTTGTAGGAGGGAAGTTATTGTTCTGCTGTTTCTGTTTTAACCATATATTTGTGCTTTTATCTTGCATTTTTATCTCATGAACTGCCCTGAGATCTTTGGGTGAAGGGTGGTATATAAATCTAGTAAATAATAATAATAATAATAATAATAATAATAATAATAATAATAATGATAATAATTTATTTTTTAAAAAAGGTTGTTGCATAGTGTGGTCCATAGTCAAAGAATACAGGAGTCATAGTTCAACAACATCTGAAGTAAACTCCATTGGCAACCCCAACTTAGGTAAATAGTATCATAGGTTTGCAGAGTTGGAAAGCCCCACAAGGGTCATCTAGTCCAATGCTCTGCAATGCAGGAATCCTTTTGCCCAATTTGGGGGCTTGAACCTACAACCCTGAAATTAAGAGCCTCGTGCTCTACTGACTGGAGCTAAAAGACAGGAAGTGATATAGATCAAACAAGTTGAAGTGCATTTTTCCTCAAGAGATACACAACCATTAGGAATGAGCCCTCACACCTTACACTGTGGGCGCCCTTTGCAGGATCACACGTGGCGCCTCGGGCTCCTGGGGACCTATGGGCTGACTGGGCTGGCCTGCCTCTCAGTGATATTCTTTGGAGGTTCCCGCCAAACCTCAGTTAGTGATTTAGCACTGCTGGAGGTGTGGCCAGTCGCATAAATAGGAGGCGTAGCCGGCAGCAGCCAGGCAGTCGGCTCTGGAGCTCCACCCACCCAACTGTCCCTTAGTTTGATGTTCTTTTTGCAGGTTAACTTCCTGTTTAGCGGGTGCTGCTACGGTCTTTTGACTAGTTGCTGTTGAAGTGCCAGGAAGGAATTTTCCTGCATTGGCAGGTTTTGTCTTCCCCATAGCAATTCGTCACAACTTTGGCGGTTTAAGGCCTTGGGCGGAATCCTTTAGTCTTTTCTTCCCTAAAATGGGGGTGGGGGCATGAAGTGGTGACTCACCGCCGCGCGCGTGGCAGCGATTCCAGGGTCCCCTCTTAAAGGGGTTGTAAATGGGTGTTACTGGCCATACACTGAAAACTTGTCAGTGAACTCTCCTGCGTTGTGGGGATACGGGATGGGCTGCCTGCATACACACGCGTCTTGCAGTGCACCTCCCATATCCCATTCACCCTGAGGAGCCCCAGTTCCCCCGGCTGGGGGGCTGGGAGGGATACACGCCCAATGCCTAAGCCAAGGTTTTCCTACATTTGAAAGTTTCATAAAGTTGTGGCCAAATTTTACTTCCATAACACGTTGTCATGAGTCATTATTCATTCTGGTGGTCCCTGGGGCCGGGTGGGGGGCTCCATCTGGTCACGCAAACACTGGCCTGCATGTGCTCCAATTGGAGAACAGCCTTTACCAAAGGTGTCATGGGTTCTGAAGACGCTCAAACTCAAGACGAAAGGAAGAAATGCGCTAAGAGGAAGGCACGCTTGGCAAACCCTCACCATGATCAACTCCTGCCCGGAAACCTATGTCCCCGCTGTGGAAGGACGTGTGGATCCAGAATTGGCCTCCACAGTCATTTACTGTTAAAACTGTGTTTATGGAAGACAATCTTACTTGGCTATGAGTGATCGCCAAAGAAGAAGAACAACTCCCATCAGCCTTAGTGAGCATGCTTAATGGCCAGAGATGATGGGAGTTGAAGTTCAGCAACATTTGGCAGGCAGGCCAAATGTTCCCCACAGCTGCCATAGATAATAGTGGAAGTGCTGCCTGCAGCAACTGGGGTGAAGATTGTGTGTTAAAAACCTCTAAGACAGCTTGCTTAGATACTCCATAGCATGGTACCCTGGCTCAGTGATGGCAGAGTCCACCTTAAGAAGAGACTGGTTGAAGTGAGTGTTTCTAATAATGTCAATGAAATCGAGAGAAAGAATGATGGCAGAGGGTTGAATGGAGGGAAATGAAGTTATAGTTAATTCTTTCAGTGTGCAACATAAATGAAATGCCTCTTCAGAAATTTAACGGCAGCAGAGAACCACAAATGCGCAAAGGTGAAATAATCAGTCTGCATTTGTAACAGCTACCAAAGGGAAAAGGAAAGGAAAGGATGAAATGTAAAAGGATCCCTTTTCAGTTTTTTAAAAATGAACTGCATTACATATTTTAATGTCTGCATATCCCTTGGGGTTTGTATATTTCGGTCACATAGTTATCCAATTAAAATGAAAACTCAGTGTGTTATCCTTTAGGCAAGGACGACTGCCAGCTGCAAAGTTTTATAAAGTCTTTAATCTTGTCCATAAATATTTAACAAGAATTGGTTGGTACACAAGCTGAAGAAAAGTACAAAATCAAAGGCAGGAGCTCGGCAATAACCCCTGCATTGTATGGGTGGAGGAGAAATTCTTAGCAATAATATTGCTCTTGTTTTTTAAAAGCAAATTAAAAATATTATTAATATGCATGCAGGGAATTTGCTAGGCTCGTATATTCTTTCCCCTTTGAGCTTACAGGCTGCTAGAAGCATTTGCAGAAGCTCATTTCCTGGAGCAGATCTCCTACTGGTAAAAGTAGTTCAAGGATCATAGGCACATCCCTCAGTACTTGAGAACACCAGGACAAAAATTTAGACCTTTATCCATCGTGGCTGATCAAAGAAACCAGTGGGGAATAGTTGGCTAGCCTATTGGCCAAAATTGTTGGAGGATGGAATTCAACACATGTGTTTGTAACTTAGAATCATAGAGTTGGGGTGCAGTGGTAGCCAAACTTGGCCCTCCGGCTGTTTTGGGACTACAATTCCCATCATCCCTGACCCCTGGTCCTGTTAGCTAGGGATGATGGGTATTTGGCCACCACTGATCTAGTCTAACCCTCTGCAATGCAGGAATCTCAGCTAAAGCATCCATGATAGATGGCCATTCAACCTCTGCTTAGGTTGAACCTCTGCTTAGGAAGGAGAGTCCACAACCTGCCGAGGGAGACTGTTCCACTTAAGTGGCTTACATACAGCTCTCTGGCAAAGAGCCCCTTAAACCAGAAATGGGGAACCAGATGTTACTGGATTCCAGCCATCATCAGCTCTAGCCAACACCGTCAGCATTCGCACAATTGAGGGGAGTTGCAGTCCAACAAGGTCTGGAGAGTCCCAAGTTCCCCATCCCTGCCCTAGGCCAAGGGAGGAGAAGGAAAAGGAAGGTTGGAAGCTGTGCTGCACTTAAGGGAAGGGGAGAGTTAATTCACTGTGCCTGAATATGTCACAAGGAGTGTCGAACATTATGATAAACTCTTTACCAAGAGTTGTGTTTTTCCTGCCTCTCCCAGAGCTTTGTAATCAGGGGTTGGTTTTTATTTTAGTCCACGATGATGCATTATATACCAGCGTCAGTTTTGCCCAGGAAAGCAGTGGGAAAGTCTGCCATTGCAAGAAAATGGCAGCTGCAGTGAGCCGAAAAGGGTTGGCCTTCCTCTTCCAGAGCTGTATTCCAATTCCAATTGTCTGTTCTTATCTGCCCAGAAAGTCATTAATATTTCAAGACTAAGAAGGTCATAGAAGTTCTGGGCTGCAATGTGCAATCTCCTATTACATCAAAGAACAGATGCACCAGTGGCATGCATTTGGGGGCCAAATGTTTTGAGATGTAATTTTAGAGTCCCTGAAAATATTACAAGCTGGCAGAAGGGTTTCTATTATAGCTGCATGCTTCAGAGTTATCAATAAAGACAAAAAGTTCAAGCAGGTTCACAATGGGAAATAGCATACTTGGATTCCATTAGATAAAGCGGAGAAAGAGCTAAAATTACCAGAGCTGACTTTGCTGCACTTTTCAATTGAAAATTTCAGCACCGCTTTGAAGCGGCTAGCAGGGGAGACTTGGGCTTCAGCTCTGCTTTCCAGTTCTTTGTGTGACCTTGGGAAAGTCACTTGGGTATGTGTGTGTTTTACACTTCTCTTCAAGGTTGAGGAAGACAACGTTTGATGTTTCACAAAGGTGTTTTAAGGTGTTTTTTTAAGGTGTTTTAAGGTCAAGGAGATTCCGTGAAAAAATGACTTTTTAATGAACTTGCAGTTGCTGCATTCCACTACAGTGTCCTGTTCAACACACCCATGCCCCACAAAATATTGGGCATCTGGCCTGCAGGAAGTAATAAATTGTATTTTAATAATAATAATAATAATACAATAAAATATATTAGCAGATTTAATATGTGTTTTAAAAAGCCCTAAACGGCCTCGGTCCAGTATACCTGAAGGAGCGTCTCCACCCCCATCGTTCTGCCAGGACACTGAGGTCTAGCTCAGAGGGCCTTCTGGCAGTTCCCTCGCTACGAGAAGCCAAGTTACAGGGAACCAGGCAGAGGGGATTCTCGATAGTTGCACCCACCCCGTGGAACGCCCTCCCACCAGATGTCAAAGAGAACAACAACTACCAGACTTTTAGAAGACATCTGAAGGCAGCCCTGTTTAGGGAAGTTTTTAATGTTTGATGTATTACAGTATTTTAATATTTTTTTGGAAGCCACCCAGAGCGGCTGGGGAAGCCCAGCCAGATGGGCGGAGTATAAATAATAAATTATTATTATTATTATTATTATTATTATTATTATTATTATTTCAACACATCCGATGCAGGGGTGGGTGTGGACGGAGGAGATTGTTCTGCTGGAACAGGCCCATAGAGGAATTGATGGTAGATCATAGTGCTTTTTTGCAAGAGGCACAAAAGATGTTGGTGCTCCTGAATCTCCATCCTGGTGAACAAGCGTCAAACTTGGATGGAGATGCAGTAGAAGATCAACTCAATGAGTTCTGCGGATGGTCCTCTCTGGAGTGTTGGATGGTTGCCTCAGTAGAGTCAGAACTAACATGGTGACAGTGATGTATTGCAGGCAGTTGGTGCAATGGACATTATTTGTGACAGGGGCTCATTGGCTAGCTCACCATAATAATTTGAAATATGGCCCGTATTAACAAAGCACCTTTTAATAAGTGATCACTTCTCATCTATTTTAATCACCTCATCCATTTTAATCACCTGTGACCTGCCCTAAACTGTGTATGGGGGCAGCTGCTCAGTATACACACTACTTGTTGATTCAGTGCAAATCTTGTCTCTTAAATCCGAAAGCATTTCTTAAAACACCACAAACCTAAATCTAAAAATGTGATCAATAAACTGTGAATCAAACAGAAACAAGGGATCATTTGTCATATTTAAAAAGGGAACGGAAATGTAATATAAATGTAAAGCCAGAGGCCCATGTCTCTATTTCCAATCTGCTAGTTTCCCAAAATGGTTTCTATGGCAGCAGAAAATGTGAATGTTTTATTTTTATTATTACTACTGTTATTCAAAGAAACTGCTGCACTTAAGAACAATCACTTATTCCATGAAATATTTTGTTTTCTTATGCTATGCCAGAAATGATACAATATCAGGCATTTATATACTGCAATACTGTATATAATTCGACTATAAAAGAAGACACGTCCAAATGTGTTTCTTTCTTTCCCTCTCCCCACATTTTAATTCCCTTTCCAGTTGAAACTTTTACCATTTGTGGAATGAAGGCAGGCATCTGGTTGTTGTCTTATAAACAGCTGGAAGGGAGAACCTAATTTAATTAACAATATTAAGTGAGGAGAAATGGAAAGAGCAAGAAAATTAGTCATGATTTGCCATCAACCCTTCCTTTAGATTTGCAGAAATGAGATTACATTTAGAATAAACAGCTGTGTCGTTGATCATCATCTCCAGCGTTCAAATTATGAGCCTTTTAGATTCTCCTTTTTTGAGTCTGACAACAGAATTTAGTAAGGGCTACAGATTGAGCAGACATGTACGACGTCGTAGTTGTGAATACATTTCCACTGAATGGAGACTCAAGGCTAAAACAACTTGTAATCACTGTTCAAAATCTAAATATTGCAGATCAAAAGCCACAAGTGACTGGAGATGCCAGGAAATGTATTTAGTTAATTGAGTTTATATCTGGCCCTCCCTTGGAGGCTCAGGGCAGGTAACACACTTTGCTATAAATAACGTAAACGAAAGTGAATAAACTGCAAATTACTCATCTCTGTCTGACAGCACAGGGGAAAGTCTTCTACCACTTTCGAAGTATGCTTAGGGTAGCACTCCAGCAAATCTTTGGGGAAGCTTATTTATGCAATGCGAATGTGGAGCACTCCTGATACCTCATGCATGGGGGAGAGGACAGAACCCTGAGGCATCCCCACAAGTGAGAGCCCAGGGGTCTGAACACCACTTTCTGGACACGGCCCGGAATGAAGGAGCAGAACCACTGTATAACAGTGCCCCCAGCTCCCAGCCCCTCTAGACCAGGGGTCAGCAACCTTTTTTTCAGCCATGGGCCAATCCACTGTCCCTCAGACCATGTGGTGGGCCGACTATATATGGGGGTGGGGAATGAATGATTTCCTATGCCCCACAAATAACTCAGAGATGCATTTTAAATAAAAGCACACATTCTACTCATGTAGAAACATGCTGATTCCCGGACCGTCCGTGGGCCGGATTGAGAAGGCGATTGGACTGCATCCAGCCCTTGGGCCTTAGGTTGCCTACCCCTGCTTTGCCTGCATATCTGAAATCAACCCACATCAGCAATGACACAGGGCTTTGTAGGTGGAACATAGGGAGCTGTCTTATGCTGAGTTATGCTGTTGGCACTTCCAGTTGCATATTGTCTGCACTGACTGGCAGCCCTGGAAATGCCATGGATTGAACCTGGGATTTTCTGTATGCAAAAACATGTGCTCTACCACCATGCTACGAGCCTTTCCTGCTGAGCTATGAGGCTCTGAAGCCTGGCCATGACACACCAGCCAGGACAGTTTTCCTTTTATATATTGCATGTTCATTGCAGCATCTGAACCTACTCCAGCTGAGGAATCACACACCTCCTCCCCAAGCTAGTGAGCCCCAACTGGGCTGTGGGTCCTTGCCTGCCTTAGCCTCCTAGAGCGTACCTCCTGCAATCCGAATAATTCAACCAAAATAAACAAAACCAGGGAGGTCCATGCCATGAAGTGAATTGAACAGGAGTGATGGAGTTGCAGTCCAATAATATCTGGAAGGCCACAGGTTTCCCCAACCTCTAGAGTGAGTGTGAAATATTGAACAGAAGCAGTGGTCTCTTAAGGTGTGGCTTTAATGTGTTGTGAATATGTAAGGCCTTGAGATATATTGCCCCTTTAGTGAAGACTGCAGATTTGGGGGGTGGGGTATTAATGGTTCTGGTTTTACAGCTATTTTGCTCATCATTCCATTTTGTGGAATGTGTCTTTTGTATTCTAATGTGCATGTACATTGTCCTGGGCTCCTCTGGTAGGAGGAGCAATTCGGAAATGTCATAAACAAACTGAATGATATGTCATAAGCATTTTGGTAAATATGGATTTGCCATATGGAAAACTAACGGAACCATCAGAAAACGTGGCGAAGGACACAAATGCCAAGAGCCGAGGTTTCTTGGTTGGAATTAGCTGCTTAAATGCCAAATACGTATTCTAAATGGATTGGGGGAGGGTAGGAGAGGGAAGGCTGATCTGATCTGAAGGAGAGTGCATAGTTGGCAGAGATGAAGACGTTGCAAGGAAGTGGAGGAGGGGAATACATAAAACGCAGCACTGATTTCATTTCCTCGCTTCATGTTACACATATATATCTCCTGATGAATATTTTCCCACATGGTCTTTCTAGAAACCAGGAAAGAATGGTATTTTAAATATTACTGCAAGCTAAGCTTGACCTTTAAATATTAGCATTTAAATATTAATGAAATAGCAGAAGGAAATCGGATTGACAGGTGTAATACAAGTCAGACAAAATAGCCCAGTAAAATTATATGCTGCTTTGAAGTTCCCATTAGTGATAACGAGGGATGTGCATATACTTCTGCATGCTGATCTGAAAATGGACTTGGGGGAGAAAAAATCCAGGCTGAATAAATGAACAGGAAATTGACTTAGAAGTAATTATTCTTCCTCCATAACTTTTGGGGCAAAATTCTTTAAATTGCACAAGTTCCTTAATGCACATAAGTGGACCTGCTCTGCATTTTTTTTAAGGAAAAAGATTGGCTTCTTGTCACATTCATTTCCTAAAATACCATACTCAGAAGGTCCTTTTCATTTCACAAATTCAGTCAAATCTCCATCTTTCACATCACCCCAGCAAACTGTCCTGTTTCTTGTTAATAAATGAGCACCTCTGAAATATGCATGGATCTCAAGTATAGTTTGGCTTTAGTGTTAATAAGGGAACAATCACTCTTGGTTCAATCCACCATACAGTTCAATGTGCTTAAATCCCACAGAAATCAATGGTACATAATTACAGTTAAGAGTGGCCTGGAATTACTCTCATTGGCTGCAGATGAGAAACAATAGGTTGAGAAAGAGAGTTTCATTATCTAACAGAGGTAAGCAATTTTTTAAAAAATAATAATAAAAAAAACATTTTTGGAGGTATCCGATTCAGATCTCACAAATTAACTTCCAGGCCCTGAGTCATTTGCTTGTCCAAGATGTTCATTTTCCATCTGTTAAATGCTCATAGACAGGGGTCACCAATGCAGCACCCACAGGCACCGCTACCTTTTATAGTGCCTGAAAAAGGTCCCAGTAATCCACAATACAGAGGGGACAGTTTGCTCTATCTTCCCAATTCTTGGTTGTGCTTGCTTGACTTCTACATTGTACACAGCCCCTTAAACATTACCACATTTCACTGAATGTAAAGGCTTTCAAAAGAGGAGAGATGCAAATAAGTTTTCTCTGTGAGCAAGCACAGTGGTTGTGGATGTAGGTGTGTCTCTTGATGGGGGACCTGCTTTGAGGAATGGGCATGTCTGTTCCCGTTGTGATCCTGTATCTTTTTCTGTTCTTTTAGATGTGGCAGCCATTTTGTGCAAAGCCACATTCCCATGGCAGCCATTTTGTGACTGATGCCTATGTGGCACTTTCTCAAAAATCCAAATGTGCCCACCGGCCCCAAAGGGCTGGTGACCCCTTTTTGTTACGGATTTAATATTGCTTATTGGTTTATTTAATCTTAAAATTTCTGAACCACTAGACAGATCTCATGGCAATCGACAACAACATATAATAAAAACAAAATGTAATCCGTTCGTATGACAAGAAAAAATTAAAACAGCAACAGCTAAAATCCCCAAACAGACTACAGCCTGAGCAAATAAATAAGTCTTAGCCTGGCAGGGTAAAACACTGTAATCTTGACACAAGTGAAACCTCTCCTGGGTGCTTATTTTGGATTTTAGGTATGCATATGCCTCAGGCTTTAGTACTAAACCTTCTGCTCAGGCTCTCTGTGAGGATTTGAGAAAGGCTGTAATACACCTGAAAACCAAACCCCAGGCACAGAATAGTCCCTGTTGGCTTTAAATTCATGAACTGAGATGCTCTTGCTGAATCAGCGGACACTGAAATTGTGCAACATCTCCACAAATTAGATGGACCGGGTTGATCAGGTTATCTCGGGGCACATGCAATGAGAAACGTCATATGCCTCAATTTCATCCATAACGTGACACGTCTGAAATAACTTCCTTCATCCTCGCAAAGTCATGGATTTATTTCTCTTGACTCACATTATTCCAGGCTCAGGATTATTATTTTTCTTTAATAAGTTGCCATCTCACCAATTGAAATGCTAGGTTCTTTTGGACTTTCTGCCTCCTGGCGTGCTATAAAATATTTATTCTGTTGCCATTGAGAAGATGTGTGCAGGCTTGGATGTCACTTAATTTTGTTTTATTTAATGTCTTGAGGTTTTCCAGGGCATATCAGCTGCCTCCATTTCTAGCTTGCTGTTATTAAGGTCTCAAAGACTCAGTGAGTCCTGGAGGAAAGTATAACATGTCTGTTGCATTCCCCGAACCTCCCAAAAAGTGAATTCCATCAAGAAATTATGTAATAATTACCAGCAATCTTTTACATCACCCTTCTGGTTAATGCACATTTATGAAGAATTTTGTGGGTATTGGGCACACTGTTGCTGTGCATATCAGGACTTCTGATTAATGCACTGGAACAGGGAACCTGGGTTCAAATCCTACACTGGTTTTATCTCAACAAAGTTCAAGTGGGAATACGCCTGGCTTTTTTTTAAAAAAAGGAATCAGCTTTTCATATATATATATATATTTTCTGAATGCTTTTCCTGAAGGCTTGCTGCTACTTAGTGTTAGGAAAATCTCCCTCAGGACTGCTGCTCATGGCATATTATGTATAGATATCTGGAAGGTTCCTTTCAGAAATGGATTTAAATATTAAGAAAGCCCTGACTTGTATAGGAATGTGGTTTGTTTAACCCACTGCAACAGCCAGTGTAGTGGTTAGTATGTCCAACTGCACATAGTTGAGTTCAAGTCTTCGCTTACCTATAAAGCAGCCTCTGTGATCTTAGATTAACCAAGTTAACATACTTCACTAAGTTGTTGTAAGAATAAAATAGAAGAACCTATGTATGCAATCCTGAACTTCTTGAAGGAAAGGTGGGGTATAAATGTATATAATGAGAGCTTTGCCAATGAATGGAAATTGAAGCAGTGGATTCTTTGAATTGTTATTACCATTATAACTTTTCATTTCTTTGCACTGAGAGAAACCATTATGTTAGTTCTAGGGGGACCCAATGCTGTCACTTTATACCAATGTATTTGTTCTTCAACATTCTAGTACAGTTGACATGCCATTTCTTTTCCTGTAGTACGCTTCAAAGGATGTGTCTTTGGTAGTAATTTTCAACCTATTATTATCATATATGTAGCATGAAGTGTATCTGCAAAACCTCCTCCTCAAATTTCATATCTATCAATAGCATGTCCAGAGACATTGCGAGAGCTTCCACAGTCTCACTATGGATCCATTTGAATGAGTTCAGAGACCTTCTGAAATCTGGTGGGTTTTGTAAAGCAGTTTGCAACCCCATTAACCCCTGTATCACCAGATGTATCAGCAGCCTCTGCTTTCCTTAAGGTAACCCTTTCCCTCATTGACTTGCAACTGTGGTGGCTAGCCCCAGAATGACTACATCCAAAGTTGCTGCAGGAAAGCTTGCCCATGGCTTCATTGCTCTTTTCTTTACCTGCTACTCCTTCTCTGTCCTAACTCCCTTCGTGCTTGAAACTCCGTCCAAATGTGCTATTCTCCATGCTTTTAGCCTCTGGCTCCTTCAGCATATCTCCTTTTCCAGCAGAGCTGCCCTGTCTGGGCTCTTCCAGTCTGTTTAACTCACCTCTGCAGATGATCATCGAGCTGACAGCTTGAACTGAGCGTTTCTGCCCCAGCCACTATTGACAGATATGCACAACCAAAGACCGATCCAATGTTCTTGGGGTCAAACTAGAGGTTCACATGGCATACAGCTGCTTATCTTGCTTTCCCCCCTTCAATAACCACAGGTGTGGGGAGCTTAATTCTTACAGCATGTGAAGTAAGGTGTCCCCATGTCTTTAGTCCAAGCCTTCCAGCCACACTGGAGAGAAGAGCCAGCCCAGTATATTTTGGCACCTGAGACAAACCACAAAATGGTGCATCCTCTCCACCAGGGAAGAAGGGGTGAGTGAAGATCTACATCAGCAACAAGGGTGGAAGGAGACCAGCAGCACCTCCTATTCGCCAAGGGGCCGCCGTAGAGTGGCATAGGAGTGTGCTGCCAAGGAGATGGTAGATCTAGCTTCCAAGGAGTGTGCTGCAATCTTTCCTTGGAGGTCAGAATTGCTGCCCCTGTGAATTCTGCCACCTGAGGTATTCACCTCACCTTGCCTCATGGGTGACCTGGTCCTGCTGGGAAGATCTCCCTTTTGGGAGAATGATGTGATAAACCTCTGCACCATATGCTCTGCTCTCTCTCCCTATCTCCCATCATTTTTTATTTTTTGTTCCCTTCTCCATTGGTCCTATTAAAACCTATTAAGCAAGTGCACCTGCACACACACACACACACACACACAAGCACTGAAGCTGTTACAATTTCACCTCCACCATTCTCCTCCTGCTCAACTTTCTCCCTTGCATACACATTTGTCCATATAACACAAGAATGGACTTTTAAGGCTGGGTGGTCAGGAGAGGATTAATGGAATCAAAAGGTTGAAGTTTGACAGACGTGGGGTGCTGGTCAGGACCTCACCCTTGATGTGACAGCTACTGAGGGGGGAACTCCAGAACAGATTCAATGCTCTCCTCAGACCGCACATTGTGGGAGAACATTGCGATAGTTGTCCCTCATTACTGATTTTTTCTTCTTCTCATGGACTAACCTCTGATAAGATTCATGGCTCCTCCGAAACCTGTTCTTTCATAGAAGTTCTGAAGCCATTGAAAATTACTGTTTTAAGGGGACTGTCCAGATGGTTCTGAGTTTAGGGGCTGCATCTTCTGTTTCAGCTCTTTCAGTTGGGCAGGTTCTCCGCATGGCTAACATCTGCAGCTATGGAATCAAAGTGGACCATGAGTGGCTCCACTTGCTTGCTACTCAGGAAGCTGCCTATGCAACAAACAGCCCACCTTTCCAAATCAGAGAAGCTGGATATATTTATTATTATGGTGTGTATATACTCTGTGTGTGTGTGTGCACATACATACAGGAAATTTGTTGTGGCAGCGTATAATACATAATAGAAGTGTCCTATCCTACTGAACTGAACTAGACAGTTCATGAGCTTTTTTCCAACATTGTATGATTTAATTTCTGGCTGGCTAGCTTTGTACTCTGTCTTGCACATCTTTTCTGAAGCCTGTTATCCCTTCAAATTCCGTAGAGTTACCCACCAGAACAAGAATTACTGAACAAGTTAAAGCTTCAGGTTGTATTCCCAGACCTGCCTGTCTCTCTATCCTGCATTTTTTTAAAAAAATAATATTATATATATTGCTCTCATCTATTAAAAAACAGTGCCATCTTCTGGTTTTGTCATTAAAGCACCTTTCTGTCAGAAAGAAGCGCCGCTTCAGTTAATGAATGTGTTTGATCTTGAAAGTTAAGCTTGCTTTGAACTTTTACAGGAAAATGCCATTGATAATAAAGCAGTGCACTGCTGAAAGTACATAGGCAGATTTATTATTGTTGTACTACATAGGTTAAGTTTAAGAGCAATGTTATTATAGTCATAGCTCTGCTCTGTACAGTTTTGACAAACTGAAGACACGGTTAGGTGAGAGTTACATAAGTGACTGAGCAGCAACATTACCCAACATAAGAGTCAAAAATTAATTTAGAGAACAGAGGGAGCTTAACAGAAAGGGCAGAAACATTAACTAAACAGCTAAATTATGAAAGACTCATTCCCTGCTGCCAACACAATATCCACTGTTATTATATGGTGTCATGAGCCTTGGTTCTCTTGATTATTTTGAATGGGTCTACACTATCGCTGTGGTTCTGCTTAAATGAGCATCATGGTTTGGCTTAGATGAACTCAGGGGGTTGACAAAAAGAGCCTTCCTGTTCCTTCCTGGACCCAGGCTTTGGAAGTTAATAATAATAATAATAATAATAATAATAATATATTATTATTTATACCCTGGCCATCTCGCTGGGTTTCCCCAGCCACTCTGGGCTGGGCGGCTTCCAACAAAATGTTAAAATACAATATTTTAAAAAGCTTCCCTAACCATTAAGTTGGAGGGACCAGAGAAAAAATTTGGAGTGAGTTTGCTGAGAGAATCAAAGCTACACTAGATAGAGCCCTGATAAACCATGGTTTGATGTGGCTTAAAGTGGTTTTTTTTATCCTAAAAAAAACCCTAGTCCCACTCACTACTTTGAACACTCAGAACAAGCTGTTAGGGGGCCAGGTGCTTAATCCTTTCTTTCCACATATTTGCCTACTCTAAATTGTCTCCATTGAAGCTGCTATATTGGAGTGCCTCTTGGGTGTTTCCAGGGCCAATGAAAAGTGGACACAAATGATACTGGTGTACCTAGGTCCAAAGAGCCTAGAGGGGCCTGACTCTGAGCTTTTAGAATTAAAGTTCTGGAACAAAATGTGTCCCCACCTTTCAATGCTTTTAGCCAATGAGTGAAGACAGAGCTAAGGTTAAAGAAAATGTAGAGCCCTACAGGCCCAAGGGAACACACACGTTTCAAAATGATCCAGGAAGACCAGGGGTCAGCAATCTTTTTCAGCAGGGGGCCCTTTTACTTCAATGTCTGCTTACCAGGAAGCATGGAAAAGTCATGGAAGGCAGCTGGATGAGGTCCCCCCCCTTCTTCCTACCTGCCCCAGAAAACAGTAGAACTACCAGGAAAGGAACTGCCTTACCAAAGCAAGTAAAATAAGGACTATGCTTAATTCCTTGCAGTGGAGCTCTTGAGTGGGATAATGAAGGCTGTTAAGTTGCACTTTTCCTGTAACTGTGTCTATTTGTATAAAGAAGAGGAGGGCAGTGGGAATGGAAGCAGGCCACTTGAGTGGCTTTTATCATGGCTTCAAAGTGTCTGGAAATTTTATATATACACACACTTGGCAGCCCTTGCCACCCTCGGGCCTCAGGTCAGTGGTTACAAAATAGCGTAATGCCCTTTTAAACAACAGCTCCTTGGGGGCCAAAACTAAAAGAAACTATTGGGTCAATCAGTCCTCATAAGGCCTGAGAAGGTTGCTGAGACAACAGCTCACTCTTGGAGAGTTCTTAGCACCCCTAGCTACAGGTTGCTCTCCAAGGTGCTACTCAGTAGTCTTTTGCACTGCACTGCTCAAACGGGATTTCTGGACTCACCTCACGGTGCCTGCTCTCCATGGCCCAACAACCTCACTTAGAGCATGGATTTCCCCAAACTCTACATGTTCAGCACACACCCCAGGTCCCCAACTCAAGGGAAGACAGGATGCCTGGTGGCTTTAGTTGTGAGTTTTGCAGAGGAGGCTACCCCATGCTTGTAGGCTCTCTAGATCAATTACTGTGTAGCAGGAACTCCAGTTTATCAGCTCTACAGTTGTTAGCGCAACACTCCTTCACAAAATGCTTCACACACTGTTCATAACTACTAAAAGGAACAGCAGAAACACATTTGTCCCCATGTAACTTACCCGCCTTGCCCATGTTCTGTGACATCCATAAACCTATAATATGTGCACTCATGTGCACGCTCTCTGTAATGCAACACAATCCAATGTTTTTTAATTGCAGCAGGAGACCAGTCTGTATGTTAGCTGAAACAAGCCAGATCCTATCAAGTTCTATGAGATTAAAGTTTG
This sequence comes from Podarcis muralis, assembly GCF_964188315.1. Taxonomy (NCBI): domain Eukaryota; kingdom Metazoa; phylum Chordata; class Lepidosauria; order Squamata; family Lacertidae; genus Podarcis; species Podarcis muralis. The sequence goes on along the minus strand of NC_135655.1, from coordinate 93,819,422 downwards.
TATGCAGCTCTTGTTATGAGCTGCCCTGAAATCTTTGTTAGGGTGGCATATGAACACTGCTAAAAAAACAGCATACCGTAAAAAGTCCCTGCACATTTCCCCCCATGGGGTGAGAAACAGCTTTCCTGCCTTTGCAATGGGGGAGAAATTTATGAGCCCAGGGAAATATACTTGCATGCAATCAAAGACTTATGAGCAATCAAATGCTGATTTTGTCATCTGTCTTACTCCCACCCATAACACTCTAGCAGGTTGCCTTCCTTTTTATTTTTAAAGCTCCATGTATTATGCATACATTTGGTGGTGTTGGTTTTTTCAGTACTACCAATGTTGGATTTGGTTAAAAACTGTTCTTGGTATACATGGTGCAATGAAACCACAAGTCCCAGCCCATGAGTGCTAGCTTTTGCCACAAAAAATGGGAGAGCTATTGTCCTGTACAATCATCTGGTGGAAGACTGGTCATACAGATGAAATATAAGCACACATCTACAGCAGCCCTCCAGTTCAGATTGCACATGTTTTATACCTGTTTGGGTGCGACAATATGGGGCACAGCTAGGTGGTGGGAAATAAAGTGGCATCACAACTATTATATTCTAAAGTCCTGCTGAATATTGCTTTATATAAGTTGCTTAAGTTAAAGCTTTATTATGATTTATTTGGATTGGATTGCTATAAGATGTGTGATCTTGTATATGTTGTTGGGGGTTTTTTGTTGTTGTTTTTGCTTGTGAACCATCTAATGGTAATGTAGAAAGGTGGTATACAAATTAAAAGCAAAATGAAATGAAATGGAAAATCACCAGAGTACCATCTGATCCTCTTCATGTTTATTCAGAAATAGGTCCCATTGAATATATGTATGTGTGCACGACGGCAATCACAGAACACTAATGGTCTGGACTCTGGTCTATGCCATCAATCTTGGAAAAACACAGTGCTTTTAAGTCTCAGACAAAGGGGGAAAGCTATTGTGCTGACTAAGCCCGCACTGGGTCTAGCCTTTGAACATTAGAAAAAGCTTCTGTAGATGAATAGATATACACCACAAATTGGCAAAATTAGTACAGTTTTGTTGGAACAAAGAACAGTAATTCTTTCATTAGGAGATTTGGAAATGAGTACAGGCACCGCATTCTAGGAAAGCCTTTTACCCCAAAGACAGTTGTATTATTAAGGATCATGTACCTGCCAAAACTGTAAATTATGAGTTGGTTGCTGATTCTGCAGCTTTTGATTAACCCTCTCATTATTCACTTGACCCAACTGCAACAGTGCAGTCTGCACTAGGGGTGGTATCCTAATATGGGGGTGTTTAGCTCTTTACACACAGTGGAAGAAGGGGAGGCTTCACGGAGACAGTTTAAGAATACATTGCAAACAGAATCTGGTTTGAGGAATGCATGAGCCATGCTGCAGATCTGATATTTAAGGCAGGAGTAGCCAACATGGGACCCTCCAGATGTGCTTGGATTCAAACTCCCATCATCCATGATCGTGTGCTGGCTGGCACTAATGGGAACTGGAGTCCAAGGGCACATATTATTGGCTCTCACTGGCTAAAGAATGCAACCTTCCCCTCTTCCTGTTCTGGCATGGGAGCAGCTAGGGCTGGTTCACCCACGAGGCAAGGTGAGGTGACGGCCTCAGGTGGCAGGATCCACAAGAGCATCACCTGCTGCTCCCACACTGGCAGCAACGGCTGTGGTGCGCTCCTTGGAGGCCAGATCTGCTGCCTCCTCAGCAGCTTCTCCCACCCTCAGTGCTGCTTCCACAGTGGCTTCTTGGCAAACAGAAGTCATTGCTAGGGAGGAAATGGCAGGGGTTGACTCTGGGGTCTCCTGGGCTCTGCACCTTCCAGGCATGTTTCAGAGTAGCCCATCCCGTGCAGAGACTGCTGTATTTGATTCCCATTTTTGGGTACAGTTGATTTGATTCCTGATGTAGATCTTCAGTCACCCCTTCTTCCCTCAGGTGCCCAAATGCAGCGCTGAGGGCAGCCTTCAAAGGCATACACATGACTCAAAAATGGCCTCTGTTGATGTGCCCTGACTTTGTCCAGTACCAAAATGAGGTGTGAAATAGGTCAGTTCTTCCCCTCCCCACTCCCCAAACTGGATAGAATTAAATATAATGGTGTGCACTGGCAACACAGATTATTAGGAAGGCAGAATGCAAAAGTGATGAATGGAGCAGGAAGCGCACAGGGCTTGCCCTTGATCTCCATTTGATATTTCAGTATTGAGCTGAAAGTGTGCTAAGTATGTGTACTATGGGCCCCTTGGCTGCAATGAATGAGTCCAACATTTTAAATAAATCTGGCATGTGCGTGCCCTAAGAATGATAGCAGTTATCAACACAGAGGGCTTCCCCCAGAATAATGCCAGCCAGAGCTGTCACTGGAGATGTTTATCATTCAGAATAAATGGGTAACCTAATTTCCTAATGATTATAATTCATAGCATTTATTACCAGATGAGTGTGTGTGTGTGTGTGTGTGTGTGTGTGTGTGTGTGTGTATTCATATAATAGACCTCAATATCCTATATTGCATATCCTAGTAATTTTAAGAGTCTGCAAAAGAAGCATGCATAAAAAGTCACTGGCTGTTGCAACACAGATTCTGAAATCTAATCCAAAGAAATGAAGGGCAGAACCCTTAAGGCAGTGGCTGCGGCTCTGATTAACTTTATCTCTTGCTACATTCTGAGCTGCTGTTTAAACTGCCCAGAAGTGTAAGGAAGCTGCTGTTCAATCAAAGGAAATGAAGCTCCATTGTGAAGCCACAATCCTTTGCATATGCATACAGGGGCGCAGCAGGTTAGAATGTCTATTGATTTTCATAACTAGAATGAGGTGCACTCCTATTTTTGCCAGTGGTGGGGAACCTCAGGCCCTGGGAGTGAATTAAGCACTCCAGGCCTCTCTATCTGGCACTCAGAACAAGGCCCAGGCAATGTCACTCCCAAGCCATACCCCTCATTCCCAGGCCACACCCCTCATTCCCAGGCCACACCCCTTACCAGCCCTGCTTTGCACCCTTGTTGTGTATTTCTGCCTAGCTGGAATGTGCCCTTGAACTCCGACAATGCTTCTTGCTTCCTTGGATGGGGGATAGTGTGTGTGTGTGTGTGTGTGTGTGTGTGTGTGTGTGTGTAGAAACAAACCTACTGTACAAAGATAACATTAGCATTCATTGCTCCTGCCCCTGCCCATTGCTGTCATGTGCCCACCCCCTCACCCCAAAGATTGTTGAGAATGGAATGCAGCCCTCAGGTTGACATAGGTTTTCCCTCACTACTCCCTTTTACACAACCCCTTTTCAGTCATTCATTCTTTGTACAATGACTTTGTAGGATTTGTCTGCCTTGTAGCACCAGGCTCCTTTTACAGCCATCTCATGGTAGGATTATTGCAGATACCATATTGGCCCGAATATAAGCCACGCCAGAATATAAGCCACACTTTTAAAATTGGGGGGGGGGGGAGAGAAAAAGAAAAAATACCCTAATATAAGCTGCTCCATTCCTCACTGCTCCTGGGTGCATACTGGGCGGGGGGGGGTTGCATTGCCAGCGGCCTTTCCCCTTCCTTGCCCTCTCTCTTCCCAGCCTTGGGGGAGAGGATGGGGGACACCTGGCACTGTTTGCCCCATGCTCCTGGCTACATACCGTAAGGTTGCGAATATAAGCCACACTTTGACTTTTCATGGTTGGAATTTGGGGGGAAAGTGAGGCTTATATTCAGGCCAATATGATATTAAAATTGTGCAGCATGAAGCAACTGGATGCATAAAAACTTATTCCTTTTTGTGGGAAACATTGTCCAGACCCATTAAGTTTGATTAAAAACTTGACTTGCAGAACTTTCTTCAAAACAGTACAAAAAACAGTAAATCTAAACAGTTTCATAAGATCTTAGAAATAACTTCAAACATGATTGAGATCAAAACTGTGTCTCTTCCCCATTCGGGCCTGAGGCTCCTGGAGTGAGCTCCATTATCACATCTTATTCCCACTTTGACTGGAAACAAAAAACCAAAGGCAACTCCCTTCAAAGTGGAGTGTTTGCAATTCAATACCTTAATCACCTGATCTAAGGTTAAACACCAAGTCAGACCTAGCAGAGAACAACTATACAGTGGTAACCCTAACCCATGGAAAAATCCCCATGTTAAACACATGCAGGTATTCTCTATTTCAGTGTGAATTAAAGAATTATACTTAACAAATATTTCCAGTTTTGTGTGTGTAGAGAGCTCTCCCTGCTCTCCCCATCCCTGCGCAGATGGGGTTTCCTATAGATGTTCTAATCAATGTACTTGGTTGCATGTTATTCCCTGTGCATTCATTCTACATGGAATGAATGACTGAAAAAGGCTTATATGAAAGGGCTTAAGAGTAAGTACACTTGATTCTAGAATTCTCATAGGAAAACCAATAAATGTTCTCTGTCTTGTATATTCCTCCATTTCAAACAGTTTATATGTCTGCATTAGTCATGTAAATAAGGTATGGGCGTCCCTGAACATCACTGTAAATAATCGTGGAATTGCAAAAGCAAATGTATATTAAAACATTGGGTGTCTGGCAACCTTAAATCTGAATTTCAAACAATATCTTTAAATAGAGTTTAGTAGCAACCTTTCTACCTTATCAGCAAGTATAATTTCCAAGAGTCATTATTCTATCCAGTTATAGAAGAGAAAATATCTCCGGAAAGATTTCTGTAAGGGATAAACATTGGAATTCAAACTCATCAGTTCTGATTTGATAAATTGCTCTTGATTGGATTATTAACTGGCACATTTCCAATAAGCTAGAAAAATCAAGTCATGGAAGCAAAGTCAGATAAAGTTCCATCCCTGAAGACACTGGCACTTTTCTCCTGGTGGTCTGAAGGGACCAAATTTTGGTATGTTTACTCTCTCCCTGACAAACCAGGGTTGCTCCCATAACCAGAATTTGAAACAAATCCTGATTATGAATTATTAACCTGTTTAGTGTTAACATGGAATTAGAATTTATATGTAACACTTAACCATAAATTCAGGTAAACAGGGGAGGGGGAGGCATTTGTGCTGGAGAGGCCAGGAATATAAAAAGTAGCTACACATTTCAGGGGTGGACAATCAGCAGGTGACGGTTTGCAGTGAGTCAGTATGACAACTGCACTGGAAAAACTTTTAGACAGAAATTTAAGTAAGCTGTCCACAAAAGTATACCATGCGCCTGTCTTGACTTCAACATATTCATTCCCCAAGTTCATCATGTGCAGTTAACTAAGTAGACCAGTAGACCTGAAGGATCACCTTACCCCATAGTTGCCCACTTGACCACTTTGACGTGCAGAACTGGCACTTTTACAAGTGCCACATAATGTTCATTCTGCACTTGCAAGAAATCAATCTTAAAATGTAGCAGCATCTGCTCTCTGGAATCCCCTATACATTGCCATTAGGCAGGCGTTCAATGCATTGTGTTGCGACAGCTGCTAGAAACTTTTCAGTTTAGGCAAGTCTGCCTAGACGTGTAATTTTATTGTGTGTATTTGTTTAAAAATGCTGGTTTTATTTTTTATTTTATAATTAATTATATAATAACAGAAATTAAAAGGGCATAACAAACACAATTAGGGGATGTACATGAAAGAAAAATTATTGCCCACTGAGCAGGATCAAGAGGAGAACCATTTTTATAAATCATAAGGTTCAGATTTCACATATTGATACAGGAAAAGAACTCACTACTACTTAAGTGAGGAGAAATTCTCCCTAAATGGCATGGAAATGTTCCAGGTCTTCAGATCATTTGGAGACTTTTAAGTTATGTATTATTCTCTCCCCTCCTCACCTGGTCCCCCCCTCCCCTGTGTGTGTGTTTGTTTCAAAAGTTTGCTTTTATTGATAATTTCTTACATATATTTTATATTGCTTTATAAACTGCTTAGAAGTTTTTGTTGATTAAGCAGCATATAAATAGCGTTAAATACTTGTTGATTTTATCCTGGTTTTAACACACTTGAGTCTTGGGGTACTGGCAAGCTGACAAATTAACAAAACAGGCTGAAAAAATACCAAGGGGATAAAATTCACCATCTAACAGAAATCACTGACATGTGTCAACTTAGATAAGATCTTCCAAAATATCATCATCCTTGGCCGTTGGCAAGTTTCCGCAGAAATTCTCGATGTGTTGACAGCCACAGGGAAAGCTTCTCTACAGGGAATGTGCGCTGATAGGCCTATTGAGAGGAGATTCTGATGCAATCTCTGAAACTTTCTAGCAGCTTGTCTTGCAGCTTTGCTGGAGGGCCACTTTGAAAAACAAGCTGGAGTCTGCGCTGAAGCTTCAGACCCCGCCCAAAAGCAACCTGCTTCCGAAGTGAATGGCTGCAGACACTGTTCATCACCTTGCACTTGCCTCTAGAGATGGAAGCTAGAAGGGGCTGGATGGTACCACTTAGGGACTTAGTTTGGTCCAGGGGATGCCTGGAACTAGCACTCAGTCAAAAGATGCTGCATTAAGACAGGGATAGCAAATATGGTGGCCTCGTGGACCACAGGGTGGGGCAGAAGGCCTCACCTGACCTCCAGTCACCTGCATCGCTGCTGCATAGCAGGATGGGGAGCAGCAAAATGGCGGCAAGGCTGGTGTGTTGCACAGGCAGGAGTGCCAGATTGGCATCTACACTGCACCAATCTTGTACCTTCCAATTCTCCATCCTAAGATGCTGCTGTGATGCAAGCGACCGGAGGTCAGGTGAGTGCTGCTACCCCACCCCACTGCTACTCCCTCCACATATTGCTGGACTATAACTATGATCATCAGCAATCGCTGGCCATGCTTGTGGGAGCTGAAATCTAACAGCATCCTGAAGGCATCTTATTGGCTATCTTTGCAGTAAGGCAGAAGCAAAAAAATGATCTCTTTATCAGCTTGACCCTACTGTGCTAAATTCTTGCAGCAAACTATTCACACGAGCTTGTTCAACAGCAATGAAAGCAACACAACAATATAGTCACAAATGTTTGGTGGCCCTTCTGGGATAGGGTTCACCTTTTTCGGGACGAAAACTGAAATTGGCCCAAAATCTTAAGCCAGCTGCCCTCCCTCAACCTGGATTTAGCATGTGTCTATCTCGCTTTAGAAAAATATGAAGACATAGTGTAGTTGTTGGGGGTTTTCTCCATGTGTTTTAATGAGTGGTCTGGAGGGTTAGACATTACAGAAGGGTCAATTTCTTCAAGCCGACGAGGTTTACTGAATGGGCTTCCCAAGCCCTCCAAATAGAAGAGAGTCACTGCTGTAAGGCAGGCAAGGTTAAATTCGTTGACATCCTCCTGTGTTCCTTTGGGAAAGGATGCTTCAGCAAACTGTCAAGATTTAGAATCACAAATTGTGACAAGTGGTGCTTGAAATGTCTCTCTAAGCCAGATAGAATGAAGCCTGCATGAAGGATTTGCACCTCCAATTAGCGGCTTCTTACCTTCAGTGACAACTTGAAATGCATTCCCAAGGTTACTCTTACAAAGTTGTCACCTAACAAGCCTTTCTCATTCCAGTCGTCCCAAACTTTTCTGAAGTCTCCCCTCCTGCCAAGAGAAAACATTTATGTTTTTCTTAAGCAATCTATAAACTCCAAGGACTTGGTACAAGTTTAAAACAGTTTTTAAAGCATTAACATATTTTAATCATTCATATATACTTTCCCAAACAGAAATCAGAATACGTGGGAAGAAAAATGAAGATGTATTTGGGTTTCATTAAAAAGAACCTGTTTTTTCTTCATTCCTGTACATTAAAACCATCGTCTTTCTGCATTGAGAAGTGGTAATATATAAAAGGTAGCAATAAATTATTCCGATTTCTAAGAACACATCACTGCTGTTGGCTAGTGACAGTGAAAGTATTACAGAATAACTGTTCTGTTTGCACCACCTACTGTCCAAAAAAGTATGTGGAACATATTGGCTTGATAGGACTGATGGGAACTAAGAGAAGTGACATTAGAACAAAAGGTCACTCAGTGCCAACTGCTGAAAGAGCAGCTGGAAAATTCAGTTACTTGACCAAGTGAAAAGTAGCTGCTCAACTCTCATCCCAGGAATGCAGCCAGAACTCCTCAATTGATAATCCGATCCAAAGCTGAAAAGCTGGTGTTACAGGAGGTCTGTCTAGCACCAGGGACCGACAGTGAAACAGATTGGCCCTCCATCAAAAATACTGCAGTGAGACACCTCTAGCACAGTGCCATGATTCGTGAATGTTTTGCAGCTACAGGCAGTTTTCCACACAACCTTCTGCGGATACTCAAGGCCAAAGCAAGACATGTACCTGAAATGCATGACCACCACTGCCAGCCCACATCTCTCAATGACATTGAGTTGACATCACTTGATAGCAGCCAAACAACTGGGTCAGTATTTAGGTAACTCTAGTGTCTGCCAGTGGCAGACTTGAGGCTTTAAAATTTCAGTAACACCCTGTGCTATACCAAAATTCAGTGCCCCCGCCTCTCTTGCCTTCTGTTGTTCATCATTGTTTCAGCACGCCCTGCAGTGCCCCAGTGTGGGCAAACCAGTCACGCTCCCCTAAATCCACCTCCGAGTCTGCAATATCCTTGCATACACCATTTGCCCATATTTGCTAGAATAAAGATGCGTTTCTCGTATCCACAGCATGCATGCCTATATTTTGTGGTCCACTTTTCTGAGTGACTCACCTCTCTCGCTATCCTCATTCTGCCCAGAATCCTTCTGTGCTGTTCTCTCCCAACTTCCACTCTGCTATTTCCATGTATCCATGAGCTTTAGAGGGCAGCCCTCTGTTTGAAAGACTGGTTTAAAGAGAATGGGTTTTTTTTAATAAGGAAAAAAGGGGGGAACCCTAAGAAGGGAGAGCAAGAGCCCTGAAGTTGCCTATCAATGCTTAGTCCCTAGACAACTGTGGAGCGATATACTCTACTTCTACTTTCAATGCAGTAGTTATTTCTAAATTTGATTCTGTACAGTATTCATAAACTGCAAATGTACATATGCACTTTTTATGGGAATTTTGGTCCTCTTTTTTACTGTGCTGCATTTCCTCTGTTTTGGATATTCATATATCCAATGAATATATATATCTACCGTAATGAATTTTGCTTTCAAATCTGGAAGTACTTCTTAAAGAGACACAGTCCATACCACATTCTGTGATCTGTCACTGCCTGGTGCTTTTGAAGCCTCATTCCTTAACTAAATAGACAGCAATTTCTGCATGATTGGCCTGGACAAGAATCTCTTCCTGCCTACTGGCACATTATGCCATTTCACCCATGCCATGCAGTTACAGCCTGATACCAAGCTGAAGAGGAATGCAGTCTAGTTTCTCTTTATTTCTGTTTTCCACCTACCAAAACAAAAATCACCTTGCAAGTTTTGCCTAAGGATGGAGACTGATCTGGATAGCAGCTGCGATTTACACTTTCAAAATCAGAATCTACCATAGTATCTTTCTTTGACCCTGAGGTCAGGGATTCTTTAGCTGTGATTCCTGAACTGCAGGGGTTTGGACTAGATGACTCTAGGGGTCCCTTCCCCTCTACGTTTCTATGAGCTTATGAAAAGCTTCCTCACTATTCTGTGATACTTTCGTTTGGTCCTAAAAACCACAAAGTTCCCTTTGCTTTTTGAAAGAAAAAAAAATTGTTCATATAATAAACATAAATGATTCATTAGCCTGCATTAACTTTGCCCATGAATATTAAGAGCACCTCCTGCCAGTATATGTCTGAACTTTGAACAATATTGTCCTTGAACCCAGTGGCGTAGCGTGGGGGGTGCAGGGGGGGTGGCCGCACAGGCCGCAACATCTGGGGGGGCGCGCTCGCAGCTCTCTGCCCCTACCTGGCTCACTCACTCAGAGTGAGAGTTAGGGGGCGCAAATTACTTGCCTTGCCCCGGGTGCTGACAACCCACGCTACACCACTGCTTGAACCAGTTTACATACCTCTCTGGTGCTTTATGTGCATACTGGGGCCTGCTTTGCTACATAGCTAGGGCTTGAAGATAAGAACTGACACCTTGTAGCTGGGTTCATCTGCCTAGCAAAAACGAGGCAGTCTTGCAGATATTTATTATTTGGCATGATTTTTGTGTGGGTAAAAACCCACTTCATTAGATGCATTGAGTGTGATCTACGCTTACGGGGGCATAGCGAATAGAAAGGTTAAGGTTAAAGAGCGCCGAAATGCAAAAAGCGAACGGCGCTCAGATTGCATGCAAAATGACCATTGGCAGCAGCAGCAGCAGCAGCAGCAGCAGTCGGGGATGGCACAGGGCATCTTAGCATCGCTAAGCAAACCGGCAATGCCGTCTTGGCTCCGCAAAAGCAGTCCAGTGCGTGTGTCTGTCTGCTCAAAAGTCAGTCCCGTTGAGTCCAACGAGACTTGCTCCCAGGTAAGTGTGTCTGTAGCACCAGGGCATTGAGCGGACAGCTGCAGAATGTGGCTTTGCTCTCTGGTTCAACTTCCATTGAAAGACCGAGCTCTGAGGAAGAGGAGAAGCGGGGAGAACCCTGCGCGCTTTCACTTCCCAGCTGCCTGCGCTTCTTCCTCCGAGCCTCGAGAGGCCGCTGCAACCGGACCCTTTGGGGCGGAAGGAGGGAAGCGAATGGGCACCGGAAGCTCTCGTGCGCCGGCCTCCGCCGCTTCCGACTGCTCCTTCCTTTTTCCTGCCTCCCTTTCCCTCTGCGCACGTGGGGTCGGCGGTGGCGTTCGGTCTCCGCAGCCATGGCGGCCAATACCGGGAACCTGCCGATGCGACTGCTACGCAAGAAGCTCCACAAGCGCAACCTCAAGATTCGCCAGCGCAACTTGGCCCGGCAAGCGGCGGGGGCGGCGGACGGCGCGATGGGCCCCGGGCCCTCCGGTAAGACGGCGGCCGGCGGGGAGACAGGGACACGGGCGCCCCGAAGGGAAGCTAGAGGGAAGGAGGGGAGACCAGGGGCGGGCTTTTTCTGTTTCATTTGTGCGTTGGTGTATTGGGTTTCTACGCTGCCCTTCATCCGGGGGCCACAGGGCGGGTGGCTGTATAAAGACGCAAAAAAGTACATTACAGTGTAACGAGCAAAAACAGCAAACCCCCCCCAAACAGCTTAAAAGGGTAATAGATTATTGAGTTAGCCAAAGGCCTGGGAAAAGAGGAATGTATTTGCCTGGCGTCAAAAGGGGATACGTGGCTCCGTCACACACACACACACATGTATTGTGCCCAGATCAGGCTCTCGTGCGCCGGCTCCGCCGCTTCCGGCGTAAAGACAGTGTGTGTCTTTGTATTTAAGAACGTGAGAATAGCATAGCCCGCTGAATCAGGCCAATGGCCCAGTTAAGTTTAGCATCCTGTTCTCAAGGTGGCTGGCCAAGGGGCTGTGTGAGTAAGCAAGATTCGAACACATGAGGGCTCTCCTGTGTTTTGGGGCAACTGGTATTCAGATGTTTGACTGCCTCTGACCATGGAGGCAGAGCATAGTCTTCATGGCCAATGGAGGAAGAAGCAGATTCCTCCAGGAATTTGTCTAATCCTCTTTTAAGGACAGATGGGTTGGTGGCTGGCTCCGCCTCCTGTGGGAGCAACTTCCATAGTTTTAACTATGCACCGCATGAGGAGGTGCTTTCTTTTGTCTACCCTAAATATTGCAACATTCAGTTTCAGGTCATAATAACATAGGAAGACTGCCTTATATCGAGCCAGACCAGCTTGCTCAGTATTGTGTACACTGACTGACAGCGGTTGTCTGGGGTTTCAGGCTAGAGTCTCTACCAACCCTATCTGGAGATGGTGTTGGGGATTGAATGCAGGGCCTTCTGCTATCAAGGCAGATAGTTACTCTACCACTGAGCTGTAACCCTTCCCCAAGTTCTAGAGTTGTGAGAGAGGGAGAGAAACTATGCACTTCCTCCATGCCATGTGTAATTTTATAAACTCATGTCATGTCACTCACCTTTTCTCTAAACCAGACATGTCCAACTCCCGAGAGACTGTGATCTACTCGCAGTATAAAAAAACTGGCAGTGATCTACCCATTGTCATTGGAGGGGGAGGAGCATGCATGGGGTGGATGGATTGCCCAGAATTGTTGAGCTTTTTTTAGGAGGGAAATGCCCTCCTAAAGGAGGATTGCACAGAATTTTTAAGCTTTCCCCTCCGTAACTTTTTGTGCATGATAAGGATCCTGTGATCTACTAGGATCAGCCAGGGATCTACTGGTACATCGGGATCTACTGGTTGGACACCCCTGCTCTAAACTAAAAAGCCACAAGTGCTGCAACTCTTGTAGAGGAGTCATTCCATCCCCTTGATCGTATTTGGTTGGCATTCTCTGAATCTTTTCCAGCTCTACAATATCCTTTCTTTCTAAAACATGTGCGCACTTACTTTTTGTGAGCAAGAAGAGGTTGTCCACTGGGTCCAATAGAGAGAGTGTATGCACCAGTAGTAATTAACTGGAGGAGCTATGAATGTGATCTGGCCCTTAGAATTCATATGTGAAGTTGTTGTTGTTGTTTCTTAAATGGTATCAGACATTGCTTTGATTTATTATTGTCTGTCTCATTAGGAGCAACAGTTGAGGGCATCGCGGAAGACTTTTCCAGCATCTCAGAAGCAGCAGCTGAAGAACAAAAAACAGAGGCTGTGGAACAGACTAAAGTAACACCAAACAATGGTGAGGCTGGAAACACACAGCCTGAGTTGAAAAAGAAGAAAAAAAAGAAGAAAAGAAAAATTGTGGCTGATACAGAAAATGGTATTATATCTCTTACTTTTATCCAGTTGTAAAAATGGGGTACTCAGGTGCCCAACAGTTGCCTGTTAGGTGCTTGGGAACTACAGTGCAAGGGGATTGCCAGTTCTATGCTTTGTAAGTTGCCTTGTGCCGTTTCAAAGTTTACCTCGTCTGGTTTCAAAGTTTAAAGAAGTAGCACCAGTGCCTTGCAAGTGTGAAGCTTCTTCAAAGAGCAGCACTGGGAGGGAGAAGCAGCTTCTGTTGAATGGAAACCTTTTCCACCTCCTAGAGCAAGGCGCACACTCATCAGCTGATGGGCAGATGGGAATGCACCTTGCCCCAGAAAAACAACAATCAAGCCCACTTTAAGATCTGATTGTTCCTTTGAAGGCAGAGCCTTACCTCGCCTGCAGCTGATGTTGTGTGTAGGGCAGATGGGGAGGCCTTGTAGGCTAAAACTGGTTCTCCATGATGTGGGAATGCGGCCAGTGGCTAATACCACAGTGTTGTCTTGTTACTTTCTGGGACTTCTTAGTTAGCCCATATTGAAAGAGCAGTAGATAAACTGGCTGTTCATCTGATTGAGCAACACAATTCTGAATTCTCTGTTTTCTTCTTCATTCTCTTCTGCTTTCTAGGTAACTACTCCACATAGTGCAGAACTAGCTTTTCCCCCCTCTTGCAGCTTAGATGCAGAAACTTTGGTGGTGGTTTATATGTGGCATAAGTACATTTTTGTCCATAGTTTAAATGCTAAAACCAGAGATCAACAACGTGGAATTCTTCCCCTGGCCCTTTCAATGAATATACCAACTACACTGACTGCCATATAGATTCTTGCTGCAGACTGCTAGTTCATATGTACATGTCCCGTGTTGACATTAATTGATTTCCATGCATTGTGTATACACAGAGACTAAGAAAGCAAAAATGGAGGAAGAATGCACTGAGGAAGAAGAGACCTTAAATGGGGAGCCCAAAGAAGAAAGTGGTGAAAGTCTGGAAGAGAAAGAAGTGTCTGAAGATGCTGATGGCCCTTCTTTGCCTCTAGGACTAACAGGCAAGCTCCTCACACACCCCACTTCTTTGTTCTGTTTCTTGTTTAGTGAGATTTTGTATATCAAAATGTTCAGATGGTACTGGGTTTTCTCTTTTTTAAAGCGAACGTTAAGTCAATTGGTAGTTTCACTTATTGTCTGTGGACTGACCCTTGGGAGTAAATTTCATTGAACTCAGTGAGATTTATTGGACTGGCCTCCAGGGCTCTGGATTTTGATTTCTGTTCATCTTGGAGATCAAGTTATCCTTGTTTTGGCACCCGGCTGCAGCACTAACCCTTGGTCAGCAGTGGCAAGGCTTGATGGAGCAGTGCAGCTCACGCTATGTCTGCAGCCCCAGCATTCACATTGGCTAGAGTGGAAGGTGGGGTGGGCAGGAGGAATGTCCCTTTACGGTGCCAGTTCCCAGGCTGTGTATGATTGTACGTAGCATTGTAGCCTTAAATTGCCCAGACATGTGGAACTTTCCCATGTCAATCTGCACAACTCAAGCCAAGAGATATATGTGCAACTCCTTCAGGCATTGCTGCAATGTGGCTTTTGTATGTGGAAAAATTAAACCATCTCAGCAATACGCTAAGCTTATTTGGTGGTCAGATGATTCCAGAGAAAGTTGTGTGTACTGAGGCTGGATAAGTTAGCTGTCGTAAGAATTTTCCGTGGTGTGCAGAAATGAAATTTGATATTGAAAGACCAGCTTTGTTCTACTTTAATAAGGGTTTGTTGCTATTTATTTTGGCATGTTGTCAATGGAAACTGACCAAGATCATTTCTGCCTTCAGGTGCTTTTGAGGATACGTCCTTTGCTTCCCTTAATGGCCTTGTCAGTGAGAACACGTTGAAAGGAATAGCTGACATGGGCTTTACGCACATGACAGAAATTCAACATAAAAGTATTAAACCACTTGTGGAAGGCAGGTAAGAAATGACTTGTGGAAGGCAGGTGTGTTTTGTATGGACTCTTTTTGTTTTGTTTTTTGGTAATTGTATCAATGGCAACTAGCCATGATAGCTGTGTTCTGCCTCCACAACTGGACGCAGCAATGCTTCTGAGCACCCGTTGCTGGAGATCACAGGAGGGGAGAGTGATCATGTGCTCAGATTCTGCATGTGGGTTTCCCTGAGGCATCTGGTTGGCCACTGAGAACAGAATGCTGGACTAGATGGCCCATTAGCCTGATCCGACAGCGCTCTTTGTATGTTCCTATGAATGCAAAGTAACTAAGGAGATAGCTCTCGGATAGCCACAGAATGATTTCTCCTCTCCTCCCCACCCCGCGTGCTGTTACTGGGGTTGCTATCTTGTGCATACTAGCCGGATAAGAGCCCAGTGAATGCAGGGGTAATATTTAGCACGACTCCCAAACACACCATATGGAACAGGGAAACGCACATCTGTAAGGGAAAGGAGAGGAAGAGCAGGGCCTGTTTGCACAAGGAACAGTCTGATACACAAATGGGGCATCACAATTGGATATCGCCCCATGGGACTTAATTTGAATAATTGCTTATAGGATCAGGCTGCATTTCTTTCTATCTCATTGCTGGGTTGTGAGCATTGTATTAAAGCATTCCACATTAAAATCAGTTAAGGTTGTGGTGGAAAATTAAAATAGTGACAGCTTCAAGTAGTTCCACTTATGTATTTTGGAAAACGATTTTCTGTGTCGTATGTAATAATGTAGTTTAGGCCAGTGTTTCCCAACCTTGTGCCTCCAGCTGTTTTTGGCCTACAATTCCCATCATCCCTTGCCACTGGTCTTGCTAGTCAGGGATGATGGGAGTTGTAGGCCAAAAACATCTGGAGGCACAAGGTTGGGAAACACTGGTTTAGGCAGCAATCCTATGCCTAGAAATAAGCTCAGTGGGACTTACTTTTGCCTAGGCATGCATAAACACAATTTATAATTTATTTATAATTTTTACCTTCAAAATTATTCTTATTTGACTTTAAATTGTTTCAGCTTTCCTGCTCCTAAATTCAGTTCTTTGTACTTATTTTATCTGCAGAGATATTCTAGCAGCAGCAAAAACCGGCAGTGGCAAAACTCTGGCATTTCTTATTCCAGCCATAGAACTCATCTACAAGTTAAAATTCATGCCCAGGAATGGTAAGATTTTCTGCATTGCCTTCTCACTTGAAAGTCTGAAGATAAAGTTGGGGATAATTGTTTGCCATTATGGTCTCCTTTTTGCATCTTTCCCTCTGCCCCCTTCCAGGAACGGGCGTCCTCATCCTTTCGCCTACTCGGGAACTTGCCATGCAGACCTATGGTGTCCTCAAAGAACTGATGACTCATCACGTCCACACTTATGGCCTGATAATGGGAGGCAGTAATAGATCTGCCGAGGCACAGAAACTTGCAAATGGCATTAACATCATTGTGGCAACTCCAGGCAGGCTTCTGGACCATATGCAGGTAGGAAGAGGAGTGCGTAGCTCAGAGCTTATTTTGTGTGCCTTGTGATAGCTGGTGACACTGTTTAAATGCCTTGCAGAATACTCCAGGGTTTATGTTCAAGAACCTGCAGTGCCTGGTGATCGATGAGGCAGATAGAATCTTAGAAGTGGGATTTGAGGAAGAAATGAAACAGATCATTAAGCTCCTACCAAGTAAGACAAACATTCAAATTGTCCTCATTCTTTCTTTCTTGAGATGGCAGGGAGAGCGGCGGTCCCAAAACACTTTATTTTTATTTTTTGCAGTTCTTGCTCACTTCTTCAGTGTCTCTTGCGTTTTCATTTTAAGCACCGTACAGAATTTTAAATGGATGTGCCTTCCTTACAGCGGGCTGGATAGTAACATTTGCAGAGTAATCCCATGCATATTTACTTAGAAATTACTTCCACTGTGTTCAGTGGATCTTACTCCCAAGTAGGCATATCTGCATCAACACTTGCTAATAAATAATAATGTTTTTGGTGTGCTTCTACTTCAAAACTGGACTGCTATGAAATAATTTGGCTCTTAGTTGGAAAAACCCCGTGACCGGCTAATTTTAGAAATATCCAGGTTATACAAAGAGCAAGTGTGTTTCTCATAGCATTAGTGTGTTTTATTTCATTCAAGGTCTGTTGCTGTAATCCATTCAGTTGAAGTTGCTTCCTTTTCTCCCTCCCAGAGCGTAGGCAGACCATGCTGTTCTCTGCTACACAAACCCGTAAAGTTGAAGACCTGGCCAAGATTTCTCTAAAAAAGGAGCCATTGTATGTTGGGGTTGATGACAATAAAGAGACAGCAACTGTAGATGGGCTTGAACAGGTAACTATCAAGTGATGGTGGTGGTGGTGGAATAGAAAGATACATTAGCTTCTTAGCAGAGTTTGTTTCATTTTTACTGTCCTGGACACTCATTTTTCTGCTTTTATCAGATTTCACTTTCTCCAGGTGCCCTTTGTTTTTCATATTGTCCTGGTTCTCATGTACAGTGGTGCCTCGCAAGACGAAATTAATTCGTTCCGCAAGTTTTTTCTTCTTGCGAGTTTTTCGTCTTGCGATGCACGGTTTCCCATAGGAATGCATTGAAAATCAATTAATGAGTTCCTAGGGAAACCGACTTCAGACCAGGTCCGGGGACAGTCTGTCCCCCGACCTCTTCTGAAGTCTGGGGGGGGGGGGGACAAGGGCTTTTCTTCCCACCCCCAGCATTTTAAAAAACCCTGGGACAGCGGAGGGCTTCTCCGCTGTCCGGGGCGATCTTAAAATGCTGGCGGGCGGCATTTTAAAATCGCCCCGGGACAGCGGAGGACTTCTCCGCTGTCCGGGGCGATTTAAAAGCCCCTGGGAAGGCAGGCAGGGGGGACAAAGACTTTTGCCCCCCGCCAGCCTTCAGAAGAGGTCCTGGACCTCTTCTGAAGGCTGACGGGGGCGAAAGTCTTTGCTCCCCCCCGCCTGCCTTCAAAAGCTGTCCGGCCAAGGCTTTGCGGACCTCTCCGCAAGCAGCGGCAGCGCTGCCGCTGCTTGCGGAGAGTTGCCGGCATGCCGAAGCCTGCGCGCGCTGAGATCAGCGCGCCCAGGCTTCGCGGACCTCTCCTGCCTTCAAAAGCCGTCCAGGATAGCGGGAAGCGCTTCCCTGCTATCCCGGACTGCTTTTAAAATGCTGGCGGTGGGGAGCAAAGCCTTTCGGCCCCCGCCAGCCTTCCTGGACCTCTTCTGAAGGCCGGAGGGGGGGGGGAAGGCTTTGCTCCCCACCGCTAGCATTTAAAAGAGGTCCCCGGAGATTTCCCTATGGGCTTTCGTCTTGCGAAGCAAGCCCATAGGGAAATTTGTTTTGCAAAGCGCCTCCAAAACGGAAAACCCTTTCATCTAGCGGGTTTTCCGTCTTGCGAGGCGTTCGTTTTGCGGGGTACCACTGTAACTCTTAAGTTATGGTTTAATTCAATTGGCCCAATCCAGCTCAGTGCCTTAACCAGGGTTTGTTCACCATGACTAGACCACACTTTTAAACCATGGCTTGTTGTTGTTTCATAAGCTTTTATTGTTGACCACATATAGTTCCACAGACATGCATCTAGCACAGGTATAGGCAAACCCGGCCCTCCAGATGTTTTGGGACTACAACTCCCATCATCCCTAGCTAACAGGACCAGTGGTCAGGGATGATGGGAATTGTAGTCCCAAAACATCTGGAGGGCCAGGTTTGCCTACGCCTGATCTAGCATCTTCATTGTATAGCTTTCACCATATGCTGAAGCTGTAACTTCACTCTGAACTTTGGACAGTTAATGCCTTTTGTTTTGTGGGACCCAGCACTTGCTGAATTTGTATTGTTCTGCTCTGGTTATAATGGTTTTGCTTGTGTTTTTTTTTATTCTACTGTAGCATATATAATTGTATATTATATTGCTGTAGCCTGCCCTAGGATCTTAATAAATAATTGCTACATGCAAACCCAAACATTGAGATCTGCATCCAAGTTCAGGTTCAGCCAGTGTACATAATGTTTCTAATTACAGCTTACAGCTGATTCCATAACAAACCTGATTCCTATGCACCTGCAGTGGCATAATTACAGCTAAGTGCAGCTTTGAAATAGTGTGGATTCCATGCTGCTGCCTGAAGATATTAATTGTCTACTATCTCACTTGGAATGGTCTTATACCAGATTTAGATTGGGCTTAGGTTTATTAAATTTGTATATTGCTTCCTACTAAAGTCTCAAAACAATTTGCAATTAGGATAAAGAAGATAAAAAAACAGTCACATTAAAGGCAGGTGCTGCCCAAGCGATTTGGGGGGGGGGCGGGAACCATCTTTGCCTGGCACCGAAAGGATAACAGAGTTGGCAGTGACTAGCCTTAAAAAGTCATTCCTACAAAAACTGCAGGAATAGATGAACATTAGTTGGGGTAAACTTTAATTGTACTCATGCAGATTCTCTTTATAGTCCTTTTTTGTAAGGAAAATAGAATTTAAGGGGCTTAAAAGTAAAACCCACATTTCACTGAAATCTTTATTCAGGTGGCCTGACATTTTCTAAGACCATAATTTTTGAACATGTTCACTGGAAAATCCCACTGAATTTAGTTGGATTGCTGGCAAATGTGCATAGGATGGAACTGTAAGAAAACGTAACTGTTTTCTATGATGGGATGTCTTTCTTCCTGCAGCCCCCAGTCTTCTACAGAGGGTTATCCAACCCTCCAGAGCAGATTTTGCCATCACAGCGGGCAGGGGGGAGTTGCAGAAGGAAAGGGGAATCCATTCTGCCAGTGGTGCCTTTTCTACTGGCAGATGAATAGCATTGGAATCGAGTTTGCTTGTTTTTAAAACCCCTATTTGATCCCTTTCCTTTAGTCCAAGGGAATCAACCACACACTTTCACTTCTGGTCAAAATTTTGTTTTTCACAAGTAAGAGATTAGGAAAGGGGTTATCAGAACACAATTCTTTGGGTGCATTTTGGTAGAGTATGCTTCTGTTTGGAAGTTGTTAGAAATAGCACTGTAGAAGGCTATATGTACATAAAACCATTTTCCCAATCATTTTTAGGGTTACGTAGTGTGCCCTTCAGAAAAGAGGTTCCTCCTGCTTTTCACTTTCCTTAAGAAGAATCGGAAGAAAAAGCTGATGGTGTTCTTCTCTTCATGTATGTCTGTGAAGTACCATTATGAACTTCTTAACTACATTGATCTCCCGGTCCTGGCCATTCACGTAAGTATATGTTTTGGAAATGACAATCTACTTTAAAACTGGCCGTGTTTATCCATGACTGTTTTGATCACTCATTATTTATTTTGGGTTAATATGCATAAAGCTGATAATCTGATAAACCAGAATCTAGCAGTAATCCGTCACTTGTGAGTTATTGCGTGCTCCCTTTTCACTGGCTGCGTTCAGAGGTAATGCGAAGCTGTGAAGTATTATTTGTTTAACTGTCCATGAGATGCATGCTGATATATGCCGCTCGAGTACTCCCACAATCTATTGCCAAGGTTCGTTCTTGGCTTCCCTGCTCATTCATGGTTTCTTTGAGAGAAAGAAACCAAAAGGGCTGGTTTAAGCAACGCTAAGCCAGCTGCTCCATAGTTTGTTTCCCTGCTCACCTAAAGGAAGGTGCTGGTGTCCAGTTAAATGAACCATGTTTTAAGCAAACCAATAGCTTAGCGGTCATTATGATGTGATCAATGTTATAAGCCAGACTTTCTCAACTTGTGGGTCCCCAGATGTTGTTGAACTACAACTCCTATCACCCCTAGCTAGCAAGGCCAGAGCTCAGGGATGATGGGAGTTGTAGTCCAACAACATTTGGGGACCCACAGGTTGAGAACCACTGTAAGGCATTTTGACAGTGTTCAACCAGTATATTTACAAAAACTTTGGCCAGCTAAGTGCCATCTTTAACTGACAGCTGATCTCAGACTTATGGGACTTCTAGGGCACACTGTGAATAATTTCAATTGCCCCTCTTTTTGGCAAGAAATTGACCCTGCTCTATGCTATCATGAGACCCCTTTTGCATCTACAGCTGGGCGTTTTGAGCCGACTTGCAAGCTTGAATAATGCATGTAGCTTTGAAGTTACTGTAAATTGCAGGTGGCCTTTTATGAAGCCTGAGAGTGCATAACAAGAATGTCAGCATCTCAGCAAGATTTCAGCAATGGAGTCATAAATTAACCTTTAAATGTCATCAGCGGAACCTTTCTCTTAAACCTGCCTTTAAAATGCTTATGTGAAGAACTCGGTTTTGTCAGCAAGGTTGAAGTTGTTTGTTAGAATGTTGTTAGCTGACAGTTAACCATTTTAAGTGTGTCTGCATTAATGTAGTAAAGTGATCCCTCCCCCCCCCCCCAGTGCCCATACTGTGGAAGAAGCAGAGCATCCTTTGTTTCTTCTTAAATTAACACAAAAATGACTATTCAGGTAGAATTTACTAAATTAACTGCAATACTGTGCACTTTTTAGAAAGAAGGGGGGGAGTTTTTCATTCTCTCCCATAAACAGACTTTTTTCTGTTTTATTTATTCATATTCTGCCAGTTTACCTAACCTGGAAGGCCCTGAGTATTTCCACTGAAATGTGTCATTGCAACAAAGAACTTCCGGGCAGATTTGTGCAACAGTTTAACAACCATTCCACAGCAGAGGTTTTTTATTTTTGGTAGAACCCATTCCTGTGTGCGGGTTTTACTATAACCTCTCTGGAATACAACTCCAATTAGCACGCCATGCTGGCTGAGACTAATGGGAATTGTAGTCTAAAACATTTGGAGGGCACTAGGTTGGTTAAGGAAGTTTTATTGTATGAGCTGCTGCTGGTTTTCTTTACACCCCAAAACAGGTTCACCAAAAAAGGTGTACCATAGATTTCTGTGGGGTCAGGGAGAGGAGAATGCAGACTTAACCATGTGTTATTGGACAACGTCTCTAACCATCTACCTGGAGATTTTTTATAGTTCAATACTTTTTTTGTTATTTCCCCACTGAAGTAGAAAGTGTGATATGCAACATAAATCAGTCTTGAAGTGCTACTCTCAATGGCTATGCTCTGCCTCCCATGTTGGAGTGTGTCTCTGAATGCCAGTTTCTGGGAATTGCAAGTGAGGAAAGTACTGTTGCACTCAGGTCTCTCTCACAGTCTTCCTACTGTAGGCTGCTCTTTTTGCATTTTCTCATAAAAAGCAGCAGTTGCTGCCTTTTCCCATGCTGGACATTTCTTCTGATTTTATGTGGTGGCTAAAAGTGTAAGCTTTAGATTCTCTGATCTAAATCTTACCTTAGGCATGGATTTGCTGAAGTGGTTTTATGCAAACTACAGAGCCTTAGCATACTGGCTGCAGTATGGGGATAGTAATACAGGCCTTAGGGACACGGGTGGCGCTGTGGGTTAAACCACAGAGCCTAGGACGGGTCTGCAACCTTTAAGACAAAAAGAGCCACTTGGACCCGTTTCCGAAGAAAAAACAACAACTGGGAGCCGCAAAACCATTGCGACATTTAAAACAAATATATCTCCGGAGCCGCGATCTGACAGCGGGCAGGAAGGTGACGTCGGGACAGTGCGTGACTAACGCACGCACAGCCCCCATGCGACGTCACAGCCAGTACAGCGCCCGCCACAGTGAGGAGTGTCGGGGCGCACAATGCGCCTCCTCCCCTCGCTAGTATCTGCCCCGGAGCCGCGGCAAAGATGTAAAAGAGCCACATGCGGCTCCGGAGCCGCGGGTTGCAGACCCCTGGCCTAGGACTTGCCGATCAGAAGGTCGGTGGTTCGAATCCTCGCGACGGGGTGAGCTCCCGTTGCTCGGTCCCTGCTCCTGCCAACCTAGCAGTTTGAAAGCACATCAGAGTGCAAGTAGATAAATGGGTACCGCTCCGGCGGGCAGGTAAACGGCGTTTCCGTGCGCTGCTCTGGTTCGCCAGAAGCAGCTTAGTCATGCTGGTCACATGACCCGGAAGCTGTACGCCGGCTCCCTCAGCCAATAAAGCAAGATGAGCGCCGCAACCGCAGAGTCGGTCACGACTGGACCTAATGGTCAGGGGTCCCTTTACCTTTAATACAGGCCTTTCTTTACAGGATTCTTGCAAGAATTAACAAGCACTATTTATTTGGCTGTGCATAATATATCACAGATTACTTCCCACACAGTGGTGGTTCTGACACTTGTTCACACCTAGTTATGGCTTTGTAACAGATTTGGGGTTGGTTTGGCAGTATAATTTTTGACATAATTCTGATATATTTGTAGCCAGGTTGCTATTCATGCGGTGTGATGCATGTACATTATAGGGAGGTGTTGGCTTTCAGGCTCTTTCTGGAGAATCCCATAGTTGCTTATGAACCTCATCTTGAACATCTCACTTTCTTCTAGGGCAAGCAGAAGCAAACGAAGCGCACAACGACATTTTTCCAGTTCTGCAATGCAGATTCTGGAATACTTTTGTGCACAGATGTGGCTGCTCGAGGACTGGACATTCCGGAGGTTGACTGGATTGTTCAGTATGACCCACCAGATGATCCAAAGGTAGTACGATTTCCTGAAAGATATATGTTTTCAGAGACGCTGTGGATTTAACCCACCTAAGAAATTCCCCTGTGTTCCTGAAACTAAATGAGACCGCAAATCTTAATATATTTATTTATGCATATTTATAGCACGCACTTATAATATAGCAAGGTGGCATACGGCGTATAAGAATAAAAATAGAGCATCCATAAATACATCAATAAAATCCCTGCTAAGCTTGACTTCACAGTTTAACATTTAAATTTTATCCATTACATTTCCTCCAAGGAGCGCAAGGTGGCACGCATACGTTTCTGTCCCATACAGTGATTATACCCAATTTCGTTTTGCTTCTGTAGGGTTGCTGTATCCTGTATGTTCAGACTGTTTTCTGAGACCCTTCAGAATGTTTTCTTCTTTTTTTCCCCTTTTTGGGGGAAATTATTTGCACAAGATTACTCTTCTAAGGAAACTATATATATAAAAAAAAGATAAAAGGAACTGGAAAATCTGGTACAGTGGTACCTCGGGTTAAGTACTTAATTCGTTCTGGAAGTCCGTTCTTAACCTGAAACTGTTCTCAACCTGAAGCACCACTTTAGCTAATGGGGCCTCCTGCTGCCGCCATGCCGCCGGAGCCCGATTTCTGTTCTCATCCTGAAGCAAAGTTCTTAACCCGAGGTAATATTTCTGGGTTAGTGGAGTCTGTAACCTGAAGCGTATTTAACCTGAAGCGTATGTAACCCGAGGTACTACTGTATATAGTGAGCAGAGAGCACCATTCTGCACTTGGCAGAGCTCCTCACTTCTCTTGTCTACTCAGCTTTCCTTTTCCTTCCCTCCATCGTCAAATCCCTATGCTGAACCAAAGACCTGTTTAAGTAGCAAAAGTCACAACACTAGTACCAATAGTTATTGGCATGTGGGGTGGCTTGTATCAGCGCAGAAACATCAGCATCCCAGGAAGAGAGAGGCCAGACTTTCACACTGCCTTCCAGTTAAATTGCTTGTTGCTGCATGTTCAGTTTACTGAAACATGCATGTAGCTTTCAGGATTGGAGCAGGATTCATGCTGCAGGTGTTTGCCCTCCAGTATGTGGAGGCCAGTAGCATGGGCATGACGAGGGTGGGAGCAGATCTAGCTAGCATGTTCCTGTCCTCACACAGGCAGTTCTATAATGGCGGGCATGGAATGCCTGAATAAGGCGAGAGTATTGGAATCATAGCTGGCTCCAGCGATGCTCAAGAGGAAGTTAGAGTGGCATTTAGGTGAGACATTGGGAGCCCAGAAGGAAAGAGTTCTTTATTTTTCCCATTGTGTATACTTTTCCAAAGCATCCATGCTTTTCTCTTTTTTTACTAATTTATTTTATCAAAGCTAAATCCATAACTGAAGTAAATAAGAATTTCATTTGGGGAATAGGAGACTTTTATGTAAGTTTAGTTGCGGATCTGTTTATGTATGAGCGCCCTTTGTTGTGCCTCTGTTTACTGTAAAAAAATGTTAGTTACTCTCGCATTGTTTTTTTTAAAAAGGAATACATTCACCGTGTTGGTAGGACTGCCCGGGGTATAAATGGAAGAGGACATGCTCTGCTGATTTTACGTCCAGAAGAACTGGGTTTCTTGCGTTACCTAAAGCAAGCCAGGGTAAGTCAGTGTGGAGCACTGCAGCTAAGCTTTAATGATTAATCAAATAATTTCTACCTGCCTTAATTGCCTAAAGAGTGTTTAACTAAATAACCTTAGTAGAATTGCAGAGCGGCTGCTGTAATGAAACTGCATAATTTAGAAGAAGCTTTCCATCCTATGCATGTGGAGTTTAAGGGAGTAGAGAAAATTTAACACAAGCTATGGATGCCCTGCTTTGATATCCTGGCTGTTGGTCCCATTGCATATCCAGCAGTATCAGAGCAAACAGAATCAGCTTCTAATTCCCATGATGCCAAGGATGGTCATAAGTTGTCAGTAAAATGGTTTGTTTTGTATGTTTTGCATAGAATGGTGAGGGTTTTGATGGCGGCAATACCACCGTGAAGATGGCAGGGCAGTGCTGCTGCATATATTGGTGGTAGCCCACAGAGGGTTCATATAAGCTTGTTTTCCCACCATAAAATGACTCACAAACACATCTTTTGCAGGAATTATGCAAATACGGAAACTTCCATGACGCATTTGCATAGGAATGCATCAAAGTAATTGTCCCCTGTTGGGTATAGAAATGTGAAATGTCTTTGGTTATGAGGGTGTTTCAGAATGCGATTACAAAACAGCTGCTCATGCTGTGTATGAATTTCTATTCCTCTTTGAAGCATTTTTGTGTTGAAATCGCTCGCTGGATTTCTGTCATCACCAAAAAAAACCTGCTTTATTTACACTAATTTAGCAAGTGCAGAAGAATGGGATTTGGGGTGAGCCTCCATATGTTCTAGACAGCTGCTATTTGTTTTTAGTGACAGTTCTCTCTGTTAAGAACTGATGTTTGAGCAGCACCTGTCTTTTCAGTATCTTCCGCATATAATGTAACAATTTTCTTAATTATTCTTTTAGGTACCATTAAATGAATTTGAATTTTCTTGGGCCAAAATTTCTGACATCCAATCTCAGGTAAGATAAAAATAAAAGCGTTTCTGCCACTTGCATTCTTAAGCTTGCTTCACCTATTTCTTTGGAAAAATTTGTACCCCACATATCTAGGTAACTAAAAATAAATACAAAAAGCAATCTAATGAATAAATCATAATAGAAGAACACAGAGTGCACAAATTTGAAGCTATTGTGAGGTGTGAGTGAAACTAAATTTGGATGAATTTTAATCCTGCTACATTTAAAGTAACCGTAGCAACCCACTTATAAAACCGAACATAAAACAGTGTGTGTCTTACGTATGTTGAGGCACCTGAGTGGTACCCTTATGGTCTTTCTTATTAGTGATTATTTGTAGCCTCTCAGAATATTTATACATCCTCATGGAAGGATTTCTAATAGAAAAGACAGTAAAATAATAACAGTTCCCACAGGGCAGTTGACAGTATATGGCCTGAGGGACTCAGGGCAAGCAGAGGAATGGGCCATAGCTGGAACAGACCCTGGTGTCGTTTTGCACTTCCTCCCACAAGAATTTCACTACGAAGGATAAAATGACAGCATGTGAGTGTAAACTGAGTTGACTGCAAGATGTTAATATCAGAGAGGTTGACATTGGGGCGTGATTTTAGAAGCCTTTCCTCTATGGCATTATATATTTTTTAAAAACCTGGAAGTGGAAACATGCTGTGTATATTTTTAGCAGTAGGTAAGTTGGAGACCAGGATATATATTTTTTCAGAGACCTGGTAAAAAGTCCCACTGTAGAATGTGGAGTTTTCACACTTCGTTCTATGAAGGAAATTTATACCTAATTTTCAAATTCTATAGCCACATATTTTTGTTTTTTAAAAAAGGAAAAGAACAGTATTTCTTGATAATGAGCTTGCATTGTTAACTTTGAAAACTACAATTTGATAAATGTGTGTACTATTCCAACTGTATTGCTCTCTTCTTCCAAATGATAAATGTCAGTGTCAGTTACCTGCAAAATGTTCCATTTCCTCATTTATTAGGTGACTGTATAATTGAACGTTCCTTCTGCCTTTGTAATTTTCAGCTGGAAAAATTGATCGAGAAGAACTACTTTCTTCACAAATCTGCCCAAGAAGCTTACAAAGCCTATATAAGAGCTTATGATTCCCATTCTCTGAAACAGATCTACAACGTCAATAACTTGGATCTGCTCAAGGTTGCGCTCTCTTTTGGCTTCAAAGTCCCACCATTTGTGGACCTTAGTATCCTTTTGTTGCAAAGTATTGATTTCTTCCCCTTTCTAAGATTCAGATATGTTGGGATCAACTGTTCACTTATCAGTAAACCAGATTGTGTTGGGATCAACTGTTCACTTATCAGTAAACCTGATTGTGGGGTGGTAGTAGATCTGGTTCAGTGGCAGTTTTGGAAATTCAGAACTGCAGGTGTAGATTTTAAACATGACATTTTCGTGTGTAAAAGAAGGTGGAGGGCATGAGCTTTCAGTGTGTAGCGATAGCACTACTCTTAAGGAGGGCCTGCCAGGGCAAATGATTATGGTCTGCTTTTGTTGTTTCATTCCATCTTGTTTGCATCCTAAAATGCCCATTGACTTTGTGTTTACATGGACCAGTTATTCTATCCTTTGGAACACGACTGCTTCAGTCACAAGCTTGACATAATAATGGTATCTAATAGAGGGCTAACTTTGCTCTCTGTAGAAAAACCTAATTGGAAAACTCTGAGCGATGGCAGTCACTAGATAAGTTTCTACAGGTGTTTTCTTCTCCCTTGTCACACTTGCAACCTAGTTTTGAAAATGTACTGCTAATGCTATGATTCCACCCCCACCCCACCCCAAAAGAGACCTTGGTGCCATCCTTAGAATTTTAATAGCTTAAGCTAATTACATATTTATGAACTTGCATTCCTTGACACCATTTTCTCAGATGTAAACAGCAGCCACGGGAAGAGATTGCAAAAAAGAGGTGGCGGTGGAGGGTTTGGCTATCAGAAATCAAAGAACGTCCAGAAATCCAAAATCTTCAAGCACATTAACAAGAAACAATCAGATAGCAGGCAGTTTTCCCGCTGAGATGCTCGTTCCATGTTCAGAGAAATGGCTTTTGAAAGTGATCCTTCGCTTAATTACTCTGTTCTCTGCAAAGCAAGGTGCATTCAGTATAGAATTTGGTATAGACTTTGAAGCACACACTTTTAGGGCACAGTCCAGTCCTCTGTGATCATTGTACCTAAGCATTGAAGATTCCTTTTTAGCTTTTCCCACTTCTTCCAGCCTATGCTCACATGAATTGGCTGCAGTTCTCTTACCCGGGAAAATAGAATGCCTCTTCCTGTGTCCCCTTTTCCCCTCTGCAGTGCAGGATATTAGTATTCTTGATATACGTCTTGGCTGACCCTTTGGGGGGTCCTCCAGGACTACAATGGATTGGAGCTCAAGTCTCTATCCACTGAGACTTTGTGGCACTTTTTAAAGTGTGCTCTATTTTCTTCCATGGACTCCCAAGTGATTTGGCATCTCTCAGAATTTTTAGGCTGTATGTACACAGATTTTGCAAGAGGTGATTAATACAGTTCTTTTTTATGTACTCTTTAAGTTTTTGTACTCAGAGACTCTTGTGTTTTCTTACAAAGTAAATGTAGGTTGTCTGCCTGCTATGCCACATGGCTGTTCAGAAGCTCTTTAGAGGTTTGACAGCCGACTGGGGCCATGCTTAGAAATTGTAGGTGATTATTCTCCCCACCCCACCCAGTCCCAAGTGGCAATTCCTTTTTCCTCCAAAGCTTCAAAAGCCTTTTTGTAACTTTTGGAAGTATAAAGGATGTTTGAAGAAGAGAGAACCTTTATCCGAGACGTATATAAAGTGATACCTTACCTTGAATTGAAAGCTTTGAAGAAGTTTAGGGGTATTGCGCTCTGTATGAATTTTTGAATTGAGTTTAAATGGTTAGAATTCAAAAGGTCAAACAAAATTATATATCATCGTGTAACACGAATAAACGCCTTTAGAGTTCTGGGCACATAGCGCACTTCTCAGGCTATTGGTTCTGCCACCAAAGCGGATTCTTTCCTTTTTGTCCCTTTTGGAATAGGCTTCAGGCCCTGCAGCCATGTTCCATTAGGGCATCTAGCTTGTGCATTTTAACTGCATGAACTGCCTTTTTCACATGGCAGCAGGAGAGCAACATCAGAAGCAGCGAGGTACTTGTGAATCCCAAGTGGTTCTGTTTGCAGTAACATTGAAAGTTTGCAGTAACATTGAAAGTTTGCAGTAACATTGAAAGCCAGGTTTCCTACTGATGAGTTGCTTATATAGTAATATATGTTGTGCTGGAACAAGCAACTGGCAGTTGTCCTAACCACACTCTCACAACTGGAATGTCAGTTTTGAAGGCTCGCCCAAATGCTCCGGAGGGTTGTGGGAACCCGTGATCTGGAGTTGGAGTAACATTCCATTCTGCAAGGAGAAATCCCTGGACTGAGAGGACATTTCCTGTAGAGCTATGTTGAATTCCACCCTTGGGATGGAATTCAACAAAGCGCTAAGTGGAGGAACAAGGTCTGGTCATGCAAGAAGACTTCCACCTTCTCTTCCCCCCTGTGCCCTCAAACCTATTCTGGTGGCTCCCCCAACCCAGATTTAAGTTGGGGTGGGGGGAGAATCCTGCTGAGTAAGTGAACCTCATTCCAGTCACACAACTTAGTTGATGCCTGCCCTCCTGGAGCCAGTTGGCTTATGATGCTATTTTTGAATTTTGTCAAATCTCAGAAGACTGCTGAGTCTTCTGAGGGATGCTCAGTTGTAAGAGGTCTAATACAGCAATGGCTACCTGTGTGGGAGATGGCTGGAATAGCAACAGAGGATCTATGGCTGCTCAGAGAGCTTGTTCCAGGTAAGAAAACTTGGAGAGTATCTCCAGGCAAACTAGCAGAACAGTTTTGCAGAGTTAGGGTGTTCTCCCTCTTCCTCCCTCAAACAAATGGGCTAGGAATACTCAAGGGCTTAATTTGCAAGGCTGAGCTACTGTAAAAGTGTCTTCCTATAGTCTCCTATTTGGAAGACTTGACTCCAGTAATTCACTAGATTCACAGATGCCTCTCGCTTGATTGTGCAGATGCATTTGACTTCACCTCTGCTTTTACTTACGGGACGATTTACAAGATTCTGAAAACAGTTTCATGAGTCCCAAGGGACTTTTGGCTTTTATTGAACGGCTTCTTTCCTCATGCTGCATGGCAAGCTGCTTTTGAAATGGAAACTCTTACATTGAGTTGTTTGAAGAAGAAAAGGAAAAGGGTCCACTGGGCAATCGTAAGTCTTAAGCAGCTCTTTGAATCCCACTTAATGTATACAGTAGCTTGCAGATAGGATAACAGTTTAGTCTGTTGAGCTCTGGCTCTCATATGAGTAGTATCACAGGAAGCTGTAAAATACTATAAAAATGGACTGGAAATGTAAGGTTTCCTGTGCACTTTTCCCATAATCAATCTTATGGGTATTTAATAGACCTCGGCCATCGCGCACTCAAGGCTTGTCTCATAAAGGTGACTGATGGTTTGCGCACTAATACTGTATTTCTTGAGGAATTGCCTCCCACTCGGAAAACCTTGACGAGGAAATTGGACTTCGTAAGCCGGTTAAAGTGAGGTTATCAAAATGGCTGTAGGGAGATTTTAAAAACAACCCCACTATGGACCCATAAAAGAAAACACAGTTGCTTTGCTGAAGCTTCCCACAATAGGAATGAATAAGCCAGGCATGATGCAGGCACATCTTATAGGAATGCTACAGTCCTGTGCTTCTTTGTGCAGATATAGAATAGCAATTCCTTTCAAAATCATTCAAGATGAAGTGATACAGATGTGAGATTTATTGACCATGCAGCCAGAGGTTATCAAGTTGGATACTCTATGCTTCTTTATGGTTTCACAATAATAACTGGGGGTGCTTTAAGGCCATTGCAGATTAGCATGACACACCGGTGGATAGTTCACTTTTCCAAATGAGCTAAGTTACCATAGTGGGAGGTTTGATTATGTAGATGGCTTGCACCATCTGAAACATTTTTTAACCCCTCCCCACCAAAAAGCCCTATTGAAATGTACTCCTCACGGGTGCATCCAAATGAACAAGGATTTGAAAAAATCTACCACTCACTTGTTGGGTTAGTGCAGTTTTCAGCATATTCTGTAATGTGAAATTCGTCCTTATATTCTACTTGCACGCTTTCACGTGAAAAAAGAGGCATGTTATTGGAATTGTAGAGTTGGGAAATTCTATTGAACCATAGAATTGTGAAGTTGGAAGGGACCATGAGGGTCATCTAA
This sequence comes from Podarcis muralis, assembly GCF_964188315.1. Taxonomy (NCBI): domain Eukaryota; kingdom Metazoa; phylum Chordata; class Lepidosauria; order Squamata; family Lacertidae; genus Podarcis; species Podarcis muralis. Next base: position 93,788,236 of record NC_135655.1, on the reverse strand, counting down.
CCCAATCCTTTGCAATGCAAAAATATCAATATTTGGGCCCCCATCCAATTTGAAACCGTATCAGACCCTGCTTAGCTTTTCAAAAGTGCTAGCAGTTTTTATTGATGCGCCACTAAAGGAATACAAACCTTCATGACTAATTTGGTTTGAAATGTCATGCTCATCCCTTTTCCCCCTGTTCCACTTGGGTTGTTCCACTTGATTATTGGAGCATGTTCCGTATTCTCTTCACTGCTATTTTTGTAGCTGCACACCCACTTGTTAAGCACAGGTCTATTTTTAATGACTTCCAGGAGATGCTAAACTTCATCCCAGAAGTCAGTTATCCTATGAAGAATTCTTGGGGTTCCCTCATCCCTCCAGTTAGAAAAGTTACATCTTGAAATTTCTGTTAGCAACGACTCACAAAGAAATACTTCCCTCTCATGTCGCATGTGAGAGTGAGCCATTCACTTGAGTAGTTAGTTGTGACGTGAACTGGAGCTGACTCAAAGAGTGTAAGAACTGGCTCTGTTTTCACAGTGGAATACAAGATATCACAATACCTTGGTGGAAGCAGCCAAGTTCAACAGGCCCTTTATCATGCTGTCTAGGTTATCTGATTGCATTTTGCAGAGGCACTACCAACAGGAGAGAGATTTCTGGTCATATTCAATGTGCTAAGGAGATGGTTTGGTCAGCGGAAGCATTTCTGCTTGTCCAACAGAAAGGTCTCCCCCTCCGTCCTCCACCCATTGTGCTGGGGTTTCTCCCAGTGTTTCCCTCTATCACCTCCTCATGCTTCAGTCACTGGACTCCTCCTAACCATAGTGGCAAAATGGCAGGAGTCAGAATTATTCTTCCTACTGATTTGATTACATTTCTGTCATTTTGAATGAAATGTGTTGCAATAGTTTCTATAACCATATACTGCTGCATGTGCTGGTCAGTTACACACCTCTAATACACATGTGCTCTGTGCCTGTTGTAGTTCTTCATTAAGCTGAATTATGTGACTTATACAGTGTGCAAATTGGCATAAATGCATTAAAAAAAGGTAAAGGTACCCCTGCCCGTACGGGCCAGTCTTGACAGACTCTAGGGTTGTGCGCCCATCTCACTCAAGAGGCCGGGGACCAGCGCTGTCCGGAGACACTTCCAGGTCATGTGGCCAGCGTGACATCGCTGCTCTGGCGAGCCAGAGCCGCACACGGAAACGCCGTTTACCTTCCCGCTAGTAAGCGGTCCCTATTTATCTACTTGCACCCGGGAGTGCTTTCGAACTGCTAGGTTGGCAGGCGCTGGGACCGAGCGACGGGAGCGCACCCCGCCGTGGGGATTCGAACCGCCGACCTTTCGATCGGCAAGCTCTAGGCGCTGAGGCTTTTACCCACAGCGCCACCCGCGTCCCTCATAAATGCATTACAGGCTTGTTAATATTTAGAGAGGCAAAAACTCAGAAACCACCTAAAGCTTTATTGATCCACCTTTTTGGGATTTCAGCAGCTGTTGCCTAAGTAGATTTTTTTGTTAGCCATAAGAGCTGGTGGCTTTCTGTTGCTTTTTGCCTTAAAAGAAATCTGAGATTCTCATGAAGCAGAATTATGTGCCTACTACCTCACACAGTCTTGAGGAATATGCACCGCGCACACAGATTCTGACAGTGGTCGAGAGATCCTGACCTGAGGCTGAGGAGCTGACTACATGTTGAGATGCTCTGGAAAGCTATGCTTTGAGAATCAGCACAACCTTCAGAGGCAATTTTGGCTAAGAACTCTGCTGTGCAGAAGGTGAATGGAACACTGTTTCAAGGCTGGAACACAAGGAAACACTTTGCATGTTGTACAAGTAAGATACTTCCTATTGGCTAATACAGGGGTAGTCAACCTTTTTATACCTACTGCCCAATAATGCATCTTTCTTGATGGTAAAATTCCCTTACCGCCCACCAGTGCTCAATGGAAGGAGGATTCAGCTTGTGCCGTAGAACCCCCTACCGCCCACCAAGTCCCCATTCCTCAATTGATACTGTAAAAAGTACCAGATAGGAGCCAAGCTAGATTGAAAATTAGATCGCAATCTTCTTTGGGCAGGAATATTTGGTTGTTACTCTTAAGTACTGTGTCTCTCTAATGTTGCAGTGTCTCATCCAGTCTAATAATAATAATAGCAGCAGTTGGAATTTCCTTATACCAATCTTTAATTAACATCACTGATTTGAAGCCTAAGATGGGCACTATCCTGTCCACATATCCCAACTGAGTTTTCCATGGCCTTGTCTCCTTTGAGGCTTCCTTTCTAATACTGGAGGTCTGTATCTCTGGTCTAGATTTCCACTCCATTCTGTTGTTTCTGTGAGACGTGAATAGCTGGCAGCAGTAAACCCAAGCCTTTCACCCCTGGGAGCAATATTGGCTGAGAGAGATTAATCCTTTGGCGCATGACTTTTCCGAAGGAGATCCAGTCATGTCCTAATTTTTTTTGCCCCCACCTTGTCTTCATCTGCTGGGTCCTCTTCAGCCTCACCTTGTAATGCCGCCTCTCCTAGATGACAGGGCTGCCATAGTGCTTCCTTCCAAGCCAGCTCTCTCCTGATATAACCAAGTCTGAAACACACTTTGCTCCTCTTGCACCTGTCTTTCCTCCCATTTACCTCTACGGCTCTTTTGCACAACCTGTCTTCAGTGGTGTAGGTTGTTGCTGTTTGGCCTCAGGTTACTCTGTGATTTGTAACCATAAAACAGTTGGGGAATTTTTTTCAGCCAAAAATCCATTGGTGGGAGAGTGCACATGTCTGTAGTGAGCAGGGCTGGAAGCAAAAGTGGGTGGGACAATTAATGTAATTTCTACCTATGTATGGTAGGCTAGGGACACGGGTGGCGCCGTGGGTTAAACCACAGAGCCTAGGACTTGCTGATCAGAAGGTCGGCGGTTCGAATCCCCGTGATGGGGTGAGCTCCTGTTGCTTGGTCCCTGCTCCTGCCAACCTAGCAGTTTGAAAGCACTTCCCACCTCCAGTGGGAAGGTAAAAGGCGTTTCCGTGTGCTGCTCTGGTTCACCAGAAGCGGCTTACTCATGCTGGCCACATGACCTGGAAGCTGTACGCAGGCTCCCTTGGCCTATAGAGCGAGATGAGTGCCGCAACCCCAGAGTCGGCCACAACTGGACCTAATGGTCAGGGGTCCCTTTACATTTACCTATGGTAGGCTAGTTTCTACACAGTCACATACTTCTCTCTACCCTCCATCCAGGGAAGCAGGAGTCAGTATCACAGTTCTAGGACACCTTTGAAGCAGGCAAAAGTGCCTGAGGTCATGAAGTTAGGCTGGTGAGGGTTCATGGCCTGCAGGAGCCTGTGGCTTGGGGACAATTCCAAGAGATACATTTGGCCCCCAAAGCCTGAGGTTGCAATTGGCAAAGGGATCTATTATGATGCTAACAACATTTAAATAGTGCTTGTCACATTAGTCTCATCTTGCATCCCCCAGAACCCATCTATAATGCTGAGGAGTTGGGTACGTACACTCCTGAGATATTTGTTACACGGCTGATAAGCTTGAATTCACTTTCTCTCCAGAACGATAGCGTTAGCAAAACTTTCTCTGATTAGAAGCAAACGGAGCTCTGCAGAGTCATCAGTTTGATGAGAATAGCCTGTTGTGCACCAATGGCTTTTTAAAGAAAATTCCCAGGGGGGATTTTTTAACAAACCCTTGTATCTGACCTCAACAGCAGTAAATGGGCTGCTTAATCGTATCCTTAAACTATGCCGAGTTCCACTTAAGTGAATGGGCACCAAGAGAAAGCCTTGGCTCATGAAGAAAGCTATTCCGCCCTCCCCCAAACTTACATTCTCATTGTCTCAACATGCTGAAAAGTTTTTACACTACCTATAAAAGCCTTGAAGGGTAGTTTTCTGGTTGTATATGCACTATACCTTTAAAGTACATTCCACCCCCACAGAATTCTGGGCACTGTAGTTTACCCCTCAGAGTTACAGTGCCCAGCAACCTTTAATGAACTGAAGTACCCAGAACTCTCTTGAGTGGGGTGGTGGTGTTTCAAACATATTTTAAAGGCATAGTGTGTAGGCCCTTGAAGCTACCACCTTGCTGAAGCTGAGCTAGTCACTGCAAGGAACCACATGTGTGCCATTTTGGGCGCCATGGGGGAAGAAAGGCAGGACATGAATAAAAACAAAATATATTACATTTATAAACATTTCCCACCAACGAGCTCAGGATGGTGCAGTGGCGTAGCGTGGGTTGTCAGCACCCGGGGCAAGGCAAGTAATTTGCGCCCCCTAACCCATGGATTTGCACCCCCTAACCCGTGGATTTGCGCCCCCTAACCCATGGATTTGCCCTAACCCCAGATGTTGCGCCCGGTGCGGCCGGCCCCCCCTGCACCCCCCATGCTACGCCACTGGGATGGTGTACACCAGGCTTCCTCAACCTCACCCCTCCAGATGCTTTGAGACTACAATCCCTGACCACTGGTCCTGCTAGCTAGGGATCATGGGAGTTGTAGGCCAAAAACATCTGGAGGGCCGAGGTTGAGGAAGCCTGGTGTACATGGTTCGACCCCCCTTCATTTAATCCTCACAAAAATTCCATGAGGTAGGCTACACTGTGAGGTGACTGGTCCAAGGTCACCCAGTGAGCTCCATGGGTCACTCCAGGTCTCTCATCAGCCCCAGCCAACATGACCAATGCTGATGCATGATGGGAGTTGTAATCCAACAGCACCTGAAGGGTTCCCATCACAGATTTAATTCATTTCCCATTCTTCCATAGCTGAACTGGAAAATAAACAAGTGACAAGGAGGAAATGTTCATTCGTTTGTTCATTTTGTATGTCACCATTTATAGATCGTGAGGTGATTCACAACATAGAAATACTAGATTAAAAAATGAAAACAAAATGCATAATAAAAAAAGAACAAATGAGACCCACAAACCAGTAACCTCATCTCTTCTCTCTCCCCCCCCCCCTATTTGTTATTTGTTAGAGGATTTATAAACTGCTTCCCAACAAATGTTTCCAAAGTGGTGCATGGCCACTTTTTAATTTAGGAAAAAACCCACAAACCTATATAGCAAAAAGGAAATAGAAAAAACAATATTAAAATGGGGTGCTGTGAAGCGGTATCTTCAACAGATTTGCTGATCTTGTTCTAGTGCATGAAGGTCAGCGTAATGATCTTCAGAGGGCAGAAATTGAAGATTAAGAAGGCAAAGATAAAACCCCAGTGAAAAATATTGACTTGGTTGATGAACTGCATGATTTTATCATGATTTGAAGTATTTCTCCCACAAAGCTTTGCAGGTTGGGTTCTGAAAAGTGGCAACTCATTTCAGTGAGAAAAGAAGAGCAATCCCATAAGTTTTCAAACTATGTGGCAAATAATATCTCAAACCAATGATTCCTTATTTTCATATTACTTCAGTACCTTTCTCAGAATTTCAGTAAACGGAGGAACATCTCATAAGTCGGTTCTCAGCCTTTCCAACATGTTATATGCATTTTTGTATCTACGTTACCTTCTTTGCCCTGGCACTACATTTTCACATGCACCAACTCACAAAACGAGTTTTTTTAAAAAATGAAGATACCCATTTTTCATATATATTTTTCTCATGAACTGATGCTATCTCAGTCATGCTTCTCCCCATTATCTAGAGAAACATGGGTTCCGCAGAAGGCATGTTCCTGCTCTTTTGCCTTCACTGTTCATTCTTAACACTTCCCACCTTTCAACAAAAGAAATGATAAACAGTAATGAAAAAGTCGATTGTATCAGCTGCCAAGGCACCAGGCTCCTTTGGACAGACCGGAAATTGAAGTGAGGCTGTTCCACAGATTATTGCTTCAGCCACTGCAGAGAAAAAGCGAATTCAAACTGTAATTCTCCTGTGCCTAATAAGAGGCAACATTTTGCATAATAGTAATTGCATATGCAATGCGAACAACTTATTTCTTCCCTTCTTTTTCTTAATTGCTTTGTGGAAGAAGTAGGACCCACCTCTCTGTATTTCCCCCTCCTTCCATTTCCATTAAGTGGGCCAATTTGCTTTTCCATTACTTATAATTTATGAAAATCTGGACCTCATCTAGATCTGTCTTCTCTCTCTCAAAATTACAGCCTTGCTCTTGAGATGCTGAAGCCGGTTGCCATAGCAACTGCAGCATGATTATCTATGACGATAAACGCAACTTTCTCAAAGGACATTAAACAGTTTGTTTTTTTTTATAATATTTTTATTGCGTTTCTTTTCATAATTTTGTACATTCCAAACCATACAGAATAAATCCAATACAAGAAACAATTTTTTGATTTTTTTTTTCAGAAAAAAACATTGTACTTCCCCACACCTTCCAGATCTGCATTCTTTGCAATAACCATATCAGCAATTTGTTACCTTATTTCAAACCTTGTTACCACTTTCAATTATTATGTAACCGTTATTCAATAAATTATATCTCAAATTTGATGCCTTTAAAATAAACATAATATGGTTGGTTCTCTTTGTCTTCTTTTCTCTTTTATCACTTATTTTGCCATTTACTTAGTCATATTTGCTAAAGCATAACATTTCCAATAACATGCACTATCTTAGGATTCATACAACTTATAATATTTTTGCAAATAGTCTTTAAATTTTTTCCAGTCCGCCTCAACCGATTCTTCATCCAAATCTCGGATTCTGCCGGTCATTTCAGCTAATTCCATGTAGTCCATCAACTGCGTCTGCCATTCTTCCAACGTGGGTAAATCTTGTGTCTTCCAATTCTTTGCAATGAGAATTCTTGCTGCTGTAGTAGCATACATAAACAACGTTCTGTCTTTCTTTAACACTTTCTGGTCCACCATGCCCAGCAGGAAGGCCTCTGGTTTCTTAGGGAAGGTATACCTAAATACCTTTTTCAATTCATTATAAATCATTTCCCAGAAAGCCTTCACTTTTGGACAGGTCCACCAGAGATGAAAAAAGGTACCTTCTGCCTCCTTACATTTCCAACATTTGTTATCAGACAGGTGATATATCTTAGCTAGCTTGACTGGGGTCATGTACCACCGGTATATCATTTTCATAATATTTTCTTTCAGGGCAGTACATGCCGTGAATTTTATTCCGGTGTTCCATAACCTTTCCCAGTCTTCAAACATAATGTTATGTCCAACATCCTGTGCCCATTTTATCATGGCAGATTTAACTGTCTCATCCTGTGTATTCCATTTAAGCAGCAAGTTATACATTCTTGATAATATCTTAGTTTTTGGTTCTAACAGTTCTGTCTCCAAATTCGATTTTTCCACTTGGAACCCAACTTTTTTATCCATTTTAAAAACCTCTTGAATTTGAGCATAGTGTAACCAGTCTCGCACCTTATTTTTTAATTTGTCCTGACTCTGCAGCTTCCAATTGTCTCCAATTTTTTCAATTATTTCCCAATACTTCGGCCAATGAGCCTCCATATTGGGCCTTTTTCTGGCCTTGGCCTCCATCGGTGATAACCACCTCGGGGTTTTACTCTCTAATAAGTCTTTATATTTCATCCAGACTGCAAAAATTGCTTTTCTGACAATATGGTTTTTGAACAATTTATGAACTTTAACCTTGTCATACCACAAATATGCATGCCAACCAAATGCATTATCAAAACCTTCCAGATCTAGGACATCAGTGTTTTCCAGCAACAGCCAATCCTTCAGCCAGCAGAAGGCTGCAGCTTCATAGTATAACCTCAAGTCCGGCAGGGCAAACCCTCCTCTTTCTTTCGAGTCAGTTAATATTTTAAACTTTATTCGAGGCTTTTTGCCCTGCCAGACAAACTTAGATATATCCTTCTGCCATTTCCCAAAACATTCCACTCTGTCCACGATCTGTAGGGTTTGGAACAAAAATAACATTTTCGGCAATACATTCATTTTTATAGCTGCGATTCTACCCAACAAGGAAAGTTTCAATCTTGACCAAATTTCTAAATCCTTTTTAATTTCCAACCAACATTTTTCATAGTTATCTTTAAATAAATTCAAGTTTTTGGAAGACAGGTGAATCCCTAGGTATTTCACTTTCTTAACCACATTTAGTTCTGTTTCTCTCTGAAACCCCTCTGTTTCTGTAGATGTCAAATTTTTGGTCAAAACCTTTGTTTTTTGTTTGTTTAACTTAAATCCCGCCACCCGACCAAACTCTGCTATAATTTCTAAAACTCTTTTTGTACTGGGTTCTGGCTCCTGTAGTGTCAAAACTAAGTCATCTGCAAATGCTTTCAATTTATATTGTTTCACTCCGACCTCTATCCCTTGTACCAGCCGGTCCTCCCTAATCATGTTCAGTAGCACCTCCAGGACTGAAATAAATAAAAGAGGGGATAGAGGGCACCCTTGTCGTGTCCCTTTTTCAATTTTAAATTCCTCCGTCACCACATTGTTCACTATTAATTTAGCTTTCTGTTCTGAATAAATAGCATCTATTCCATTTTCAAACCCCCGTCCCACTCCCATCCCTTCCAAGTTTTTCTTCATAAACATCCAAGATATGTTGTCAAAAGCTTTCTCCGCATCAATAAAGATTAACACCGCCCTTGTGTTCCTATTGGTTTGCAAAAGTTCCAAAATGTCAATGATGTTTCTGGTGTTTTCATATAAATGTCTACCAGGGAGAAAGCCTGCTTGGTCCTTATGAATTACTTCATTCAAAACCCTTTTAAGTCTGCTTGCCAAAATGTCTGCAAATATTTTGTAATCCACATTCAGGAGTGAGATGGGACGGTAGTTCCTAAGCTGCGTCTTTTCGGATTCTGACTTAGGTAACAATGTGATGAAAGCTTCTTTCCACGTTTCTGGTGCCCTCTTCCCGTCCATAATCTAGTTGCATACCTCCATCAAAGGTTGTATCAAATAGTCCTTCAAAGTCTTATAGTATTTGGAGGTAAGCCCATCCGGGCCTGGAGATTTGCCTAGTTGCATACTCTGAATGGCACCTTCGATTTCCTGTGAAGTTATTTTAGAGTTCAAGATTGATCTTTTATCTTGAGTTATTTTAGATAATCCATTTGACTTTAGAAATTGTTCTATCTCGAATTCTTTCTGAGGCCCCTGTGCATACAGTTCTTTAAAATATCTGTGGAAGCACTTCCTAATTTCCTCTGGTTTCTGAATCATTCTTCCTTCAATCTCTAGATTTGTAACTGTATTTAACTTTTGCCTTTTTTTCAGCTGCCAAGCTAGCAGCTTTCCACATTTATTTGCTGATTCAAACGATCTTTGCTTCATCTGTTTAATTTTCCATTCAATTTCTTGATTTATTAATTTAGAATATTGTGCTTGATGGAATTTGATTTCTCTCAGCACCTCCTTTGACTTTGGGTTGGTTCTCAATTTTTTCTCTCCCTGATGTATCTTCTCCAATATTTTCTCCTTCTTTCCATTCCAGAGCTTTTTCTTGATTGAATTTTGCTGTATGAGAAACCCTCTCATGACCGCTTTGCTAGCGTCCCAGATCGTTCTTTTTTCTACTGTAGTGTTCAAATTTATCTCAAAGTAGTCCTTTAACGTTTTTTGGGCCTTTTTGACGATCTCTTGATCTCTTAAAAGAGTGTCATTCATCCTCCATCTGAAGGAACCGGTTTGAGTAAGTCTGAATTCTAGTTTCAAGGCGTTGTGGTCGGAGCATGTTTTTGGGCAGATTTCCACCTTTCTGGTCTTGGGTGCCAGCCCTCTAGACGTCCAAATTTGGTCGATCCGTGTCCAGGACAGGTGGGCCTCAGAGAAAAAAGTTCCTTCTTTACCTAGGGGGTTCTTTGTCCTCCATATGTCAATCAAATCCAAGTTGTCAATCAGTTCAAAAAAGGTTTTAGGCAGTCTTCCATCTGATGTTAGATTTTGATTTTGAGACTTATCCATATGTGTAGACACCACTCCATTCATGTCTCCCATCATTATGATGTTGTTATAGTCCAAATAGTCCAGCATAGTCTCATGCAGCTTCTTAAAAAATTCTGATTTCCCGTCATTTGGCGCATATATTCCCAATATCAAAATTTTTTCTCCTTGTGTCTGAATTTCAATCGCCAAAATTCTTCCTTGCTCATCTTTGAATACAAATTTTGGTGCCAGGCTCTCCTTAGCATATATCACCACACCTCTTTTCTTGACCTTGTCAGATGAAATAAATTCTTGGCCTAGTCTTTTATTGACTAGAACTTTCCTGTGGAGCCTGGTCACATGGGTTTCTTGTAAGCAAATAATGTCCAATTGTTCTTTCTTCAATATGTGAAATATTTTCCTTCTTTTTTCCGGGGAGTTTCCACCATTTATATTCCAACTAAGTAGCTGCAGGGACATCCTGTACTATTTTGTTGCACCTAGAGTGGTGTTTCTTCTTTGTCCTCTGGTTCCGAGGGTGTAGGGCCTGGTCCGCCTCCAGACGGTGTCCCAGATTGTGGTAGAGGCCAATGTGCTGCTGCTTCTTTTTGGAGATCTTCTCCGTGATCATGCAGGAACTTTTGTAAGTCCTCTGGTGTTCTTATTTTTACCTTCTTCTGCTTGTAAGTAAAAGATAGTCCTTGTGGAAACTCCCACCTGTAGCGAATTGTGTTAAGTCTCAGCAATCTTGCCAGTTCTGAATAGGTGGTTCTCAGGTCCAGTAACTGTTTTGGTATATCTCTGTAAATTTGCACCCTTTTATCCTGTATCTCCAGTGCGTTTGCAAAGTGTAGGCCTAATATTTTGTCTCTCTCTTCCCTTGATCTCAAAATTATCAGGCAATCTCTGGATCTGTCCTTCCTTACCAATCTTCCCAGTCGAAAAGCTGAAGTTATTTTAAAATCGCTTTCTTCCTTTATGTTCCAGAATTTTGAAATTTCTGTTGTCAAAAATCCAATCAAGTCTTCTTGTTCAATTTCTGGAATAGCTCTTAATCTGAGGTTCTTCTCCCGATTTTTCAATTCCACCAAAGAAAGATAGGCTTGCTGTTCACCAATTTGTTTATGCAAAGGCCTGACTTCACCTTTAACCTCCTCGACCTCTTTTTTTGCTGCCGTTGCAATTTGAATAGCTTCCCCAGCTAAGTTACGATTTTCAGCTGTAGCTCCTTGCAATTTTTCAATTGCTTGTGTGTGCTGGGAAACCTGATCAGTCAATTTCTGGATTGAGGATGTAGCTTGGTCTATTTTTAGTGATTGGTTATCAACCTTTTGATTTAGGGCTGCCAGTTGCTCCAAAATTTGTTTCAAAACTCCCTCAGATCCTCCTGCTGCCATATCTTCCTCTGCATGATTTTTAGGCTTTTCGACTTCTGCCTTTTGTAGGCCCAGCACTGCTGGGACCGAAGATCTGCGTCCCTGAGTCAGAGTTGTTTGTAAAAGCTGTGACTGCTTTTTTTCCTTCTCTTTTTCCTTCTCTTTGGCTTCCTTGGCTTTAGCTGCTCTTGTCTTTCCTGTACCACTCATCAGTCAATGTTCAAGGTCAAATTTTTATTGTCCCATGGGAAAGACAGATTCAGTTCCAAAACAATCCAGTAAGAGAGAGTAAACATACAAAGCTGTTCCCAGGCCTTTATAATCCCAAAGTCCTCTAGGGGGAGTACCACCAAAAGTCAGAGAGAAGAAGACAACTTTTCCGCCATTAAAGTCCCTGTTATATTAAAACACACAATAGTCCCAGAAAAAATAGTAGAAAAAATCCTGCAGAGTACTTTTAACTTTTAACAAAGTTTCAGAAAGGTGCGTGCCACTTGTATCAACTCCAACTTGTTTAAGCTCAAAAGTAACACTTTCATCTGATAAAAGTTTAGTAACAGTTCCGCAGTTAAAACAGTTTCCCCACCGGCAGCCCAGCAGTTTGGAGATTAACTTTCAATAGTCCTTAACCGAGGGGGGTCTCTCCAAATTTCCTCTTAAAAATTTACTCACAAGTAGTCTGTCTTTCCTTTTCTGCAATCACTTCTGAGAGTGCATGAAAGGCTCTCTTTAAAACTTCCCTTTTCCGCTGCTTTACGCTTGGCAGCTCTTTTGCTTTGATCTTGTAAGCAGTACCGGAAGGCGGACTTCCTTTTTATCGTCTCCCGGTTTCAGCCAATTTAAGAGCAATTTGTTCTCTGAATTTAATGTCTTTACTCACGGGTTTGTTGTCCCGGCCAGATCTTTAAAGGAAGAAAGGTCGGCGCTCATCTGTGACAGCCGCGCGGCTTCGCTTCCGCAGAAAGAGCGATGAACTCACAGCACCGCTACCCCTCCTTCGCTCCGGAGCCCCTTACGGGGTCCCTTCTACGATTTCGGGGTCGCTCCAGGTGCCCGCCGAGTCCCACGGCCACGGGCTCACTCTACCCGTGGTTTTTCTTAATGGGTAGTCGCTGTGCCGTGGCGAAACGACCCTTTCCTGCGGAGCCCCTCTTCAGAGATCGAAGAGGACCGCCATCACCGTTTCGCGCCGCCTCCGGAAGTCCGGACATTAAACAGTTTTTATCGAGAAGAAAATAACAACAGTGTCCTGTGAGATGGCCTCTTGCGTAGAAAACCACTTGGGAGACTGAGGGAGAGGTGACTCTTCCACAGATGCAATTACTTCATCCCACTCACTACAGCTAGTGCTGTTGCTCCTGTCTTAAAAGTCAGCCCTATTAAAACTGTTCTTGCCTTTGTTGTTGCTATCTGTCCCTCTAATAACCAACTCCAGTGGTTGAATGCCAACCAAGCTGAAGTCAAAATGGGGCTACTGAAAAACAAGATGGAGGGATCAGCATCTTGTGAACATGAGGTATGCAGAAGTACAGGACAACACACACACACACACATATATACACACACACACACACACACACACACACAGTATGTATGTATGTATATATATATATCACACCACCACCACCAGAAGCAGGCAACTCTTTCCCCATATAAGTCCTGTTGCCTTGTGTCTTTCACAGCTTTTGATGGCAATGGGCTTTACAATTTTTGCTTCACCATTGTCAAACCTCTTCCCGCAAGAAGAAGAAGAAATAAAAGGAAAACAATCTCTCTTCATTGTGTGTGTGTGTGTGTGTGTGTGTGTGTGTGTGTAAAGGTGCATTGTCTCTAGCAGGCATTGGGTTGAGAAAAAGACTGCTTCATATGTCTTTGGGGTCTTGCGTTAACATTATGGTGCTGGTTTTGAGAATTACTTATTTTGTAATGGAACTTTTTTTGAAAAGAAGTATAAATATTTAAATGTGAAAAGTGGTGATAGCAGAGTGGCTCTGGCAGTTCAAAAGTGGATTGTTTGGATTATTATGAATTACTAAAAAAAAGTCATTGTAACTTTTTATATTGGATCAGATTGTTACTATTAATTCTTGATGTTTTATTATTATTATTATATGTGTTGGAAGCCACCCAGAATGGCTGGGGCAACCCAGCCAGGTGGGCAGGGTATAAATAGAAGTATAATTGTATTTATTTATTTATTTTCCAAAGACATTTAAAAGCTCACAGGTTCCCAATTCCTGGATTAAAGACACTCCATGGAGTTCCCACCATAACAGGTGAAATCACCTCTAATGTTGTTGGCATCTGTCCATCTCAGGAGACAATGGAGGAGTGTGCCTGGGGGGGGGGGGGTGAAGTCAAGCTGTTAGAAGGTTGCAGCACCTGCTGCAGCTGTAGAGACTAATATGGGAGAGACATGTTTTGTTGCAGCTGGGGCAGATTAAGGCATCCAGTTTTTGTAGATCAGCATGGGATTGCACTGCAAATCTCCCAAGTGTCTAATTTAGGAAGGAAGGAAGCATAGCTATAGCCAGGATTTATGTAGGGGGCGGGGCAGGCTTTATGCAGGGGCCTCAGTTAGTTTAGTATTTTTTTATGGATTTCCTTGATTTATAATCAAGTAAATTTGGTCCCCTGCCTCCCCCCACCCCCGGCTATGCCCATCGAAGAAAGGAAGCATTAAACTAATAAGGAAACCATCCTCTTGGATGTCTCCCTAGCATCTGAAGGCAGCCTTGTTTAGGGAAACAAGGCTGCCTTCAGATGTTTTATCGTGTTTTTAATATTCTGTTGGGAGCCGCCCAGAGTGACTGGGGAAACCCAGCCAGATGGGCAGAGTATAAATAATAAATTATTATCAGCACAAAAAGGCTGCAGTAGTTGAATTTCTTCCTGCCTATCACACTGATTAGGCACTGGGGCCAGGTCAGGTGATTTACATTACTGTTATATGACAGACCCGTAAGATAAGATAGTGGAGGCAGATGTGTAGCACATTGGGGGGGGGGGTGTGCTTTGCCTTGCAGGTTCGACCACCCTCTCTGCAGCTGGGGAAATAATCTTTTGCCAGGGACCTTGGAGAGCTCTCCTAGAGGCAGGGCAGTCAGTTTGGAGACTGCTCTTTTCGCCAGCTCCTATGCACCCCAGTGCCAGATTTACTTAAAGCTAAACAAGGTATAGCTTAGGGCCCCAAGTGGGGCCCCCCCAAAAACGGAAAAAAACTGGATGTACATTTCCAAAATATGAGATAAAAAAACAAATAAAACCTACATACAGCAACAGTGTTTTGTGTTGCGTAGGCTCCTATGATGTAAGTAATGGGCCACCTGCTAGCCTGCTTCCTCAAGTATCACTGGTTAGCTCATTTCTATATCAATTACTTTGATAAAATACGTGTTTTGTTATGTGCAAATGGCTTTAGATACCTATTACGTCCATAAATTACCATATCGCATATATTCAAGACAAAAAACAGCGGCAATTTGTTGCTGACGAACTGGACAGCCATATAAAGGGCCCCATTAACTTTAGTAGCTTAGGGCCTCATCAAACCTAAATCCGACCTTGCGCACCCCCGGGGTAGAGAAAGCAAGGCGCGCGCGGCAGCAGCAGCACGTGGCGCTGGCAGCGGGAGCGGCCTTTCCGAAGGGGGCGGAGCGAGCAGCTGCAGCGCTTTGCGCGGCTCGGCTGCCGGCCACCTGCCCGCCGGCGGGAGTTTCCCAAGCACTTCGGAGAAGCGAGGCGCGTTGATTGGACCCGCCGCCGCCTCCTCCGCCCGCTCCCTTTCCCCTCAGTTTGGCGCGCCGGGAGCTCTATGCGGGCGGCGACGGGCGGCTGCTCTTCCCGCCAAGCCGGCCATGCCGCTGAACGGCTCCTCCTCAGGCGCCGGAGGAGCGAACCGCACCTCGTCCTCAGACGACGGCGAGCCCCTGTCCCTGTTCCGCCTGCTGGTGCTGAGCCTGCTGGCGCTGCTGACTGTGGCCACGCTGGTGTGGAACCTGCTGGTGCTGGCCACCATCGTGCGCGTGAAGGCTTTCCACCGCGCGCCGCACAACCTGGTGGCGTCCACGGCGGCGGCCGACGCGCTGGTGGCGGCGCTGGTGATGCCTCTCAGCCTGGCCAAGGAGCTGTCGGGGGGCGGGCGGCGCTGGCGCCTGGGCCGGGCGCTGTGCCACGCGTGGGTCTGCCTCGACGTGCTCTGCTGCACGGCCAGCATCTGGAGCGTGGCCGCCATCGCCCTCGACCGCTACTGGTCCGTCTCCAGGCACCTGCGCTACACCCCGCGCGCGCGCCGCCGAGCCTCGGGCGCCCTCATCGGCGTGGCGTGGGCGCTGGGCGCGCTCCTGGCGCTGCTGCCGCTGCTGCTCGGCTGGGGAGGCAGCTCGTACAGCGCCGAGCAGCAGCGCTGCCAGGTCAGCCCCGAGCCCGCCTACGCCGTCTTCTCCACGGGGGGCGCTTTCTACCTGCCCCTGGGCGTCGTGCTCTTCGTCTACTGGAAGATCTACAAGGCGGCCAAGTTCCGCGTCGGGGGCAGGAACGCCGTCGGGCCCCTCCCAGAAACGGGGCAGGTAAAGCACCGTGGGGGGGGGGGAGGATTGGTGCGCGGGGAGGACGGGGGTGCGACGTGGTATGTGAGGCTGCGTTGGAATCCGGCTCCCCCGCGACGCCTCTTTCTGGTCTGTCAGGGGGTGGGCTAATGACCCTCCAACTCTAAAGTTCTGTGGGGGGAGCGTGCAGAAGGCCCGGTTCGTGGGGTGGTTGAGCAATAGGGCGAACGGTGGGTCGGAGAAGTTTAACAAGCATGAACCTAAATCTGCGTTTCACCAGCAGGCATCCAAACAATTCAAGGTTTGATTGTTGAACTTGGCCGTTGAGCGGGTGTAGACAGCATTTGCTGCAAGCCAGGGTTATTTCGAACCAGCGCAGTTCAGACTTTGGTTTCAAAGCTCCGGAATTTCAGATCTTTTCAAAAGCAACTGAGGCTGGGAAGGAGAAGCATTCATTCGCCCTTTGGAAAAGTTGCTTCAAGCAGCCTGAAACTTCTATGCAGCCTTGAATGAAAGCTTCTTTCTTTCTCTTTCTTTCGGAATCAAGTTTTGAAACTTGCAAGCAGAAAGATACAAGCTGGAAATTTGCAGCTGGATGCAGCTGGAAATTCAGGGGGCCACAGTGAAAAGGGGAGGAAGTACGTTTATGCAGAGCTTTTGCTTAGCTTCTTAAGCGTGAAGTGTAGGTTTTCCAAGACTGCTTGGAAGTTCTGCGCTCTGCTGCGGGGAGTGTCTACCTCTAATCCCAGGTGTGTGGGGTCTGGAAAAAATTATTCAGTGTTATTTATGTTCCGGGGTTAGCTCTAACCTTGGGAAGAGTTTCTAGAACAGCTGTAGGGACTTCTGGATGTATTAGAAACAGCAAAAGTGAACATCAGGACAGAAAGGTTCAGCTAGGAATAGCTGGAGGATGAGAGTGGAGTGGCACATCTGAGATGGAAAGTAGATAAATGCAGGCATTAGACAGCCAGTGTGGCAGGATAAATGGGGAGGTGCAAAATTACACAGCTGGTTTGAAATCTGTTTTTGTCTTATGCGTTCCTTTTTTTTTTTTTTTTTTTTGGTGCAGCCTGAAAAGCTGATGCTCATTGTGTGAAGAAAGAAACCATTGTAAATACAAATATTTGGTGTGCAGTGTTTCTAAGGTTTTACAATGCTTTAAGATGAGGCAAATAAATAGTTTCCACCGTTTTATCCTTTGGCACAACCCAAGTGGAAAAGAGCTAATATTTTTATTTAGACACATGCAGCCCAATTATGTACGTGTTTACACAAAAGGAAGCCCACACCATGTTCAATTAAATTGAGTCTGCTGTCGTCTTCATCTGCAATCCTAAACACACAGTGTCACTGAAGGCAGTAGGAATAAATTTATGAGTTTAGGATTACGCTGTTTAGAATTACGCTGCTAATCCTCAAGAGTCTTAATAGTGTCTGTCTCCCCTTTCATTTTTTTGAGGGGGTGCTTTTTATTATAAACCATCTTGGGACTCATTCTTTGGTAGGAAGGGAATTACAGTTGTACCTCGGTTTACGAACTTAATCCGTCCCGGAAGTCCATTCTTAAACCGAAACCATTCTTAAACCAAGGCGCACTTTCCCTAATGAGGCCTCCCACCGCCGGTGCCCTTCCACCGTCCGGCTTCTGTTCTTAGACCGAGGTAAAGTTTGCAAACCAGGACACTACTTCCGGTTTTGCGGAGTTCGTAAACAGGGCTGTTCTTAAACCAAAGTACCACTGTATCAATATCGCTGGCATGCACACATCTCCCCCAGCGCTCTGCACTGTTTTGGTGTATTACAGAATGGTTTAACTATGTATTGAATTATTCTGTCATGCATGCTTGCTTGTGGCAAAGAGTTTGGAAATGAAGTCTTTCTCTTAGAGTCACCATTTGTCTGTCCATCTATGCATCAGCAGCTACATAACCAAATCCACCTGTGTGCATTTCTTAACTCATAGCCACTTGCGAAGATGAATTGTGGGGGAGGTTGAATATTCAGGAATGAACTTTGCATGTCACGTAAAGGAGATAGGAGAGGAGAGTGGGTGGTCAGGCCTGTTTATTACAGCCTCCTCTTTCCTAGCCAGCCTGGTGCTCTAGAATGCCTACAAACAGTGCTTACTTGCTGCATGGCTCTTTCGCTGCATTCCCTAAGTGCCTGGTATTCAAAGGCCTACTGCCTCTGAGTAAGGAGGTTCTGTTTAGCTATCATAGGGAATTGCTGTTGATAGAATTGTAGAGTTGCAAGGGTGCAATGCAGAAATCTTTCACCCGATGTGAGGCTTGAACCCACGGCTCTGGGATTAAGAATCTCGTGTTCTGCCGACTGAGCTATCCATATTAATATGTACTACCATTTCTCATGCTGGTCACAGTCTCCATACCATTGAAGTCAGCAACAAAAGTTTACATTGTCTGGGCTTGATCTTCAGTGCCTGTCGTTTCAGTTCATAAATGATCCCAGTTGATTTCCCTATAGCTTCCTTGCACGGCTTGATGTGAATGATTGTGACGGATTCCAGCTTTAATTCATTCAAGTGTGTCCAAAATCCATGGCAGCAATTTCCAAGGGGGGGGGGGGTTAGCCATGTTAGTTGGTTGCAGCAAAAAGAACAATGAGACTTGTAGCAAATTAAAGACTAACAAAATGTATCATTGCATGAAGCTTTTGGTAACTATAGTCCACTTCATAAGATGCATGAAGTGTTATCTTGAGCTACACACACACACACAGTAGTTTGTGAGGACAAGAAGATGGAATTGTTTCTTTCCGGAGGATGATGACTGTAAAACCAAGAGGATTTTTATCAGATTCTTTGTTTTGTTTTGTTTTTTGGCTTACTGGTATCATGATGCAGATGTTATCAAGAACAGTTTTGGGAAACTCCCGCTGTTAATTACAAAACTCTCATTGCACTTTTCTGCATTACAGTCCCACCACTACATGGGCAGCCCAGAATAATACTGCATTCATGTGATAACGTGGCTGTAGTCCACAAAAGCTTAACCTCCTGACTTTTTTTAAAATTGCATTTCCTATGTTATTGCCTCCATAATTTTCAAGTTTGCAATCATTTGCTTTTTTTGTAGGCAGAGAAAGAACTTTGATAGATACCATTTTTTGTGATATTAAAAACAAAATTTGTATAATGCTGTGTCTGGAAATAAGATACACAGACACAAGAGAATGTGTGTGCTGAAATTTGAGAGTGCAGTCCTTGGGATTAAGCCCCATTGAAAATTAGTGGGACTTATTTCTGAGTAAACATGCACCACGTTACTAATGTTTTGGTAAACTGCAACTTGATGTGTCGGACAAAAATCTTCATTTCTTAAGGCAAATACTTAATAGTACTTGAAAAATACTTCTTATCATATTAAGCAAGGGCGGAGGGAATTGTGGATCGTAAACCCCAAGGGGCCCTTAGATCTTCATCATGTCACCACGTGGGAGGGGAAGATGCAGCAAAGATAATGGTGCTGCCTTTATTAGATTAGTGTATTATCATGGTAAAGCTGTTGCATGTTTTGCAACTTTCAATTTATCTGAATGTGTGAATTGGCACCTGAATATAACGGTTACATTTTGGGGAATGCACATACAGATCTAGTTGTTGCAAGCAACAGCAGGTTGCTACTCACATTTATGTCAAAGTAACCTCAGCTGAATTAAATGGGCCTTTCTTCTATGTAAATTTGGATAGGATTACAGCATATGTCTCTTAGCATCCTTGATTAGGAAAGCGCTCCACTATCCCCAGTCCATTTTCCTTTCTTGATAGGCAAAAGGTCCTTATATACAGTCCCAACCCAAAATGAATTTCTTCATTTTAAGCCTGTCTTTTTATTTCATCGTGTGCACACCATTGTCTTGAAACCTTTCTTTCGTGCTTGGCTTTACAGTGGAGCAGTTTTAATTATAACTAACAATGCCAGCTACTAGTGCTACTGATGCTTCAAGTGAGCAGAGTGATAGTCACTGCACTCTCTTCCAGTGTAATCAAACTTGCCTGGGCAAGGACTGCGAAGTTGGGTTCTTCATTTTCCTGGTATTCTGATATGATCTATGAAGGAGATTGATTAGTCACATTCCAGATAGAAATAGGTCATTGACATTCTGCACATTTTTGGAAATATGTTTGTTGGAGTTCTTTATTCACTGTGTCCTTGTTTCAATATTGAAATAAAACATAGAAGGAATGGACAAGCGATAAGAAACATTGAGCCAATGTTATCTTTTTGGGAAAGGAAGAGGTGTTGTGCAGAGTTAACAAGACTTGGGGTACCTGCAAGCTATCACTATTTCACAGGAGTGGCTCAAGCACACATAGGAACTTTAGGCTTGCACGTTTTAAATGGATTAAGGAGTTCTATTGCCCTAGTGCAACAAATCCACTTAAAAAATAATAATCCCCAGACTTTCTACTGTTAGGAAAGTGACAGGGAAACACAATGAAAAGTGTTAGATGAACAATTGATTAATGGGGTGATGTATAAAAAGCCTGTCAGCAAATCAGGAATGCAGGACAAATGCTCATTGCAGCAAACAAATCGCTCAATAAAGACAATATAATCTAATCTCCTGATTTGTGCAAGCAAATCATGATGAATGCTCAATAAACAGGTTGTCTGGAGGGACCCCTAATCTTTGCACACAGGAAATCGATTCAGTTTTTTGTTTGTTTGTAACTGTGGCTTCAACCCTATATCTGCTTGGAGGAATGGGGGGGGGAGGCCCCCTTAAATTCAGTAGGCCTTGCACATGCAACAGAATTAGGACATAAAATGGACAATATATTTTGTTTTAATGTAGTCCCACTGCCATCAATGGGATCACTACAGGTAAGGTTGCTAGCAGGATAAGGTTTGCTAACATTCCTGGCAATTAATCATCTGCAGGGCCAAGCCTTTTATGTTAGGATCAAAGTAGACCAGGGTGCTCAGTTCTGGTTCCCAGGACTTTTGATGCAGGTAGAAGCAAATACAAAGGAGAGGAGGCTGCAGAAAAGGGTCCAGGATGACAGGAAACACCTGAAGCAGCAGGAAGGAGAACAAATCAGTGAGGCAGACTATATTTACTGCATGTCCTGGAGGCAGTAAAGTCTGAAGTGAAACTGGCAATATACTCCCAGCCCCACTTACCAATTTCTGTTACTATAGCAATTTCGGTTTTTCCCCTGTGCAAGTTCAACAGAGAAGCATTTGCTTAGGCTACTAATATAGATCCAGGGCAAAGATCTGTAGTCATTGATTTATTGGTTGAGAATCACGAGAATAGCAATGCAGAGGAGTAGGAGGAATAGGCAAATAAATGCCCTTCTATTTCCTAGTATAGGTTTCAGAGTCGTGTCTCTCACCTGTAGAAAAAGACTGCACTATCCACCCTGCTGACTGATAAGTGACTTTTTGCTCACACTTAGCCTTTCTGGGGCTGCTACCCTCCTCTCATACTAAAGAGGTTCAAAACAGCCAGGCCCTTACAGATGGAACCCTGAGTTGGGCAAAGCAACATTAAATGCCTATTAATTTATCACTTCAGTGATAACGATTATGTTTTGTCCATTCCTTTGTAGTTGGATTACTGGATAAAGCTGAGGACAGACAGACAGAGCATTCTTTAAGCCAGAGCAGTCCCAGAAAGAGCTGTACCTCATGCTGGGTCTCTGCTGTTTGTCAGTAAAGCCTCACGCAAAGAGTAAGATCCAACAAAGGCTTCTCCTTACTACCCTGCTGCTTCCCCTACATGGGAGCATCTCCAGCTGATTTGGCGGGCTGAAGTGGGAGAAAGACCAGACGTCCCACTGCATGAGTGGATTTCTGTTGCACAAGCATGGGGAAATCATTGGATGTCACCCGGAAGCCCTTAATTGGAGCTGGGTTCAGCACCAGAGCTTCTCCTCATTACTGTTCATCAACCAGTATCAGGCAAGTCCTGCAGTGCTGCTGCTGGTGCTTGTGGTTGTTTTAGTTTTCCAGTAACATTTTCCAGCAATATTAGCCATTCAAAGAGCAAACAGATGGGGTCATTCCAGTGTTGTGTGTATGAGTCAGAGGGTGCAACATTTTGAGGCAGACTAGTGTATTCTTTTTTTTGGAGGGGGGTCCACAGGAAAGGGTTAATTGATTAAAAAAAAACAATCTTTCTGCTTTCTCCTGTTGATGTTAGCCTCTGCTAGATCAAACCACCCTGGGCTCTCATGTGATGACGGTCAGTTCAAAGACATCTAGCAGTGGAAGAACTGGATAGAACCCTCTTGTTCATTCTATGTTTTATTCCATTAGTTATTGATGCTGCTGTAGTGCCCTGTCTGTGGGCTGTGTGTGCGCACGCGCACTTTGGACAGGGGGATACATTTCTATAGGTTAGAGGAGAGAGGGTCAGTTTTCCTATGGCTCCCCCATCTAGCCAAATGTTGGATCACTCTAACAAAAATGCCAAACAGTATGACTAGGATTTAAAAAAGCCCATTTATGTGCAGATGTTCACCTGGAGACATTGCCATTTTTGCTTTTCTTGTGTTGCATCAGATGTTACTTTGCACTGCTTGAGAGCAAGGGGAATAGGTTTAGGGCAGAATGGCTTGAAAGGCATAAATCCATGCACAAGACCTCACCAGCCTTTGGAATCTGACATTTGAGGTAGTGACTTATTTGAGCAGTAGTTTGTGCTGTATGTTGCAGGAGTGAATAACGGGGCAACGTAGTTCTGTCCTGATCTGTGTTTTTATTGCCTCTCTCCACCCCAGTAGAAGTCTTGCGCAACACACACACACACACACACACACACACACACACACACACTGGTTGAAGTCTAGAGTTTGGGCTTGGGCACAGCTGGTCTGTCATTTGAAAAGCAGTGAAGGGGTGTGTGTGTGTGTAGAAATCCTTTACTTAAACAAAACTGTCTTGGTAATAATTCCTGTTTGCTTTTATGTCAAGGTGAAAGAAGCTTCTCATCAGCCGCAGATGGTGTTTACAGCTCGTCATGCGACTGTCACTTTCCAGACAGATGGAGAAACATGGAGAGAACAGAAAGAGAAGAAAGCGGCTATGATGGTTGGCATTTTAATTGGTGTGTTTGTACTTTGCTGGATTCCCTTCTTTGTCACAGAACTAATAAGCCCCCTCTGCTCCTGCACCATAGCACCAGTCTGGAAAAGCATCTTCCTCTGGCTTGGTTACTCCAACTCCTTCTTCAATCCTCTGATTTATACAGCTTTTAACAAAAACTACAACAATGCATTCAAGAACCTTTTTGTGAGGCAGAGGTAAAAAGAGCAATTGGGGGGGGCATGGCTACCAGACATATTGGATTGTACTAAGCTCATTTACGCAAATTTTGTTTGCTAGGTAATCCCGTTTGCATATTTTGCTTGACTGTGGGAATTAAGCAATAAGAACGGGTGATATATCAGAAACATAGCCCATTACACACCCTCCATTGCAATGCAGCCCAGTTTTCTAGAGAAAAATCTCTAACCATTGCAAAGGTCCTCCTGCCCAGTTGGATGCAGCTCCCTATATGAAAGGCAGCAAATAATTTTAAGAACTCCACTTCGATCACAATTAAGCCTGTGCAACAAGCTGTCCTGTGTTGCCTTGTAAAGGCTAGACCGTATTTTTAAAGTTGTTCTGCTCATTTGCCAACAGTCAGTTTTAGTGTCATCAATAACTTTTACTATGAAACATTTATTGCGGGTGTAGTAAGGCACCAAAAAACAAGAATTACAAGAATTACAAGGCATTACAATACAGAGAGCCTGGAGGTAAGTAAAGTGTCAGCAACAAATAAAACCCCTAACAGTATTTGTTTGCTTTAGTAATTCTTCAGATATGAATCAGGATAAAGATCATTGACTGCTAAGATACAAGAATCATTGAACTTGGATGGCTGAACTTTTAAAACTTTAATTGCAGCAAAATTGAGCAAAAACAATCATGTGAAATGGCACAAGGAAGTGCTGGGTTACGTAGAGGATGGAGGCAATTTTCTGAAGTCTACAACAGGGGGGAGCATTGAAACTAAAAATTCCCAGTTAGAAAGTCCAGAGCCTTCCATTCAAATCAGTCGTATTGGGGAAAATATAATTATGTGGAAACTTTCCTTTAGTAGCTGCAAATGACCCTATTAACTGGACTGGATTTGCCTACATGTAGCCAGCATGTGGTTTATGTCTTAGCCCTGTTAGCATAGTGCTAAATGCATTTTATGGGGGAAATCGTGACTCTGAACACTGAATGGTAACTGGGGAGGACAGTGTATCGCTCTGCAAAGAGCGGGAAACATATTGCATCAACTGGTTTCCTTCAGAGTCATTTAGTGGTTACCACCATACTTTGGCAAACTCTTGGTGTTCTTTTCTTCCAGAAAAATACTAATGTGTATTTAATGAACAATAAGTGCAATCTTTTCTTGCGGCATCACACATATGTTTTACTATGCTGGGATAAAGCTCTTTTACTCAGCTGCATGTTCAGCTATTACCTCAGTTTTAAGATCAATGCAAAGTTGGCATCAGGCTCTTTAAAATGAGTCTTGATAGCTTAGTCAGTATAAATTAACTTAATTGTCAAATATATTTTAAACAACAACAGCATGCAATATATACTTTGGTGACATCAATGCAGACTGAATTCTCAAGCTTTAAACTATTGCTTAGAGGTTCCAGGCTACCTCAAGATCCTAGTCTCTCCAGGTGTAGAGACTGGGAGGTTTTTGTTTTGTTTGTTTTAAATCAGTTTACTGGTACAGGAGGAAACATCTGCATCAGCTTGGTTTGAAAACTATGCCTATATCAAGTCCCCCCCCCACCATTACCTGCTGCAGACTCTCAATATCCACACATATTAAGCTGCTTGTTGGTCAGACAACCCTTCAAAAAGGTATATTACGCAATGTAGGGGACTGCAGGCAGGTGTGTCCCTATTGTATGAAGAATACAAGGAAACACAGATCTGTTGTGTGACTAGAAGTGCTGTCTGCTTGTTCAGAGGGAACGTCTGATTCCCTTGCTTGTATTGTTTCGTACCCCACATACACCACCACCCCCATTGCAAAAGGAGCCCTACTGCCAACTTTGGAAGCAGGGGTGCTTGGATTCAGTCAAGGCATTTGCACTTTTTTCAGCCCATTTACCTCTGCAGTCTGGGACCCCTTTCAGTCTTCAGCTAGCACATGTGTTGTTTCTAGAGTGAACTCAGCTCTTTTAGAATTTTCTAAATCCTATCAGGTTCTGTCATTTGTGCTGAAGGTTTCTATGCTTTGGGCAGAATTTCAGATGCCAATGTTGTAGCTTGTCAGAGAAATGGGCAAAACATCAATATCTGCACACATCCCTGTTAGTGAAGAAGGTTTTTTTATCGTGAATACAAGAAGAAAAAAAGCTTAGAAAGCAAGTTAGTCAGCCAAACGAATTTGGAGCTTTTGATTTATACATATTTATTGTTTAACACATAATATATGTTTTCTAGTGCACATGAAATGTTAACTAGTGCAAAGGTAAATCATTTACAAAACAGTGTCACTTTACTTTATATGTGTGTGCATATATAAAAAGACAATCAAATAATATTTCTGAACTGCTATACTGCATTAAATCTCAAAAAGGAATACATCTAGTCATTGGGCTGGATCAGAATGAAAATGAATTCAATCATATTACAGAACTGCTGTCTGAAATTCTTCAGGAACACTTGTCTTTCAGCTTGGATAAAAGCATTTCATTTTTGCGGCATTCCTGTTGATAAACAAAGAGATAGAAGATTTAAAATATTAAACAAGACATGTCAGTTAAAAGATGATACTAACAGTGCAAACCTGCATGGCTACAAAGAAGGAAGGGTAATTAAATTCAGTGGGTCTTATTTCAAACTAAACATATAGGATTACAGCCCAAATCAGCTGTCTGTCTTTTAACACATGCTGTAGGTAATTCGGAAGGCAAGGCAGGTGGAATTTACTGTTAAAGTGAAAAGGTGCTGGATGGGATTGGTCCGTATGAATTATGCTGGAAAATAAGAATATCTGAAAAAAACAGACGAATGCATCTGATTGTTCTTAGCCGCCTTCTACCAATTATATTACCTAGAATCATTCACACCAGCCCTTCTGAACCTCATGCCCTCTGTGTTTAGGACTAACTCTTCATCCCTATGGCTAACAGAGATTATGTGAGTTGTAGCACCAAACATCTGCAGGGTACCAAGTTGTGAACAGCTAATCTGCATTTTGCCCACAAACTTACAGCGCTAGGTGATTGGGGGGTGGGGGAGATGGGACGTCATGGTCAGAGCTTTTGAGACAAAGTATCTCTGCGTACGTGTTTTCTCTCTCTCTCTCCCCACAACCACCAATGTCCCATTTACCTCTTTAAATTCTTTGACCGTTTTGAAGTAGAGTCTTTGTTTCTCCAGTAACTCCAGATATTCATCATTGAGCTGGTCCCTTCTCATTTTGTTTTCTTGCTTCTTCTTTTCCATCTGTTGGTAATGAGGGGAAAGTATTATGGTACCTTGCAACGTGCAAGACCAAAAACAAAATCCTCCAGCATTCCCCCATTCCTCTCTTAAAAAAAACAAAACACCAGATAAACAACAAGTGCTCCCTGCATCTGTTCCAACAGTAGAAACATTTGGTAGTGTACAACTAGGAAAGAGCAGAAATATAGCAAAGGATTAAAAAGTGAAATCACTATGAAACCTTCATTGCCACAAGTCAGTTATCTTGTGCTGAAGGTTTTCCAACACCCCTTTGCTTAAAATCTCAAAAGTAAGGTAACTCATGAGGCCCCACCTTCATGGTCTGCATTCATAAATGAAAATCAAGACCCAAGTGAATTTTTGCCTTTCTGCTCATGGGATGTTTCTTTCCTATACTATCTCGTTCAAGGATACCTGTATTGTGGTTTCAACAGGTGTACTGACTTGAGCCAGATTCCCTTCTGGACAACCCACTGTATATGGCCCACACTGGTGCTTTGTGCTAGAAGTGCTTGTTTCACACCAATGGAATGAGTTTAAAAAATGGCAAGCAAGAAGGAAACACCTTCCACTTTGTTGAGTGAGAGTGGCTGTAGCAAAGAAGCTTGTTGGTTTTTTTTTAAAAGGTTCAGCATTTTCCACGGGAGAACATCTACAGGGGGTCTTTTCAATGCAGAGATAGCAAGATGATCAAACTTCCCTTGGGTTTATTTTTCCTTTTACTATGCCATCCACTAGACTAGAGAAACTTTATAAGCTTGACTAATTAATTTAAATCCAAGTTTTATCTTTAGTCAGAGATGTTCTGTGCTCAGATATTGAGCTGCCTTTGCCAGAGTCAAGCCAAATTATCAAGTGCAGTAGTACTGCCTACCCTAAATAATAGTGGCTTTCCTACACCTTAGGTTATCCCTTGTTCTATTCAGCACATCTTAGTTACAAATCATTAAATCTAAAAACTGAGAATGGCCATTTATTTGAAGGAAGGATTTCTGTGAATGAAAGAAAAGGGGGTAATTTAAAGAATAATGCAAGGGAATTTTGGCAGATATGTGATCTGGGATAAGAACTGTTCATGTGTTTTAACAGGTGAAGGCTGCATGATGGAGGAACACAACACACACCAGATTATGTTCCAAGGCATTTGCTTTCAGGACCAAGTCTATGAATCCAAATCATTTCCATTGTGCTTGGTATAGAGATGCATCTTCAACCACTGGGTTTCAATTGCTAGAATGTTGCAGTATGCTCACAGGGTAATAATGAGCATATTGTAGCAGCCCAGGAATGAATGCATATTCCAGATGTACTGTAGGTTTGTATTTCATTGCACAAATCCTAAAGGTTATATTGAGGTCTAAGAAGAAACACCATCAAAACTTATGTGAAAAATAATAAACCAACCTTCATTCGATTCTGTTTAATTCCTTCTACGATTTGTTCCATTTGCCGCAGAAACTGGTCTCGAGCACCAGAAGAAGCCATGGCTCTGAGTTGAGAATGGCACGAGGGCATTAGACAAAGGAAAATGGGTCACTTGTGGAAAGAGTGAGAGTCCACGCAATATGTCTGCGGCCTAAATGGTAAATCATGCTTGCAGTTGACAGAAAAGACAAACTTTGCCTCTTTGGATCCCAGTGATGCTTATTCAAGTCCCACTGATTTCGACAGAATTCTTAGGGCTAGCCTATTGAAGTTTGCCTTTGTCTGGCAAAAGAAATAATAATGTAGGACTGTTTTCTATATTTCCCCTTGAAAAACAAGAAGCAGCATACCGTCATAGTTTCAGAGAAAAGGCACTGAAACAAGTATTACATGAACCATTTAGGAGCATAATGTGACATGCATAATTTCTTGAATGGGATACATGACTTTATTTTTTTTCTTAAGAGTATAGACCATTGAAACTTCTGGAAAGATTGTAAAGACATGTGACTGTTTCTTTAAATCAATGGCTGGTAATCGTAAGGGAGGTGAAATGGCCAAGCTGTGTTAGTAAAGGCTGTACCCACAAAAAAGAAAGGACTACTTACTGCTGGAAGTTGTCATGAATTGAATTCAACAAGTTAACCTGGGAAAGACAAACACAAGGATCTGCATTTTTATGCAAAATTTTCCATGTAAAAAAGCAAATGCCTTTTAAGCAATAGGGCTGGTTCAGAAAATGATACAGCTTGGCTAATGCATGATCATACAGACTTTGCTGCACTAAATTACCTGATTTGCAGTTTAATGTGCGTGAACCAACTCGTTCAAAAACATTGTATCTGAGGCCTCACTGGGTTACCACAAATTTCTCATAGTATTCACACATACTTTCAGACATGAAGTAATGAACATGCATTTAATGAACCAGTAATATGTTACCCTAAGAACAGTACTTGAAATACAACAGTGTGAGGATATTCAGAGCATTACACACAAATATGTGTTGGTAGGGAATTTAGATGACTTCAGATAAATTGTGTACCTATTATCTTTTATCTTTTCAGGAGCATATATTCTACATTTTGTGCTCCTCACAGCTAGCATATGTGTTCAAATAAATATTGGACTGCTGCTATCCTATTTATCAAAACATTATCAAAGCCACCTCATAAGAAATTGAAGTACCATGTACAAAGGGATATGCAACCACAGAGTTACAAAACCCCAGTGAATTCTGGGCAGCAATGACTGTACTCTTGATTTTGTGTTTTGCCACACACCCCATGGCATCTGCTATTCGAAAAAGGATGACAGCCCTGGACTAAGCTGTAGACAAAAATTCTCCTTGCCTCACAGAGTGCTATTGCACATTTTTTGCTCCGCTAGCATTTTTCTTGCCTTGCATTAGCTGCTGGAAAGAACAGAATCGGATTCCTATTTACGCGGCATAACAATGCAAACCACAGCAGATCTTCAAAGAAACCATGGGTCTCCCCCTCCACCCCGCCCCTTTATAAATAACACTTGACACGAGACAACACATTGCCAAATTCAACAGGGCAATCAATCACATGCTTCACTTTATTCAAAGCAAAACCCTGGAGAACTGCTGCCTGTCAGAAGAATCAAAATCAGGATAGATGGACCAATTGTCTCAAGTCAGTTTGAAGGAAGGTTCATAATGTATTGACCTCTTTTTGGCAAAAGCCTTGAAGCAGTTGCATTCTGACACGATTACCTGAGGAGGCCCGCATTAGAATCCACTGCTTGATTTAATCCATGCACTTCAGACCAGCCCCCTATAATCAATCTCTGTGACCTCCATCCCCACTGAATTCTCCTCAGCACATCCCATACCATGAATTAGGATCTGCTGGCCTTCTTGGAGGGCTGAAGCAGGAGATGGGAAAATCCTCTTTGGCTAGGAGAATCCCATTCAGGAGTCAACCTGGGTTTTTTATTTATTTATTTGACAAGATTTATGTACGCCACTTAACAACAACAAAAAATTGTAAGTGGGTTACAGGAATATGGCTTCCTTGTCCATGCATTCACACAAAAGCACACACATTCCTCCAATTCACTTGTTTTTCTCCATGTCTGCTTTAGCCTTTGAAGACCACAACTTTTTGTATACCGTATTTTTCGCTCTATAAGACGCACCAGACCACAAGACGCACCTAGTTTTTGGAGGAGGAAAACAAGAAAAAAAATATTCTGAATCTCAGAAGCCAGAACAGCAAGAGGGATCACTGCACAGTGAAAGCAGCGATCCCTCTTGCTGTTCTGGCTTCTGGGATAGCCGCGCAGCCTGCATTCACTCCATAAGATGCACACACATTTCCCTTACTTTTTAGGAGGGAAAAAGTGAGTCTTATAGAGCAAAAAATACTGTAATCAGGCGTCATTAAGCAAATTTAGCAAAATCTAGCTGGCCCACAATTCCATGACATCTCAATTCACCATTGGGAACAGAGGAAGCTGCCTTAGAGTCAGACTATTACAGTCAGACAATTGGTCTATCCAGCTCAGTATGGTCACCAACTGGCAGGGGGCTCTCTAGGGCTGTAGGCAGGGTTTTCTCTCTGCCCTTCCTGGTGATGTTAGGAGGGACTGAGCATCTGCATTCTGTGATCTTCTGCATGCAGAGCACATGCTCGATACCACTGAGCTCTTGATATACAGTCAGGCAGTATTTATCAATTTAACACTTAGCATTTTAAAAGACGACTTTTAAAATAACTATATTCTCAGCGCTGTCATAATCACGTCAAGGAAAGGAAAAGATAATGAATATTTTAACTGCACATCGGTTATAGAAATAATGCCTCTCATTAAGAGGCATCTCTGAATTTATGTCTGGTTTCGCTCTCATCAGTGCAGGGAGAGCGCAATATAATTACACCTTGCCATTTAACTTTTTGGCAAGAACTCCTATGTGGAGGAGACAGAGGAGACATTCTACCCACGCTGAGTTACATTAGAACTAATTAACGCTATACGGCACACAAAAGCATTGTGCAATTCTTAAAAAATAATCCTGTGAAGTGATGTCCCCCACTAATGATTTCCCCCCACTAAGAACCTGCTGGGGGAAGAACCTGCTGCCCTCCAGATGTCGTTGGACTCCAATTCCCATCAACCCCAGCCATCATGGCTAATGGTCAGGGGAGATGGGACCTGTAGTCCAGCAACATCATGGAGCGCCATGGGTTCCCCATCCACTCCTGTCTTAAGGAAAACCCTTTTACAGAACAGACAGGAAAAACCAAACAGGAACCCAAATATATTCACCATAGTTCTCCTTATTGATAAAATAACGGCTTATACTGCGGGTGGGGATTTGTGGTCAGCTAGAACAGTGTTCCCCAACCTTGGGACTCCAGCTGTTTTGGGACTACAACTCCCATCATCCCTCGCTAGCAAGACCAGTGGTCAAGGATGATGGGAATTGTAGTCCAAAACCAGCTGGAGGCCCAAGGTTGGGGAATAATGAGCTAGAACATCTGATCAAGCAGCTTACCTCTTTTTCCAAATACACCTTCTTATCATCCAGTGTGTTGTAGAGGGTAAAGAACTGCTTCGTTTCTTTGTGTGTTGCTGAAACTGCAAACAAAGGGAAGATTCTTATAGTGTGATCCCAGACATGCCTTCTTAAGTAAGTACAAGAGAGTCCAGTAAGACTTACTCTGGTTAAGTGAGTATAAGGTTGAAACCTTAGGCTGCACTCCTAAACACAAGCTTCTGGAGAAGAAGTCCCAGTGTCACCTGCACTCAAAATTGGGTGACTGAGAAAGCTGGCTGTCATGATAATGTTAAACTTAAATAAGTTAACGGCACACAAAAGGTGTACATCTTAATGGTGCACAACACGAAAGGTGTACAACGTTAAAGGTTAAAAGGTGAACCTGCTCTCATATGTAAGGCTGGTTCTCCACCTATTAAGGAGCAGAATCTCTCCATGGCTCCTATTAGCTCTGTAGGAAGAAATGAAAAGGCCTGAAAGCTAACAGAAGGATAAGATGACTTCCATTTATGCACAGTATCTTTCTCACACCCCTCCCTACACACCATACTCCCCTTCCTGAAAAACCACCCCCAAAACCCAGGGGATCTTTTGAGCTGGCATTTCATGGAAAAAAACAACTGTCTCAAACATCCTCAAAGGGTAGGGAAGCCCTTTAGGACTCCTCCATGAGCCTATTTGGATCCCAGCCAAAACCTGGAAATACAATTTTGCAAACATTCTTTTCAACTTTTCAACATTGTCACAGAAATCCAAGGAGGGAAAGAACACACTCCCAAGTACTCAGCCAACCTATAAAAGGCTGGCAATATATCTTAACATAAAACCAACATTCTGTGAATTGTAGCTCACATAAATTTATTGGGAGTGACAGTATTTCAGCTTGTAAAGCAAAAAGGGTTATTCTAAATGATTTGCAATGCTCATTTAGCGTAGATCAGGCAGGCAAAAGGTAGAATTCTCCTAAATCATCAATTCACTACATTAAGTGTGGCTGGGACAGTGATACAACGATGGTTCCGGTCTAAGGAGAGGTAATGTACTTTCTGACACAGAACACTCTTTATAGCCATTAATGGTACTGAATAGCCTGAAGAGGCAGAGCGGTAAAACCCATATATTATTTTGCTTTGGCTGCTGATAAAGCTTCAGTGCGCGTGCATGTATGTGCACCCCCCCAACAGATGTTTTGGAGAAAAGCCAATGAGAAATGACATTGCAGATGAATACCCTATTCCGGGGAAAAATCAGAAGTATAATAAGCAGTCATGGAAACCACTTGTTCAATATAAAAGATCACATTGCTAATTTTGACGAGCACAAATTTGACATCCCTGTAACTATAAGAACTAGACATTTGTTTTTACAGAGACAATTAAAAACCCCTTCTCACCATGGTTTGAGCAATTTTGGGGGGAGGTGGGTGGGATACAACAATCACAACATGTTCCATATGGCGAGAAATTGCCTACCTCTGGGAGTAAGAAATTTAAGTCCTTGAATTATCTACAGTCTGAGTCAAATTGTCAAATGCCCATGTGGGCTTGCTTACCAGTGCACCCCCTAACCTTAACCTATCTCCCCAAAGAGGGTGCAGCAGGTAGACGCCTCATGTCCTGCCCTGCAGATTTCATCTAGTGTAAAGGAACAGTTTCCCCTTCTCCCCACTGGAGAAGGCTTCCTCACCTTGCACAGCATGTGTATGTACGAGTGCGCACCTATTTGTGTGCATGCACAGGCCCTCCCCACATTGTTTCTGAAGTGGAAGAACAGCAGGGATTGGAAACATATATGAATGCTGCACATCACACAAATTAACTGGTGGATTAGTGGGGAGGGCAGCCCTGACGTAGCCATTGCATGTAGTGCGTTGGTTGTTGCTGTTGTTGTTTTTTCTGCCTAGTGTCATAAGGAACAGTGTCTTAATATATAGACTGTAGAACTAAGTGGCAGAACCAGCTACAAACATTCAAGAACCTACCCCCAAAGCGCCAAATCTTTGGCCCTGAGGGCATTTTAAAATCCATGTTTTGGAAAAGCCCTGCTTGTCTGCGAAGGCGTACGATGTGAATGTCAAACAGCCAGTGATACAACAACATTAAACAAGAAGTGGTTGCCATGCTCCATAGGTTTATAGTGCTTAGCTGTGAGGAATCCATTTCTGCCTGATATACGTACCCTGCCCGTAAAGTTCAATAAATCTTTTCTGGTACTGTGTTAACTCAGCTCTGCTGGGAACCTCATCAATCTTGCGTTGTAAAATGGCTATTTCTCTGTTTCGTCGGGCCTGAGGGGAGTTGAAAACAATATACAAAACAAAAACAGAAAAAAACCCTGTGACTGGGTTTCTAAAAAACAAACTGACATTTAGAAACAACCTGATAATGGAATCAACTGCTGCCATGCGGACCCCCTGCCCTCTTGGCTCCACTGCAAAAGGTGACGTTTTCCAAATAATTACCCCCCAACTGGTATTTCCAACTTTTAAAACATCCATTACAGAAGAATCCGGGAGTCTCGCGTGAACCAGAAATTTACATTGCACAGGACAGGAAGACATTTAGCAAATACATCTGCCAACCCAGCGAGACTTACAGTTTGGAAAACTCACCAGAAGCAGTCTGATCTTCTGCAGCTTCTCTCTCTCGGTTTTGTACTGCTGGTCTATAATTTTAGCGGGTTCCTAACATTGGAGACATAAAACAAAACTGATTTCCAGCTGACCAAATTCAGTCGAGACTATGATGACCAAGGGTCACTTATTCATACTGGGCCCAGGGTTTATACTGGTTCCGCATCAAAGTTAAAAACATGCCGAGGGGAAGGGGTTCAAGAAAGCTATGTTCTGCCACATTTTACTGGCTCCAACCAAACATGTTAACTTGTGCAACTACATATGTAGCGTATTCACCTAAAAACAAGCTGCCCAGAGAAGCAGAAGAACATTCCTCACCACGAGTCCATCCTGGGTAAAGTTGAATCTGTTTAGGGTCTGTTTGTTGTACAGCGGTTAAAAACACACACTAGCAGGTGGAAGGACAGTGGGGTTTGGAGAAGCACACCAGTCAGAGTATCAGAAGACTATTCAACATAGTCCTCTCCTTTTATCATGGGTAAGCTATCCTGGAGTTCTGATTTGCTCCAGGAAAGCTCAAAGTACCGTATTTTTTGCTCTATAAGACTCACTTTTCCTCTCCTAAAAAGTAAGGGGAAATGTGTGTGCGTCTTACGGAGCGAATGCAGGCTGCGCAGCTATCCCAGAAGCCAGAACAGCAAGAGAGATTGCTGCTTTCACTGCTCAGCGATCCCTCTTGCTGTTCTGGCTTCTGAGATTCAGAATATTTTTTTTCTTGTTTTCCTCCTCCAAAAACTAGGTGCGTCTTGTGGTCTGGTGCGTCTTATAGAGCGAAAAATACGGTATCTTTTTGTTCATTATTTGGACATTCAGTAATGAGCTGCAGGTTTACAGAAGGCTTGCTTTTTCCTGTTTAACACTAACCCCGGTTTGCCATGGCATCCGAATCGGCAGACTATGGTTAAGGCTTGTCCTCCAAGCCGGAAATTAGAAGCCAAGGTCTGAAGTGGGTTTTTCTTGGAGTGCAAGCACTCTGTAGTTTGATTTGGACATTACAACCAGCTATGATTAGTGCAAAACAAAAGAGAAGTTTTCTGGAAGAGAGGATGGACTGCAAGGTTTCAAGAATCATCTGAACTGAGCAATCTTCTTGAAAGTGGAGTCCAAACTCAAGCCTCATGGACTTTTAAATTGGGCAACAATTTAGAGGTCCTCTAATGGAAAACACCT
The DNA here is from genome assembly GCF_964188315.1 of Podarcis muralis. NCBI lineage: Eukaryota > Metazoa > Chordata > Lepidosauria > Squamata > Lacertidae > Podarcis > Podarcis muralis. The sequence goes on along the minus strand of NC_135655.1, from coordinate 93,753,214 downwards.
GCATGCCACATCCATTGTTAAATGTCCACCATGTATCCTGATGTTTCTTTTATTAAAATACACAGGCAAACAATCAAGTTTGCTATTAAAGGAACAAGCTACCCTGCTCAAAAAAATACACACACTTTTGGGAACTGACTGTGTTCCAGTGTTCCAAGTCCCAATTCTTGTGTATAAGAAATTGCCTTCAATAAGAAAGACATGAGTTCAAATATATAAAGTTTTGTTAAAGTGAAATGAAGTGTTCATTTTAAGTAACCAGAGAAAGTGAATCACAACAAAAGACACACACACACACACACACACACACACACACACACACAGACGTTAGCACCTTTAAGTAGCAGACTGGCAAAACAAAAAATTCAGGCAGCATTCCAAATGAGGGCAAACACTTCTAAATGGAGCAAAGGGACCGCAAGCATTTTAAAATTCTTTTAAAAAAATATATGGGAAGAAGATTCCAAAGCTCAGTAAGAATGCTTAAATATTTTCTGTTTACCTTCTCTTCTCCATTTTCAGCTGCTTCTGTTTTCAAACTTTCAATGTTTTGCTGGAGGCGTGCCATCTCTTCCTAGAACAGCAAGAAAATAATAATTGTTTCTTTTCATTAGCAATCAACGTGTGCTCTTTATGGAAACAATAGCCAGAGACTGTTTTCTTTTCGTAAAATATGCATCAGAAAGAGCCCAAAAACATATAGACATTCTGTGCTTAGGGCTCCAGAGGAGGTGAATGTTCTTCATTATGTAAAGTAGCACACTCTATTGTCAAGAGGGGGGGGGGGGAAGAGGGGAAAACACACAGTCTGACTCTTATGCAAATGAACCCAAGTCAGAAGGGCAAGAGAATAAGTTCGAGTTTTTAAAAAAAATCAAAATACAAGCACCACCATGACTACAGCATCTTGTACAAGCCCAACTGTCCCTAACCATTTTGAAAGGGCTTTTGCAGAAGTGACACTGAACATATTGCATCCCATAATGAAAATAGCCACCCCAAAATATTAAGTTACAGGGGTTTAAAATTCAATTTGTATTCTTGCCCCGTTCCATTTCTTTCCTCCTTTCTCATACAATTTACACATTTTAAAACTTCCGATATTGATCACTTTTTCAAGGTACCTCGCAACAACCACTGATTATGGTTTCAGACCAATTCATACATTACCTTGGCACCTAGGTGGTGGGGACTCCACATGGCAATCTTAACAGATGCCAGTGTTAAGACACTGCACTGTTCATAGGTTCCCACTGCGCACGTCCACCTGGGAACTGTGGAATGGGGACCAGCCATGTGACCAAGGCAAATGGCTTTTTAAATATATATATATATATATATATATATATATATTCTGCTTTACTACAAGGTACCCAACAGCGGCTTAGCTAGACGTCTGGGGCATCACATGCGCCCTGCACCTGGGAGTGGGGCGAGCTGGGGCCTCAGCTGTAGGGCAGCTGAGCCTGAGGAGGCGGCGGTGGGCAGATGCCAGGCCCACGCTGCCGTTTCGGGCAGCAGGGAGCCTGCAGGCACCCGGAGCCACTGCGTCACTCCCAGGAGAGACATGTGGCTCAGGTGCATTGTAGGCCAGGCCCCGTGGTAAGTGCGGGCCCCCCCTCCCGTGATGTGGTGTTTAGTGCGTCCCTCCCCCTCCAGCTACACCTCTGGTCCCCATGTTGACATGGATCCCCTAACCACATGGAAGTAGTTTTTCCAGTTACTGCGCTGCAAAAGCATTCCTAAGCAACAGGAATTAGTTGTATTCTGCTGCATATACAAAGAAGCTCAGGAGTACATCTGGATTATGGATCCTCAATCTGGATCCTTAAAAAGAATTGCGTGCAGGCACTGACTTGGAATGAAGCATCTAAAAAACTTACTCTGCAATGTGCTCTAAATTCTTGCTCTTGGCTTTTGAGGTTCTCATTCATTGCCACCAGTGCCCGAAGCTTCTGCAATACACTAAATTAAAACAACAACAACACATTGTTTGTTCTTGAGCATTTAGAGACATTTATTCTAAGAAAAATGAAGAGAGGGGAAAACAAAATGGAGAGAGGGGAAAACAAAATATCTTAAAGAAGCAATTTAGGGCAGCAACAGAGCTGAATAAAACAGAAAGGTAGGATCTCACAGAAGAAACGTTCTCCTGTATTGCTGCTCAAAGTTTGGATGCCTCCATTATCCAATAGATAATACCCACTGATTTAAAAGGCAGAAACATTTTTATACTGCTCATCATAATGAAAATAATGAAAAATTCCAGCTCATTACAGAATCTACATAAAAGCCAGTACATTAAAACCATAAAACACACAGGTGGATTTCAGTGTTGCAACTAAGGAGATCGTTCTGTCGGTGCAAGCATTGCTACTTGCTCTCCCTTCCAGTACATTGCTGGGAGTAAGGCCTATTGAACCTAATGAGGCTTACTTCCAAGTAGACATGCACAGGACTGTGCTGCTAAGTCTCCCATCTGTAAGAAAATATGAAGAAAATACACTGACTTTCCTTAATAGGGTTATTTTAAGGCTCAGTGAGCAAACAGTAATCCTTAAAATAACCTTTTTTGATGCTGGGTGTTTTTGAACATTCAAGAAGTGCCAGCCAGATGTTTTTCCCAGCCCCTAATCCTTGAAAATCAATGCAAGTCTATATTTGAAAATGATGTTTAACAATCACTTTGCAGTGACTGCACCATGTCAAGAATTAACGTGAGACTTCAACCAGCCCGGACTGTTGGTTGGGCTGATTAAGAGTTGTAACCAAAACCATACAGGGTCACCAAGCTGAGGAAGGCTAACAGAGTTTCCAGCATAAATAACATTCTGCCATGAAAGGAAACATTTGGACTAGAATGTGTGTGCATGCGCGTGCGCGCGCACACACACACACACACACATACATAATATAAACTACAGGCTGGAGTAGATACAAAAACCCAACCATCACCAATGGAGACTACTGCTGAATTAACACAATTCATTGCAAAGGGGACAGGGAAGGATGGAGAGGAACTGGACACATACTTTGAATCTGCTTGGGATTCCACTGTTTCTAAGGCTGCCAGCTCCTTGTCCAATTTTTCACTGTGATTCTTAACCTAAAGGATTGGAATTAATAACACATGGTGTGAAAATGTAATAAAAACCAATTTAACCCAAAAACAAAGCTTTAAGCAAAGCCCTCAAAGATTGATAGGGTTCTATTTAAAACTCTGGCAAGCTCTACCTGTTTTTTCTCATATAGCATGACCAGTTGTTCTCAAAAAGGCACCAGGAGTAGCTCACAGGGGCCTTGGCCGTCACAATTGGATGTAACCCTTGGAATTAGTGCTGAGATGTGAGCCTAGACATGGTACAGTTCTGCTGTACCAGTGCTGTCTTCTCCAGCTGCCTACAGAGGTGAGTACTGGATTGCACAGAGTTGCCTACCAGGATAGTGCATGGTCCGCTCTCATACCACTCATACTTGTACAGCATTTGTTAAGGTCTCCCCCCTCCCTCCTTTTTTTTGCAAGAGATAAAACACTGGTACAACTTGTGCACAAGTTTCTTTCATCTTTCCTATTTCTTGCTGCAGTATCATTACAAGACAAAAGTCAATATGGCATTATGCTTGTCTGGGACAGCTTTGGATAACCGGCAGAAGGCAGCTTTTACTAACGTAGCAGAACCTTCCCTAACAAGCAGCAATGGAAACTGTGGTGTTCCGGGCTGCCTCTTACTCTTATTTGCATAGGTGCGAGTGCACATTGTTACAATTATTCCAGTTCATTTCGGTCCAGGTGGTCAGATGAAGAAGGTGACAGGGCTCCTATGCAACTGAGCAGAGGAATGAATTTCAGCAGGTGTAGCTTGCATTACATCCCGAAATTCTCTTCTACGCAACAATTAAAGATGTAGAGGCCTTGTCCTCTTTTGTCCAACACAGAGTTGACAGAGACTAGTCTAAGGAGAAGAGGGGAGGACAAAGGGAAGAATGAGCTTACCTCATTTAATTTCTTCTTAGCCTCACTACATCCTGCTTGCAGGTCAGCACATTTTGCCTGCAACTGTTTTCAAAAGAAGAACACAGGGGGAAAGTCAAGTTAAGTGATCACCAATCTGGTATTTTAATCAAAGGCAGCAACATTTCCTAACAATGGCATGCGTATACACACATACACATCAAGAAACATGCTGGAACTATACTTAATGGTTCCTCTAATATCTACAGAAGCATTGCTCAGGCTGGATTGTAAAGAAAAATTATAAAAGTAGCAGTCAGAAACCTCAGAAACGAGGCTTTTGCTTATGAAACACCCCATCTGAGAAATAGGTCTATGCAAAACATAAACACTGCATGGTGAACTGTAGCTATTCATAATAGAAAGGACAATATTTTACAACCTCTTTACCAAAAACATTTCATGCCCACTTCCCAGATTCATGTTTTATGTCCCGAGGAATCAATTAGCAATGCAGCAGGTGGATAACATTTGTTTTACAATGCCCCAGGCAAATTCTTTAAACCGAAACATGTTGGGCTGAATCAATCTTAATTTTGTGGACCTTTGAGGTTCTTTGCTTGTCCCTGCACTGGCAAATTTATTCCTGTCCTGCTTTCTTCTCTACAGTGCGGTGCTTTGTAGGAGTTTCTGATCACATGGAGGTTTCAAGCAAACATGGGTAGAAGCTCCCTTCAGACTTCCCCCACTCAACACAGGAAAATTTGGAAGAAATAAGGCAGGGCTGGTGTCCACAAGGTGTCAGGGGTCAGTGCTTCCAAGATGGATGAAATGTTTCCTGTTTCAGCATTAAGCGTGAACAGGGCCATAATTTTAACTATTTTCTCTTGCAGTATATTATTGCAAAGTGTCTCCTATAGCTTCCTTCGGTTGCTTATCCAAGGACAGAAAGAAAAAACAAAGGCACTGATTCTCCTGAGGTCTAAACTTAAAGTAAATTTTCACTTTGAGAGTCTGGAAGGTTTTAGAAGCAAGTAATGTGTGAGAGATAAAATTTACACCCATGTATTTATGTATATATCAACAAAGTTCTCTGGACAGCTATGAGCCGAACAAGAACGGAATGTAGCAGTTCCAGGATACCCTATTCTTTGAATCAAAACCTCTGGATTTGGAACAACAACAACAACAGATGAATTATACTGTGGGAGGAACTCTATTTACAGAATCCTCCACTGGAGGAAATTTGTGAATGAAAGAGGACTTTTTTGCTAGCTTTCATTTCCTGCAACAGGCCTGTTCCCTCCAAAAACCATTCTGGGCTTCAGGGGACTCTCGTCAACAATATGGAAGGTGGCACTTGGGACAGTTGGTGGAAATCAAGTGAAAATCATCCCCTCACCCTTCTTTGGTGGGAGCCTTTACTGGATCGTAGCTGACACCGCAGTTCATCTTTAAATAAAATTCACCGACATGATGCACAAATATTGGAAAAGCATCAGGAAATATAACTCAGGAGAACACGTATATTAGAAAAAACCAGGTTGATTCTAGGAAATTGTATTCCATTTGGCTTCCTTAAAGTACAAACGGGGGTGGGGAGGAATGGCAGATAGAACCGAACAGAAGGCAATTAAATCAGCGAATCCGTAAAGATTTTGACAGGCAAAACAATAATGTTAGCAGCAGCCAAGTGAGCACCAATGTAATGTTTACAGGAGCTAAGGACTGGATAGCTCAGTTGGTAAGAGCATGGTGCCACCAAAGTCTCAGGTTCAATCCCTGCATGGGACAGCTGCATATTCCTGCACTGCAGGGGGTTGGACTAGAGCAGCCTTTCTCAACCTGTGGGTCCCCAGATGTTGTTGAACTACAACTCCCATCACCCCTAGCTAGCAAGGCCAGAGCTCAGGGATGATGGGAGTTGTAGTCCAACAACATCTGGAGACCCATGGGTTGAGAACCGCTGGACTAGAGGATCCTGATGGTCTCCCTTCCAACTCTTTTGATTCTATGATTTGTGGATCTTCCAGCATTTGAAAAAGAAAAAGAATCACAACTCTTTGGAAAAATTCTGTTAACTATGAAATTCTGTGCAGCTTTAAATGCCAACTATTTTTATTTATTTATTTCAGCAATTTATAGCACTCTTATTCACAGTTGTCTCTGAGCAGTGTGCAGGAGATCCAGTACAATACAGTAAGTCTAAAATGAGTTAAAACTATAATATCAGAATTTAATTTAAAAAACCTGCTGGAATTAAGAATCCCTAGTAAGCACTGGGAGTTGAACAGGGAGGGCACCTATATGACCTCAACATTTGATATTCTGACAGAGGAGAATTTAAATGCTGCCTTTGCCTGTACATAAACACAGCTCACAGCTTTAATTCGGAATTGCGGGCAGTCAGTAAGCACCTGTTGCTTCCATAGAGGCAATCAAGGAAAGTGTGCAAACTTATGTACAACTTATGTGCAAAAAAAGGGTGCATAAATTCACTTAACCAATGCTTATTAAGACCCAGGTTACTCATATTATAATTCTCCTAAATGGATGTTGAAGTTATAATCTTCTCCATAAGTGCAGAGTGGCAAAGTGGTTTACAAACCCTCAAAATACTGGAACAACAACAACAAAACCCCACATACTTCATCCAGCTGCTTGGTTTTCTGTAAGATCTGTTTGTTTAAAGATGCCACCTTCCTTCTGTGCTGCTGGGCAGCTCCAAGTCTCTCTGGACGCTCCTCTGCAGAAAGTCCTGATTGCTAGAAAAAGATGGAGTGGGGAGAGGACACAATGAATGGAACACCCCCTCAGCACTTTGTCAGTCAGGAATCATTACTTGCCTAATCTGTGCATTAAGACTGCTCCATAAACCACTGGACAGCCACATATTGGTATGCAGAGGTCTGGATGCTTGCATGTCCTGCATTACAGGGAGTAAGCAAGTGTGGAAGTTGGCAGAGCTCTTCTGGAGGCAGAAATGTGAGGGGAACTGGGCATGTTCCACTTTGACCCGCAAGGCTGACTCAACACATTTCCTCCACCCTAGAAAGAGATACGGTGCTGGGAGCAAAGGGCAGGGGGATCATACTGTTAAAATTCAACAGCACATCGTTATATGGGGATGGGGTGAGAATTCACAGCATTAACTTGAATTTCAGCACCAACTTCCCAGGACTGGACTGCAATGTTAAGTGTACTTAATCCCATTGAAATCAATGGGGCTGACTCTGTAGTGGGTGCTTACCGACGCCAAGCGCCGTGCCAAGTTTCCTACCTCTTTGTCTCTCACCCTCTTCGTAACTGGGAGCAGTGTTTGCCCGGCACTGGGAATCTCCCCTGCCACTGATTGCCACTAGACTGACTTCAAAGTGAACACAGATAGACTATGCTGCAAGTCTAATTCTCCCCGCACACACAAATTGACTAGAATTTAATTACTGTATTTAGCTGCTACCTCCTTCTGTGTTCTATGTTCACGGAAAAATACAACAAATGTGGAAGGCAGCAATCAAGATCATTTTGATTATGATTATTATTGTTTCTGTAATGCTCCTTCACCCGCAGGAGTCCAGAGAAGTCTGGTAAGGTAAAAGGTAAAGGTAAAGGTAAAGGACCCCTGGACGGTTAAGTCCAGTCAGTAAAATACAACAGTTATCCATTTAAAAATAACAACAACTTTTTTGCAGTTTTTGCTGCAAGCCACTGCTCCGTGATTTATTTTTCCTTTGTACTCATAAAAAACATTCTGTTGAAAGAAGGATATAACATCTGACCTGTTAAAACAAAGTTTTGAACAATATCATCTATTTGTGCTATTTACGAACTGAAACATGAGGTATAGCAAGTAGGGCTATGGAAGACATATGTTATAACACAACTGAAGCTTCTTTGCTCTTGCTTGAAATTGAAGTCCAAAAGGTTTCTACTAAAGTAATTTATTTTCAAAACCACACTAGACGTGTAGCAGTTTTAAGTGAGAGCCGACACATTCTGTTATCTTCAGATCATAAACATTTAGTTGAAAATTCTCTTGCATACTACAAAATTGCATTCACAGATGGATGGCAAAAACCAGGAATTCACTTGGCAAAATTGTAGCTTTTGTTTTTAAATATGTTAATTAAAACATTCAGCAGTTGCTACGAACACCCACCTAAGTTCTTTTAAACTTGCCATTCATTTGTCAACTGAAGAGAAAAAGTAACAGATCAATCAGGTGCCAGAAAATAGAAACGAAGTTATCTCTATTTCAGAAAAATAAGCATTTTAATTTTATTTTTTAAACTTATATACCACCCTTCATCTGAAGATCTCAGGGTGGACATTTATTTCCAAAATGGAAAAAAAGACTATTTAATTTTTGCGGGAGCAGGCGATTCTGCAATTTGTAAGGTAATTTATGTGCAAGGCACTTGACCCCCTGCCCTTATTTACTCTCACAACTGTTCAACAACATCCCCATGCATGAAACTCTTTCCATTCCCATAACACTGTTAAAGTTAACACTGTTAACTTATTAGTTAGGTAAAGGTAAAGGTAAAGGTACCCCTGCCCGTTCGGGCCAGTCTTGCCAGACTCTAGGGTTGTGCACTCATCTCACTCTATAGGCCGGGAGCCAGCGCTGTCCGCAGTCACTTCCAGGTCACGTGGCCAGCGTGACAAGCTGCATCTGGCGAGCCAGCGCAGCACACGGAACGCCGTTTACCTTCCCGCTGGTAAGCGGTCCCTATTTATCTACTTGCACCCGGAGGGGCTTTCGAACTGCTAGGTTGGCAGGCGCTGGGACCGAACGACGGGAGCGCACCCTGCCGCGGGGATTCGAACCGCCGACCATGCGATCGGCAAGTCCTAGGCGCTGAGGTTTCATCCACAGCGCCACCCGCGTCCCTCAACTTATTAGTTACATACTGCCAAAAAGAATCCCATAAGGAGTCCCATAAGGAGCAGACAGTATATTTAAATCGTGGGAAATAGCCAAGATGAGAATGGTAAAGCACTTTGAACATTTTAAAACTGCTACCAAAGTTAAAAACTATATTCTTTTCCTTATGAGCCTCTCGACTCAGGCTCCGATTCCAGATTCTAAGCATAAACACTGCAACTGCATAATTCCCTCTCAATTCATGCAAGACTATGTGTATCTTTCTCCTTTTCCTCCCAAACACATCACTCATATCTTTGGATCCAAGTACAACCAGGAAAGACTGACCTTCCTGAATTTAAGATGCAATTAAGTGACTGCTCTATAGTAACCACTAAACTCAAGGGCACACAAACACACACCATTGCTTTAAGCAATCTTCATTGTGCACTGACAGGAAATCTATTATAGAAGCCCAAAATAGCCAAGCCAGATTTTCAAAGAAAACTATAACTAGCAGAATGGTAAGAGGAATAGGCTGAGGAAATAGATAAAGAGGAAGAAATCAGGATGGGAGGGTTTGTCTTCTTGCAAACAAAACACAGCTTGACTCCAACAACTATGGGTGAAATTCAATAATGCACCCCATCAGTGGAAGCCCAGGCAAGGTCCCCCACCTGAGCAAAGGGGTTTATCCTCCTATGCTCCCTCACAACTGGCTTGGGTGTGCGTGTGTCAGGAGGAACCCCAAAACAGCTCCCTGGCAGGGGGAGGGAGAGAGAGAATTGCTCCATCTGGCCTGACTGAATCATCAACATAGTACAACATCGAATAGCTCCATATAATACAGCTGTAAAACTTCACAAACTGTTTCATGGCGCACAAGGACGTGGGAGAAACTATTCCTCTACAAAGTCATATGCAACTTTTAGCTACTTGTTTAGAAGACACAGAGACAGAGGAATCTAACTGATTTTTATTGACGAGAGCACAGATTTGTATGCCTTCACAAAGAAGCATTGGCACACCAACTAGCATTATTGTAGATAATGTTCTAAAGAATATATTTTTAAAAATAGGAGCTGAAGCTTCAAAATTTGAAGACTTAATAGACAATTGCTCAGGTATGGTTTTCTTAAAACAGTTTAAAAAAAATCACCTACCTTTTCAGCATATTCAGATACTATCTGCTTGATCTCATCAGACTGAAGTCCAACTATCTGCCCTACAGTGCTTGCAGTCAGTCTGCCCTGAAAGTAGAACACAAGTCTTATGAAGGGACACATGAGACAGCTTTTTGAAAAAGCAGGGCAGTTTGAATTGATGTAAATGCAATGTCTGTTTCCATGAAGAAGTACCACTGTCCTCCATGAAAGCAGCAAGGCTTGGCTGGAGAATAAGCAAGCAGAGCTGGCCGGGGCAGTGGGGAGATACTTGGAAGAGTGGGCATCAGCTAGCAAGTCTTTTTATCTCATCATAAAATCCATCTACAGGAATGGGAGCAGGACAACATTTGCTACCTTAGCAAGGCTTCCATGGCAATGGCTCAGTTATATCAAGTCAGAGCACAGGAATTGCTGCTGCTTTGCTATGAAGGTTCCTTGCTTAAAGTATATTTGAGAGTTAAGGAGCAGTTTCGACTGATATCCCAAGAATGGAAGAAAGGGCTGTGTATGTAGATGAGGCACCGTGCACATGAGCCAGGTGGGAAGAGAATTTGGGTGACATCTGCTGGTCACTGAATGTAGGTAGCAGCAGCAGAAAGTCTGCATGTGTGCATAGAAGTGATAAGCATTACTATGAGTGAATGAAGACCTTGGCTTTGCTGAGGTATGTGTGCTGTGGGGTAGGGGAGCAGAAAAAAATGTGTACAGGATGATAGTGGACTCCATTAGAACCTAGCCAAATGAGAAGGCTCTTCAAAGGTTCCACAGTCTTGGGAGACAGAAAAGATGTGCAAGTACTTTTCTCTTACTGCTGGTGAGCAAATGAATCAGAAAGTCTTCAGCAAAGATATTAAGTTATGTGTTAACAGCCTGGTTTGTTCAGAAGCTGTTAAACCAGGGTTCAGCAAACTTACCGCACCTCGGGGTGGTGTCTCCAGAGCCAATCGTGCGGCAGGCCGGAGGGCTCGGACGCGTGCGCACACGCTATTTCCCGTGCACTTCCGGGTCGGAGGAGCACTGGAAATAGCTTGTGCACATGTGCACAGGCCTCCCCTGACCGGATGTGCACTGGAAATAATGCTTGCGCATGCGCACAAGCTATTTCCGGTGCTCCTCCGACCAGGAAGTGGGCAGCTGCACAGTGCAGTGCCAGTAAGAGCAGGCGGCGGCAGAGGGCCGGATAAACGAGTCCCTCGGGCCTTATCTGGCCCGCGGGCCTTAGGTCGGGACCCCTGCGTTAAACCATAGTTTTGTGGTTTGGACAAAAAAGGGAACTGGGAGTTTTGGAAGTTTCCTCATTTGTTTCTTCTTTTCACAAAGCGAGGAGTGAAAAGGCTGTGAGCTGCCATATCTTTGCTTAATAAGCAGAGATAACTCTCCTTATGCTTTTTGTAGGCAAGGACACAACCAACAAAGGCTAAACACCTTTTGAAAAAGACCACCTTTCAAGCTTAGTAGTCTTTTCCTTGTGTCAATTTACACTGCAATGTAAGGCCTCAGGCAGCCTGACTCCATTTAACCCTATTTCACGGGTTGTGATAGCTTTCAAGTCAATCTGCAGGTGCAGGAGGAAAGAACAGGGATGTGAATAACTTTAGTTGTACATACTGCAGAGTTTGCTTGATAGGTACAGAGTACAGCTAGGCAATGAGAAATATGCATTCTTTCCTTTCTTTCTCTACTGAATTGCAGTTTGCTCCAGTTTCAATTCACAGCCCCATGAAGAACGGAACTTTCAGATATGAGAAATCAAGTTGGAGTGATATCTGGAAAGAATTTTTTTTGGCCTGTGCTACCCTGTTAATAATACCAGAGTAGTGGTTGAAATAATATTTTTTCCCCAAAAAAACCTTGACTAACAAACAGAACTGCTTACCTCTTCTGTTCCCATTGCAGCCATCTCAGTCATCAATGTTTTAATACGAAGCTGATAAAAAATAAAAGTGCTGAGATCAGAACAGTTGTTTCAAAACATGTAGCAAATGTTTTAATTTTTATTTATAGAAAAAATGTGACAAGGCTTGGAGGTTAGCAAAACAAAACAAATACACACACTTTCCCTCCCCTTTTCATACAAAATTCCTTCTCAACACTGTGATGGCAGCCTGGGAGCTACTGCAAACATGGCTCCTTAGTAAGAAAGCAATGGATATACACCCCCCCCCCTTTTGCTCACTTGTTTATTCACAAACAAACATAACACAAAATGCTGTGTAATAATCTGAAGTCTCTGTTCCTCTACTTTGGGCAAACACAAAGCAAAAGAAAACATCATTTTCTTTAGGCCCTCACAGCATCATTCTTCTTGGAACAGTCACACTTTGGAACAGTCATACCCAAGTTTATATACATGTGGTGCACCAGCTGTCAACAACACTCACACATTTGAATGGCTGAGTTTCCGTATTTGGCACTGGGCTAATCCCATTTTAAGGCACCACAAGACATTTAGAGGACAGCGGGACACAAATGCAATACATAAAATAAAGCTATCCACTGAAAGGCAAGTGCACCACTAAATCCCTACCACATGCATTTTGTAGCACCAAACTCAATTTCAAGTAAGAGTGCATGTTGGTTCTGAGAATGCAAAATCTACAGATACAAAAAGGAAAGTGGGGGAAACCTCTATACCACCAACTTCGTTTCATTTCGTGTATTAGGAAGTAGTAACCCTGAAGTGAGCCTTGTCACAAATTATCAGTTAATTCCACCTCTTCTGCAGCTTGGAGGTCATCTTCAGTGTAGGCATCAGCCTTCCCAGATGATGGAAGGCCAGCAGGCAGCACCATTTTCTTGTCTTCAACCTATTGAAGAAAAGGATGTTGTCTAACATTAAGAGGAAAAGGTGCATCTACAAAATCACAAGACGGGGGGCGGGGGGGGGGGTTAAAAAAAAGGAAACGAACAACGTATGCTTTCAGAATATATTAAGGTAAGGCTCCAGAGAGCCTTTCATGGACACATTAAAACCACACTACAGTAATAATTCACACACAGGTATGTATCCAACACTGCTGCTCTGTTCATGCAGCAGACCTCTGCTTGTACAATTTAACTTCCCACCTCCTCTCCCCTGCAGCCCCTCCAGCACCCCCAAAATCTGCTCCAGGGAGCTGGAGGACTTTGAGAGCAGATTTTGGGCATGCGCAGGAGCTGAGAGGATGGAGGAAGTATTGCCACATGAGCAGAACTCCTTTTGCATAGCATCGGATGAAGCCCCGAAGAAGCACACAGTGGAAACAGTATCCTGAACAGGACCTCCTTTTCATCACAGTGGCTAAATTTTAACGAAAGCATTTGACAGTCTTAGGCTAAAAGCATGCAAGGTCAATAAGATATGATGAAGCATTGCAGCCATATTTTGTAGAAGTCAACAAAGGGAGTGAGATGCAGTTTTAGGAATAGTATTCTTGCTGCATGGAACTTTGGGGCCTTCCACAACACTGCAATGCATGTACATTTCTGCAAGTGGAAAATAAGCTCCATTGGCTTAATTAACTTCACTGGCAACTTTCTTGGGTGAGGTGCTCTTCATTCTCTAATACTAATTTAGCTCACATCTCCCGCCAACCAGAGTGTAGCTTGAAATGTTAGGAAACATTTCTTTCCAACAGAGTGTGCTGAAAGTCTGCCAATCTGAAACTGCTTTGCAGGGCGCCACTGGGCTACATCATGCTTGCTAGCAGTTCCCAAGAAAATAACAATAACAGAGGGGTTTTCTTTGTTTGTTTTCTGTTGCCTGTGAATTGCTAAACTGCATTATGCTGAGTTACTTTTGTTTTAGTTTTATTGTTAGCAATGGTTTTAATGTTTACAGTGTGCCACCCTGGGATCCTTGCATGCAGGGCTAATTACAAACACTGAAAAATAAAAGCAAACAAAAATGAAGACTGCCGAGCCCCTTTGTCTGGAACAGGCAGTGACAAAAGTCAAACTGGCTCTGAATTTAACCCACAGTGAAAAGGATCATTAACAATTCTAGCAATGTTTCCCCACAATGTGTTGAATACAGCAGCATCAGGGTGGTGACCACAACACAGTAAGATTGGGTGGCCTAGAAAGAACAAGCAAACAAACAAGTAGTTTTCAATATTATGAAAAATAATAATCAATTGCTGCATCACACTTCTATATATATATAAAAACCTGCTTTGGTGTCTAGTATTTTTGTCCAACACACATATTTTTTCAGCTGGATTCCAGATGAGGAAACAAGCTTACCTTCTCAATTTTCCCTTGTCTGCTGAAACCATACCTCCTAGAAAAAGTAAAAAGGGAGGGGGAAACAAATCAGAATATGCAGCTGGATTCACTTTCATTGCAGAAGATGTGCTATTGCCAACATGCCAAGACCAGCTCTCAGTGCTTTTTAGAAAAACAACAGCAGCCGCAGCAGCAGTTTGGGGTTAGTTATATTCACCATTTTATTTTGAGTGTACATTTTGTAATTTATATGCCATTAACAAGTAAACCATTTTTCCTGTTGCAACAGTGCAATTCAACATCAAAGTCTTCCTTCCCAGTGCATTCTAAACCTCTGCAGTACAGCAGGTTCCAGGGGGGCTGAAAGGAGGGAAGGAGGGGGGTTGCCTTATCGCTAATGACAGTGGTGCTCCGAGGCTTGTTGCTGAATTGCTAATGAAAGCCCGTTTTAATTCCAAGAACATTTCACTTTTGCCCCCCAAGGCATTAATCTGCCAGCCCTCCCTAGCTTTATTTGCTTTTTCTGTATATGCCCTTTCCACTAAAGTTCTAGTTTAAACATCTCCTTCTGCTGCAGCTGTATTTCACCCTCCCACTAGGGAATAGTTCCACTGCACTCAGGCAACCAGGTTTTAATATGCTGCTACACAACCTATAAAGGAGAGGATACTGAGGAAGGCACACTATGCATGCCATAAGGTCCCAGGTTCAGTCCTGCTCATCTCCAGGTTGATCTGGTGCAGGGAAACCAGTCTGAAAACCTGAACAGCCATTCCCAGCAAAAGGGAAAGTTGCAGGAAAAGGGGCTGGCTGGAGCAATTTTCTCTCCCATGAGAAAAGTTCACAACATTTGGAGCTTTTTAGATTATGAAAAAAGCCAAGTAAGGGCAGGAACTGATATGAGGGTTTGAACACCATGCACAACGTGGCAAAAGTGGACATGGTGATAGAGTGGGTGTTCCCCTCTCTCTCATGTAACACTAGACCCCAAGGTTGTCCATTGAAGCTAACTGATGGACGGACTACAGAAAGTCCTTCACAGTGCAGTTATAAACTGTGGCTACCAACTTTGATGGCTTTGAAAGGGGATTAGCCTTATGTTCTGTAGACCGTCTACCAATGGCTGCTATATTTGTTGTAGCTAACGAAGCCATGTAAAATCTCTCTAGGCTCCATGATACTGCTGTGTTTAATCACTGCCGTCTGTGATCAGCTGGGTTCACGTGATAAAGGAGTCCTTTAAAATATTTACAAAGGAGAAGCAGATCAGGGAGGAAACAGCTGGGAACATATTTTCCCAGGGAGTATGCAAAAAGAGTGGAAGTTGGGTTTTTTTCCCTATGCACTCTTCTCTCTCACCCCTTAGCCCCTAGAGAAAACTGTGACTTTTGCGCTGAGAAAAAAAGACAGTCCCTGTGAACATTAATTTCACAATGCTGTTAAATACCAAATGTGGAAGACATGTTAACGTGAAAGATGCAAATTCAAGTGCCAAGAGCCAACTGGAAGGGGGGGGGGGGGAGCCACACCACATGTACACAGGAGGAAAAATACTCACAAGAAATAACCAGTGATACTAAAGAGGGAGGATAGGAAAACAAAAAGATGAAGAACTTGAAAAAGTGATCTGGCTTGCCACAGGGAGGAGAAGACACACTTAGGCCACAGTTTCAAGCACACTTTGGCTTATTGTAGTGTGTAAACCACCTGTATGACTAAAGAACTGCAGTGGAAAAGCTAGTGAATCAAAATGTCAATACATTTTATATTATAACCATTTCACCAGTTATTTGTGGCAAGCAACACATTGCTTTTGGGCTCTGTACACACTTAGATTATTCCAGGAGAGTAGCTATGGAAATCTGCTGTCACTAACCCAGAGTCTTTTGACACTTAAATGTGTTGTGGAGCAACATTTTCCCCCAAGAACTTGAGCAGACTGCATGATTAATTACATTATCATCCTGTCTTTCTTCCAAGCTCTAGATGGCATATGTGATTAGCACCCTCCACCCCCATCATGAACCTAGCATGGAGCATAGAGGGCTTTAGCCTTTTGCTTCCCAATCAGGATCAGGGCCCCTGCAACTCCATGGCCAACGAAGGCTCCATCTAAACATATGAGGCCTTTGCTGGTGGTGCAAACTGCAGCTAGTGAGAATGGGTGGCAAAAGGTTAAAAGCTCCCCTACCCCTCACTGTACAGTTCCGGAATGGGCCCCCTGGCCTGATCATTTGTAAAAAAAAAAGAAACAACAGCAATAGCAAAGCTACACTATTAACATCCTTTATTAGTTGGACCCTAGAAGACATTTAAGGTTCTCCCGCATCTGCCTACATGGAAGAGAGAGCCACAGCATGCTGTCTTTCAGATCTTTTGTCTGCCATTATTGGAATCCTTCAGATGCCCCCAAGAAATCCTGGGTTTCCTGGAACACAAAATAAATATACCTGCCATATTCCAGAAGCGTGGCATGAACTTTAGACTCCTCGTCCACTAACTTTTCTGCTCCTGCTCGTCGCTGGTATTTCCTTTGTGGCTTGTAAACTTCCTGAAAGACAACAAAATGAGCATGAACATGTGTCGAACTACAAATGGTCAGTAAGCAATCCAATGTCAACATTCTTTCTCCATAGAAACCTCCTACCTGGACCTTCTCAGGGATTTTGTGGCTCCATAATACAACACAACACAGTCAATCATAACCTAATATCCTTCACTGGCTGCTCATTGACGTAGACTCAACCCTCCCCCTCCCTTTTGCACTTTCCAAGATGATGATGATGATGATGATTAAGAACATGGCTACTCCAGAACATACGAATCTATTCAACCTGATCTCAGACATATCTGCAAAACATCTTAAACAAAGTAAGGAGAAAAAAAATACCATGCATAATTAAAGAGATGATTAATTCCGAGTCACTGCAGTTAGTGTTCATGCATTCCACTTCTAGCCTCTTATTGAATAATTATGCTTAATTACTACTCTCTTCATTATGGCTACTTTAGCCAGTCACATAGGAAAGGAAAATCGATTTAACATAATTGGGGTGGTGGTAAGAATGTGCAAGAAAAAAAAGTTACTGAACTAAGTTCAAGGAAGTCTCTCCCCCCCCCCCCT
Organism: Podarcis muralis; assembly: GCF_964188315.1. Classification (NCBI taxonomy): domain Eukaryota; kingdom Metazoa; phylum Chordata; class Lepidosauria; order Squamata; family Lacertidae; genus Podarcis; species Podarcis muralis. Next base: position 93,735,899 of record NC_135655.1, on the reverse strand, counting down.
TTTAAAAAGCAATGCTTCAGTACAGCCAAGTAGTTCTTGTTCACGGCTACAGTTAAAAAGAAAGAAGCATCAATGCCAGACACTCTTTGTTAAGAAGAACTCTCGGAAAAAGCAGTGCCTTCAGATGACATTCCACACTTTCTTCCAGACACAATGACAAAGGCAGTTTACTCTCCCTGAGATACAATGACAAACGAGATCATTGTTTCCACGACTTGGCTTCTCTACTCTGTTGACTCTGCCAGAGGAAGATATGTCAAGAGCTTTTTACCCTCCTTCCTTTTTTCTTTTAAAAATGTTTTGATCAATGTTGGCAGTTTTGCAAGTGGGAAATCTTTTTCAACTACAGCACATCAGTTGAGATGCAACGGAATCCATTCAAACTCCCGCGTTTCCGAATTCACAGCAGCGCAACGTTCTGTTTTGTGTGGCGTTTTAAAAGTGACATTGCGCCGGACAAAGAGAGACAAGGGAAGGAATACACAGAGCTGGTACTCAAAAGATGAGCACAATGGGATATCAATCTATCAAGCCTCCAAGAGGCACATGTCAACTCCAACTAAAATTAATATGGCATTATAATGAAGCAATGCAATCTATAGGAACAGAGAAATAAAATCCTGTCACAGTAAACCCTCTGTAGGTAGGAAAGGAGCTGATTTATTGCACAACACTGTACACATTTTCCTATGCAGTAGAGTTCAAATGTTTAATGGTGTTCCTGATTATTTCGGCAGGTTTTTTTTACATAAATAAGCACACGTATTTATACAAAAATATACATATATTCAATGGGGCTTATCCTCTAGCTAATGTGTCCAAGAATGCAGCTTTAAAATATTGTGTTTCTGACTCAACTTGCACCCGACTCAAATACAGACTCTAACTAGGGCTGCCACTTGTACTAACCTAGCAGAGAGAGTCATTTGAGGGCTGTATATGCCAAAGTGCTGGGATTGCTGTTGGCATTCCACAACTTGACCAGAAAATTCTCATTTAGTGTGTTATCAATGATGTGGGATGAAACAATTTCTAGCCCCCTCCCCACCGCCATGAACCCCAGGGGGGATCAATTTCTAAAAGTGCATTATTTTATAAAAACTAACTAGGAATGTAGTGAATGGATACCACAATGGATAAAACTGAGCACCTTTGAAGTTGCAATTCATTTGAAGAAAAGTTACTATCCCCAGGAAGCAGGTATGCAGATATATCATACAAACATGGTCTATGCATCTTTAAAAGGGAAGGGGGAGTAAATTAAAGCCAAAAGATATACATAATCAAAACAACGCTAAATCCAATTATTTTTTATTTGTAAATTTTCTGAAAACCCACATTGCTGAATGTCACACTTACAGAGATTTCACTAACTGCTTTGACAGACTTTTCTTTTCTTTGCATGAAGTCATCATCCTGCAAAGCAATTTAGATAGCTTTAAATACCAACATACCAACAGATTTAACCTCAACAGTGTCAACAAAGATTGGCCAGTTGTTGTGTCAACTTGTCCAAAGCTGTGATGTTAAAATGTACCAGAAAATACAACCAATCCTTCAGCAGAATGCAAGTAATCAAGGGCCATGTACACACTTCAGAAGGCCCGACAGATTTTTAAAAAATATGTTTTAAGCTGGTGAAGAAAACTGACTAATGTAGGTTCCAGCCTAATCTCATGTTACACAGCTAGGAGGCTACCACTGACAAAGTCCTATTCCAAGTTTGGGAACTCAAGTCTTTGTTAGATGACCATACCGAGCTTACCTGGCAGACTTCAGATAACAGGGAGGAATATATCAGGAGGCACACACCTTCAGGTAGCTGGGTATTAATTTGTTTACATATTTACATCATCATCATCATCATCATCATCATTATTTTATTTATACCCTATCCATCTGGCTGGGTTTCCCCAGCCACTCTGGGTGGCTTACAGCATCTCTAAAAACATAACAAAAACATCAAGCATTAAAAACCTCCCGATACAGGGCAGATGTCTTCTAAAAGTTGTGTAATTCTTTATCTCCTTGACATCTGAAGGGAGGATGTTCCACAGGAAGGGTGCCACTACTGTGAAGGCCCTCTGCCTGGTTCACTGTAACTTCGCTTCTCGCAGTGAGGGAACCAGCAGAAGACCCTTGGAGGAGGACCTCGGGGGTGGAGATGCTCCTTCAGGTATACTAGGCTGAGGCTGTTTAGGGATTTAAAGGTCAGCACCAACACTTTGAATTGTGTTCGGAAACATACTGGGAACCAGTGAAGATCCTTTAGGACCAGTGTTATATGGTCCTGGCGGCCTCTCCCAGTCACCAGTCTAGCGGATGCATTCTGGATTAACTGTAGTTTCTGAGTCACCTTCAGAGGTAGACCAACCTAGAGCACATTGCAGTAGTCCAAGCAGGAGATAACCAGGGCATGCACTACTCTGGTGAGACAGTCTGTGGGCAGGTAGGGTCTCAGCCTGCATACTAGGTGGATCTGGTAGACAGCTGCCCTGGACACAGAACTGGACAGCACTTTGAATTGGACATGGTAGCAAATAATCAGTGCAGATCTTTCTGTGGCAATCAATACTCAGTTGCCACATTTTGCACCAGCTATAATCTCTGAACTGTCTTCAAGGACAGCCCCATGTAGAGCATATTACAAAAGTCTAATTGGGAAATTACTAAAGCATGGATTACTGTGGTCAGATTACTTCAATCCAGGAATGGCTGTGGCTGAAGAACCAACCAGAGCTGGAAATAGGTACTCTGCAGCAACTTTTAAAGGCGGGAACCAGGAATAGTCTCAGGCTACATAAACCACGCTGAAGCTGCGATCCTCCTACTTTACCTAGGACTAAGCTCCACAATGCAATTTACATCTTAGACATATGGTGTTAATAGTAAAACATTAGCAGGAACTTGGCCCATCAGGTAGAAAAATTCAGAGTATCTTCCCGCACTGACACCTTTAACATCACTTTCCATTTATTGACAAATGAGGCAGAGAAAGATGCTCACTAGTTTGAAGCTGCACAAATAATGAAAGGCACAAACAGACACAGGGAGATGCAACAATCGTAAGCTGAACTTTCGACAACGTGAGTGAAAACCCCCAAAACACAGCCTTAAAAAAAATAAATTGAACTATTTTATTCCAGTGGGCAGCTGTCGTGTTAAGGTATAGCATTATCAACTGCCAGTCACCTTTTAATCGCAGAGAAACAATACACCTGGACTTTCCCTTTCAAGGAATGGCTCATTCTGCACTAAGAATAGGTGGGCAATGTATTTTTAAGAACGGAAAACATTTTGGTGCTTGCATAGTGTAGGTCTGCGTTGCCACTGCACAAACATATTCAAATACAATTTTGTGAAAAAGATCTTACAAGAAAAAAGTGACTTGTGTCAAGAACAGCTTCCCAGAGCATCCGATGAATGCACTTGGATGCACTGCAAATTCATCTACCTTTTTGATGCGCAACTGGGCATTTAATACTTAAGGAGTTGGACTGAATTACTCTACTCATATTTTCTGCTCCAATGCCAGCTCATAACGTGTGATCTATCCGCTTATGTCCTAAAACCTATGAGCCAAATCAGCTGGGGCAGGTTTGCATCAATCCTATCCGTTTTAGAGACGGTTAAAAGAATCACTTTTAGTTCTGAATTACAAAAGACGCAGCCAAACATTTACCTCTGGCAGACTGTGTGTCTTCTGAAACTGAGATATAGAATATGAGCGGATGTAATCTCCCATTTCTTCACGGGTTTCTATTGCACGTTTCACAAGCCACTGGGAGAAAAGAAAAAGGGAAACCATCGGCATTAAAGCAACGCCTTGGATGGATATATATACTCAGGACAGACTTGGATATCAAAAAGGGACTGAAAGATAAGGAAAATCAACACTCTATAAACAAAGGGTTACACTTACCTTTCATATTTTGAAACAGTTAGACACTGAACATGGCCATCAGTGCATGTTCATCACAGAAAACCCACTGAGTCTCAGCTTGACATAAAAGATTAGTGTGTCTGACTGAGACTAGATTCAGCTAAGCGTTACACAGAATAAAACCACTGAAATTAAATGACATAGGTATGTTAGGTCCATTAATTTCAATAGGTCTAATTAAAGTAAAACTCAGTTGAATACCAACCCAGGATTTAAATTTCTGACCAGCTGTTGTGGCTGATGTTGACCCAGCCACTCCCTTTCAACTCAGCCTACCTCACAGGGTTATTAGTAATGTAAAGGGACCCCTGACCATTAGGTCCAGTCGTGACCGACTCTGGGGTTGTGGTGCTCATCTCGCTTTATTGGCTGAGGTCATGTGGCCAGCATAACTAAGCCGCTTCTGACAAACCAGAGCAGCACACAGAAACACCCTTTACCTTCCCGCCAGAGCGGTACCTATTTATCTACTTGCACTTTGACATGCTTTCGAACTGCTAGGTTGACAGGAGCAGGGACCGAGCAACAGGAGCTCACCCTGTCGTGGGATTCGAACCGCCAACCTTCTGATCGGCAAGTCCTAGGCTCTATGGTTTAACCCACAGCGCCACCTGCGTCCCTCCACAGGGTTATTAGGAGGCTAAAAATGTTGAAAGGACACAAATATGATGGAAGACAGGTTAGGCCCTTGTTTTTCTCACTTGTAGATATTTCTGGCATGTTTCACTCAGCCTTTGCTGTGCTTTTCCTCTGAACAGTGTGAGTTAATCTGTTTTTGATGAGGCCAACTCTGCCTCACAGGGACTAGAGGCAGGAGTGGCCAACATGCCGTCCTTCTGATGCTGTTGGACTCCAACTCCCAACATTGTCAGCCAGTATGGTCAATACTCTAGGATGATGTGAGCTGTAGTCCAGCAACATCTGGAGACACCTGGCCTGGGCTGTATGAAACTCCAATTCCTGCTTTTCCATGACCATATCGCAAAAGTGCATAGCAGCAAAACCTGAGTAGTCACGAACGACTATCTGCAGGCCCAGATCGGATGTGTCACTTGCTTATTAGGTTGCCCAAAGACTTAGCATGCCAATGGACATTAACACACTACTGGTGCACAGGCACAAGGCTTGGGACGTGCGACCTAAAGGAAAATCTTAACTCATGTTGTCATTGTAGATCAGGAGTCGGCAACTAGAAATCTCAGGCTAAGTTCAGCTCCTATTTGGTGCAACCAGGTCGTTGCTGCACTTAGTTGAAAAAGGCAGAAACAAACAAGGGTCATGGAAGAGTAGCAGGTGCTGGTCTCATTCTGGCTGTCAACCTACTTCTCCCCACTTTGTCAAACTGACAACCAGGCAAAAATAGTTGCTGACTTGCTCTTACATCTGCAGTTCTCTGCTTTGGTGTGTGTGTGGGGGGGGGGGCATGCTCTCTATTTAAGCAGCCAGCTTTCCAGGCAAAGAACTCATCCCGGTTCACTTGCCACAGAAACACCCTCCTGGCTTGGTTTGGCTGAAACGTCAATTTTGCAAATGACGTTCCAGGACAGAGAAAAGCAAGCACATATAAAACTATAAAGCAACAGTATTCCCATTTACATGGGCAATAGCAATACATTTGAACACTCCAAGTCTTGCTAATAATTGACTCAAATTTGGAAATGGGTTAAATGCTCTGAATTATTTTTATTTCACAGAAGATGGTATAGAAACAATTACATAAAAGACTCTGAGATCCCAAGTTAAACACTAGGTTTAGAAGATGCCTCTAACTTGCTCCTTGTTCAGGATCTAATCAGAGACGGAACTATGCTTCCAATACAGTCTCTGCAAGCAACAGCGATGCAGTATCTCTTTCCATACACTTTTTGGTTACAGGAAATGCTGCAAGGCTACAAGAGGGATTAATCAATGGTGCAGGGATGGGGAATGGGTAGCCACCTAGATGTTGCTAGACTCCCATCATTCCTGACCAATGGTTACACTAGCTAGGGCTGAAGGGAGTTTTGAGCCCCACAGCATCTAGAGGGCCTCCTACCCACATTAGTGGAACCATTTGTTTATGATTAGGAACACACATTCTACTTGGTTGTTTCCTGATCAAAACCATGCCCCAGTGGCTATTAGAGTTGCAGGGGAGCAAGAAAGAGGGTTACAATATGGTTTTTCATCAGCAGGCCTACTATACGGAGGTGTTGGGGGGGAGCAACTTTTCAAGGAGCACCTACCTGCACAACAGGAAATATGTGGATGAAATCCAATCCCTGTATTTGATGAGGCTCCAAGCGATGAGGGCATTTCATTCTCGGCAAGACGGATACAATTTTCTCAGTCAAGGCACTGGAAAGAAGGTGAAGGATGACAGAGCTTAAGGTGAAACTGGGTGGAAGGAAAGCCTTAACTAGCCTGAATCTGCCCTCTAGTGGCTGAAATCAAATATTAGATTTTAAAAAGTGAATACACAAAGCAATTTAGAACTGTCCTGATAAATGCTGATCTGTAGGACTGGAGGCACTTCTTTTTTAAACATCTTTAGACAAGCTTGCAAACTCTTATTAAAAACATATACTGAGGGGGGGGAAATCAAGGTTGTTTCTTTTTTAAACCTGTTGTTAAAAGCTTCTTATCAAACAATCAATCTTTACTTCATAAAATGTTTTCAGTTTCAGTCCAGGGAATGGTCTGTGATTACCTTATTCTAGAATGAAGCTAAGCAAGTGTGAATTCGATCCAGTGCGCCATGGGACACAAATCTAATCAGTTCTGAGCTTCCCAAGGTAGCGCATGGTAAAGTAACAACAGTTTAAGACACTCATGTGTTAATAGAAACACTTTACAGCCATACCTTGGTTTTGGGACAGCTTAGTTCCCGAACTTTTTGACTCCCGAATGCCGCAAACCCGGAAGTTACTGTTCTGGTTTGCGAACTATTTTTGGAAGCTGAACGTCCAGCAGGGCTTCCGATTGGCTGCAGGAGCTTCCTGCAGCCAATCAGAAGTCGCACTTTGGTTTCCGAACGTTTTGGAAGTCGAATGGACTTCTGGAACTGATTCCGTTCTACTTCCAAGGTACGACTGTAATTGTTTTACACTGTTTTATTTAAAAGTACTAACATTTAAATAGTGCAAAAAGAAGGAGGAGGCAGAAGAAAGTACGTGTGGGCTTCTACATGTTCCTGCTGTACTTAAACATTTCACTTTCTTTTCATGGCTGCTTTCAGGCTTAGGATGAGAAGAGATTTTATTACTGGGAGGGCACATCAGGGGCAGTAAGACCAAAAATTAGAGAGCACAACAGATTTGAAGGACCGCCTCTCCCCATATGAACCAAACCAGACCCTGCAAGCATTCTCTGAGGCCCTTCTTCGTGTGCCTCCTTCATAAGATGCCAGGAGAGTGGCAACATGAGAACAGGCCTTTTCTGCAGTGGCTTCGTGCTTGTGGAATGCTCTTTCCAGGGAGCTTTGGCTGGTTCCTTCATTACATATCTTTAGGCACCAGGCAAAAACATTCCTCTTCTCCCAGGCCTTTGGCTAATTAAACAAACAACGGCCTTTTAAATTGCAGTTTATTGTTAGTTATAATGGTATGCAAGTTTTGTGCTTTTATATTGTAAACCACCCTGTGATGAAGGGCAGTATAGAAATTCAATACATAATAATAATTCTTAAGGATCAGGTGACCACTTATGCAAGCTTCAATTACAAATAAGACTGGTACTGAACACATCGCACAACTGGAAAGAAAGATTCCTTTCTGGCAAGCTCCCACTTACATTTTTTGGCCGATGGTAGAGTTTTCCTGAAACAGTAAGTCCACATCAATGTCGAAACTGCATGTTGTGATGCACCACGTCATGCCGCCTACCACCTAGAACAAGGCAAGCACACTCGTTTTATCCCTTGCAGATGTTTGGTGGAAGAATGCAGAAGTTACACAGAAGCATCTTGTGCATTTATTTAAAAATGAAACACAAAAGACAGCCCCCCAATGTCACATTTTCACCATGGCTATGTTCTGCCTCCAGTGTCAGTTGGAGAGAGTATTGCTTCTGAATACCAGTTCTTGGCAGTGCTCTTGGGCACTGTATAAGGGCTTCCACTCACACAGGGCATTCCTCTCCATTGCCCACAGAACCCCACAAAATCGGCTTGGGGTGGTCAGGGTAACCTCCAAAACAGTAAACGTCTGGAGGAGAGGGAGGTTTATTCCCTCCAGCAAGCAACCATGCTTATCCTGATTGCACATTCTGTCAGTTTTTGAACTATTTTAGCTGTTTTCATGGTATCTTTGCAAATTGCATTGAGACACATAAAAAAGAGATTTGTTTAAAAAAAAAACAACCTTTAAAATTGCACTCTTAATTCACAGCCATCTGGATAACATTTGTACTCATCTGTACAAATTAGCCCTTGCTGATATTTTTTTTTAACCAATTAAAGCATGCCTTGTGCATAATTTGTTACACTCTCACCTTGTCAAAGGGGGAAAGCCCTTTAATTCTTGCCCTGAAGTATCCAGCTGCCACCAGCAGCTCTAAGATTTCACTCAGCTTAATACTTTGCTCTTCATCTTCACGGGTTTCAACCTAGAAGAGATAATAAACTGATTCTATGTTCAAAAAAACAAAACCATGTTCTTCTAGGTCAGGGGTCTGCAACCTTTAAGACAAAAAGAGCCACTTGGACCCGTTTCCGAAGGGGAAAAAAACTGGGAGCCGCAAAACCATTGTGACATTTAAAACAAATATATCTCCGGAGCCGCGATCTGACAGCGGGCGGGAAGGTGACGTCGGGACGGTGCGTGACTAATGCACGCACCGCCCCCATGCGACGTCACAGCCAGTACAGCGCCCGCCACAGTGGGGAGTGTCGGGGTGCACAATGCGCCTCCTCCCCTCGCTAGTATCTGCCCCGGAGCCGCGGCAAAGGTGTAAAAGAGCCACATGCGGCTCCGGAGCCGCGGGTTGCAGACCCCTGTTCTAAGTGTACATACTACAAATTTCTTGCAAAATATTTCCTTTTAGTAGACATACTGTTGACTACATTGTAAAACAGTTTTAATACTTTTATAGCCGGTTCCGTCCTGTGGAACTGGCTATAAAAATATCAATGCACATAGCCCCAAAGAATCCTGCAAAAACAAGATGGTGAAAGTCCGGCATATGAGAACTGTTCAACTATTGCACAGGTTTTTCCTCCAGTAGCATATGCTGAGATTTCTGATTCTGTCAGACAGAAGAATAATGAAGTAACCAATGTTCCTCAACTCAAGGAAGACAGGCACATTTGTCACTTATAACGACAATACAACCAAGTTCCCAAATTCTTTAATAAAACATTCTAAAACTTCTACAGCTTAGCCCAACCATTACATTTCTAATACCACCATTGCAGTGTGGCATTACTGATGTTTACAATGTTTTATATCTCTTGAGCTATTTGGTATTTTTTCAGAGTCCTGAATCTTGGCGCTTGGGGGAAAGTTCCACTGAACTAATAAGAGTCCTTGCACTAGCTTCTGCTAGCTCACCAGCTCTAAGAAATGTAAAGTTTGCACAAAGTTGTTATTATCATGTGTTTTGAGGCACTTCTGACAGAAGCCCTTGCACTAATGAGCAGATGAATTTGGCTGATAAAACAGCCATGTCATTTGGAGAGAGAGGGAAATACCATCTTAAAACACAAAATTACGTGCAATTCATGAAAGTTTTATTGTGTTTTTAATATTCTGTTGGGAGGCGCTCAGAGTGGCTGGGGCAACCAAGTCAGATTGATGGCATATAAATATTATTAGTTGTAGTAGTCGTAGAGAAAAAATGCATGTAGTAAACATCATATCCACTTCAAACCGGTGCTGATGTTACAGGTTGGCCTATACTTGTGTACAAGCTGGATGCTTGCAAAAGTCACAAAGCCATGTTATTCATACATCATAACAGACAGCCCCCCAGATGTTGTTGAATGACGAGTCCCATCAGTCCCAGCCAGGACATTCAATGGTCAAGGATGATGGGAACTGTCTTAGAAGAGGAAGAAAATCTGTAGAGCTCCACAGTGACTTCCTCTGTATTACAATACAGAGCTGTATTTTGACAGAGTTAAAAAAATGTGTATGCTGGTAGACATGCAGCTCCATGTATGTGTATGTTGGTACTAAAGCACATTATGGGAGTAAACTGCTAGAGAATGGGTCTCTCTGCTGCCACTCCCCGCATCACCCAGAACCTGTGAGATGTTCTTCAAAAGGATGACAAACAATTACAGTCCTGGGACCAAGTAACTACTGAACACAGTGGGCCTTATTTCTCAGAAACCATGCATAGGGTTGCTCTGCTAGACAAAAAGCAGAACTTTACTTCTAACAATGATTTACTGTTTTTAATTAACGTTTTTCTATGTTTTTATCAGTTCTCATTTTATATGTAAGCTGTCCCGAGTCGCATCAGAGTACGACTAAATTTGTTATAATAACAACTTCTGCCTTCCAGATGTGGTCGACATTGTGGACTGTTCGTTCACAGTACGACATATAAGTGCTCTATAGAAAATGCTCACAGAAAATAAACACAGCTATCCAGTTCTCTGTGACAAACATTTACCATTACCGATTTCTGAACAGCAAAGGAAATGTGGTATTTCATTCCCCCACTCCCACCTCCAAAGGATCCACAGGGTATTTCAAGCGCAAGACATGACACTCAGGGAAATATTCTCTGGAACAGAGAATATGCAACTCCAAGCAGCCTCCTATCCTCCGGTTACACCATGGGAGTTTGGAAGGAGAGCTTTAATTCAGTCTGCACTCACCCAAATGAAGCTGATGTCTGTCAATACAGTAAGCCCACAAACTTAACATGCATTTAACTTGCTCGCATTCAGCCACTGGTTCCTTCCCAACCTTTTTTTGGCCATGCCCCACCTAAGCATCTCTAAAAACCTGATTGCCCCCCCCCCCCGAGCGCTACTCCCCCTGAATGTGCCCAGTGTATTTTCTGTTTAGACAAACTTTTCTGCTTAGATAACCTCTCCACTGTCACCGCTGTGTACATTATGATTTTAATTTTTAAAATGTGTATGTCACAATACAGTGGTACCTCGGGTTAAGTACTTAATTCGTTCCGGAGGTCCGTTCTTAACCTGAAACTGGTCTTAACCTGAAGCACCACTTTAGCTAATGGGGCCTCCCGCTGCTGCCGCCCGATTTCTGTTCTCATCCTGAAGCAAAGTTCCTAACCCGAGGTAATATTTCTGGGTTAGCGGAGTCTGTAACCTGAAACGTATGTAACCTGAAGCGTATGGAACCCGAGGTACCACTGTATATATTTATATACAGTATATGAGGCCCCTAGAACCACAAGAAATGCAAAAAATTCACTGTTAGCAACTCATTCTCAAATTGCCCCCTTAAAAATCGAATTGCCCCCTGTGGGGCGTGTGCCCCACGCTGGGAACCACTGCATTCTGCTTTATGCATGTGGTAAAAAATATATATAAATGAATAAAAAGGGCACAAAGGGGACGGGGCATTCAGGGGAAATTTACTTTGGTAATCCCACCCTCCACTGAACCCATATGCGATTTTGACTTTAGGCGTGATCCCTCGCGTAAATTGTGGGCTTACTGAACTAAGCACCCGCCCAGGAAGACATCTGAGGTAATAGCAATGATGAGCGCCTTGAGCATGTGCAGAGTGTGACATTGGCCCGGCAATTTATCCCCTCGCTGAGTTCTCCTCCCCGTCATACACACAAACACCGGCCCCAGGACTAACGTTTCCTGGAGAAGCCTGCGCCCCTGGCTGCGCTTATCCTATATACACGCTTCCTTCCCCAGAAGCGAACCTCGACGTGTTCGGGGCGCGTTTCTTGCAAGGCAACGGGACTTGCGGGCTCGCTTTGCAAAGCAAGCGCTGTCCGGAAAGCTCCCACCCCCAAGAGCGCTATGGGGAACTGCAGCCCATAGACAAAAGCGGGGCAGGGAAGCGCCCCCCGGCAAGGGAAAGGCCAGCCTGCCCTGCGAGAGGGAAACGCAGCCCCGCCGCTTCAGCCTTACCTCCTGAGGAGGCTGGTGCTCCTGCCCTCTGACGGCGCCCATGCCAGGTTCTCGGCTCCCAGCTCGCTAATATCCCGCCGCGCGCAAAGGCTACAAAACGCGTTTCTCCTTCCGCAAACTTGCCCTCTCCCCTTTCCCGCTCATTGGTTTGTTCCGCCAGCAACCCAGCTCCGCCCCTTATCCGTACTACGGCACGCCACATAACGCGGACCGTTCCATTTTGTAAAAAGGGGGGGGGGAATGGGGGGGAGTGAGCACAGACCACTCATGTGACTTGCCTGGAACGGAAGACGCGGAGCGGGCGGCGTCGCGGTTCATCCGAGCGGGGCTGGTCTCCGAGCAGCATTCCCGGGAAGTGATCGTCTGTATGGAGCTCTGCGGGTGTCACTGCAGAGCGAGGCGCCCCTGATTTGAGCAAGAAGCATTGCGGCATAATGCTTCCGTGCAGTGCATTTGAAAACGTTAAGCCACGGTGAAGCGGAGATGTGTCCATTGGATAACGTTTGAAGGAATTGGTTTATTAAATTTGTTAGTCGCTTGTCACCCAAAGGTCTCCAAGCCACTTACAGCAACACCCCCACCCACCCACCCCCATAGGGGGAAAGGGGGGTCATCAGTATATTGTCTAACCTAACATGAAAAAATAAAAACAACACACAATATAAATAACAACACTGATGATTCTCAAATAATAAACAATTAGCCCGCTAAGTAGCATTCTAATCCCCCCCACACACACAGTCTGGTGTCAAGGCCAGCTGTAGTAAATCAGCGGGTGGGTCTAGTATCCTCCACATAGCTGTCAACTTTCCCCTTTTCTTGCGAGGAATCCTATTCGGAATAAGGGAATTTTCCTTTAAAAAAATTCTGTCTCTGGGCGGATGGCGTGGGGGAAGCAATAGCAAGGCAAAGCAGGAAGATGGTAGCAAAAGTTTCAGCTGTTTTGCAGGTAGTCTGGCTACTGCTCCTCGGGCTGGTGGAGGCGCAGCAGGGAGAACACATAAAACCAATGTGGGTTTTTTTTGGGGGGGGGGTGGTACGCAGGGGTACGCATACCCCCTAAACAATTTGTAAATCTTTGTACTTTTGTCCATTTACTGTATTTTTCCCAATTTGCACTATAAAATGGTGATTTTCTTGAGTCAAAATGAGAGTACCCCTAAACATTTTTTAAGGGGAAAAAAGCACTGCATAAAACATCAGAATTTCTCAAGAAACAAGAAGATACCTATAGATTGTGACTAACGTCACCTGTAATTCTGGCTTTAAACACCAGTGGTGAGAGTGCATTTGAGCCAGACTAAATGGCAAGGTGCACAGTTTTGGTATCCATGGAGCACTTTGAGGGAGCAGTGTTGTTGTTGTTTTTTCAGGGTCAAAAAGCCAGGTTTGATGGTGCCCTTACCCCATCCTGCCTTGCACTCTTAGGCAAGGTGCTGGATGAGGCAGGAGTCACCTATCATCTTCATTTCTTCAGAATATCTATGGGTCCATTGTTCACTATGGCAAAAACAGTTTGCAGGCATCCGGCCCATCTGTTGCAAAGAGAGGGAATCTGACCCTCTTTTGCAACATTTCCCTTCCAATATATTGCCAACATTTCCAAAGTATATTCACTATAAATCCTAAACACATTTGCTAAGGAAACTGAGTTCACATAGGCATGTTCATGACTGTGATGTCAAATGGTAACTTGTATGTGTGAAACAGACATCACATGTAACCGTGCAGAATATCATAAAATGTATATACTGATAGTGGAATGAGCTAGATACATTTTGGGAGGACAGTTTTATTTTCTCTTTTCCCTACAACAGACTATGCTGCCAAAGAGGCAGACCACTTGAAAGAACACACTTAACTTGGGGCAGTTCTTACGTCCACTGCAAGTCAATGTATGCTGTGGATTAATTCAGTGGTGAGCCATTGTATGGCAAGCTTGCATTTGTGACTCTGTTCTGAGTCCCACTGATTTCAATGGAACATCATTTTCAAGCGTTGCTGGGAGCACTGCCTTAGGTTTCAGAGGACTCTTCTCTTAATTCATTTACAGATAAACCAAATCTGAAAACATCCTGTGATGCAGTCCCATTCAAACCAGCTTCCATCTTACTTAAAAACCTGTGTACATGTAAGGCATCCATCACATTTGTGCAGGTTACAGCTTCTTTGAATAGACGTTGGGAAGGTTGCAGGTCCTGGGAAACAAATCAGGTCATGGGCATTGGGAGAAGAAGAAGAAGAAGAAGAAGAAGAAGAAGAAATTATTATTTATACCCCACCCATCTGGCTGGGTTTCCCCAGCCACTCTGGGCAGCTTCCAACAAAAGATTAAAAATACATTAAAAAAATACATTAAAAGCATCAGACATTAAAAATTTCCCTAAATATTCCTGCCCCCCCATGTTGTGTATAGCAATGTAAAGATGCAATTTGAAACACAGCTGTGTTTCTGTGTGCAGAAACGACCTTGTTGCTGTTTAAGTCACTGCATAACCTGTGATGCAAATGGTGTATGGGTCATGGCCACGTACACAAAATCACACCTTGCATTAATGCATGCAGAACGGGATTCATAGCCTGGATCCTTAGTCAAGATCACTGGTGAAGATTAGACCCTTCATTTCATCCCTATTGAAAGAAGTGGGGTGACAATATGTACTCTTTCCCACATTCTAACCATGCTGGTGGCGATTTCAACAAGAGAGGGAGTGAGCTTCAGGTTTAAGTAAACCTGCATTGTCATATTGAGTGCAAGTTCTTACATACATTATAGAACTGGGAAAGAAAGAAAGAAAGAAAGAAAGAAAGAAAGAAAGAAAGAAAGAGATGTTTTATTCTCCGAATTAGTATCAGATTATTAGGCTGCATCTACACAGCTGTAAAAAACACTCTGAAAATGCTCCGGGGAAAAACTGCTTTAAAGCTCACAATGGAAAATTTCACAGAGTTCTGATTTCAGCTCTACAACGCCATCTGGCGTCACAGTGTTATAGAGCATCTATAACATTTTATTTTTACTAATGTAGCTGAGTCCTTAATTTGGGTTGCAATCCTACACACTCTTCTCTGGACCCATTGACCACGTTGGGATTTATTTCTGAGTAAATATGTAAAAGATTGCACTGTTAGGATGCGAAGGTTGCAATGTTTTTCCTTTGCAAAAGGAAAGTGGGGAAAGGAATCAAACCAAATCAGAATGTTGCTTAGTTTTATCAGTACAAATTTCTACTCGGGTACTAGGCTTATCTGAAAGCAGCTGAATATCATTTCTGCTTTCCATAGTTATGCTCCATATTCACATTTGCTCATTTTGTAAGATTATTCCTAATGACACCAGAAGCAGAACTCAGCGTGGTATCTGAGAATCGAGCCATGTTCTTGCAGCTTCATGGCTCAGCGCTCGCTATCAGCGGCACCTGTAATTCTGATTTGAAAATCAGCAGCACGATAGCACTTTCCTTGTTGGCGTATGGAAGAGGCATGATAAAATGTCTCCCACTCTTCTGCAATGATGCTGACTTGTGTTCTCTTTGGTAATAATAATTACTTGTTAGTAAGCCAAGCAGGAACCGTTCTGCCAGATCCACCTAACATCTCTTGCACCTGGCAACAGTTGATACCTGACATTTCAAAGGAAAACAGGCAAGCAAAACAACACACATAACAAATGTAAGACTTGTTCACACATGGATTTCCCTTTGAGGGTTGTAACCTCAGGTGCTGTAATCTTGGGTAACAGCAGCATCAGCTATTTTGACTGCAGGTAGAATATCTGGGTGCCTTCACAGATAGATACCCAAATGCAAGTGACTCAAACTTTTAATGTTTGACATTTTCCTATGTTTTTATATGTACTGTAAGCTGCCCAGAGTGGCTAGGGAAACCCAGACAGATGGGCAGGGTATAAATAATAAAATTATTATTATTAATGGCAAATTGGTGCGGACTCAAATTATTTTCAAATTATCTTGCTGACACTGAAGTTATATTATTTCTCAATTGCATGTACAGATACCATTTTTTTCCTTTTCATAGAAAGGAAACTTTCATAGAAACATAAACTTTGGCTGTGTAGGGTACGCCACACCTTTAAAGCACATTCAAAGCATATTCCTTCTCTCAAAGAATTCTGGGCAGTTTACCCTTCATAGAATTAGAATTCTCAGCAACCTCTAATTCAGTGTTTCCCAACCGGTGTTCCGCGGCACACTAGTGTGCCGCGGAATGTTGCCTTGTGTTCCGTGGGAGGGAGGCGGGCGAGTCGGGCAGCGAGAGGCTCCCTCCCACATCCCATCGCCGCTCGCTTCGGCCGGCCTACTGGAGGAAGGCACGAAAACCTCGCGCATGCGCAGGCCTTCCGCCTGCGACAGCCCAGTAGGCCGGCCGAAGCGAGCGGCGATGGGATGTGGGAGGGAGCTCGCTCGCCGCCCCGCGTGTGCTCGCCGCCCGACTCGCCCGCCTCCCTCCCACGGCACACCAGCCTACCTCCGTGGGAGGGAGGCGGGCGAGTCGGGCGGCGAGAGGCGGGGCGGCGGCGGCGAGGAGAGGCCGCCCAGCGCGGGGCTCTCGCCGTCTGCCTGCCTGGCTGCCTGCGAGCTCGGCGGGCAGCGCTTCCGCCCGCAGCACCCGCCTCGCGGCTCTCATTCCCTGCCCCTGCCAAAGCTCACCCAACCAAGCCGCGCTCTCCTTCCTGCCTCGCTTTGCTGCCTCCTCCCCCCCCACCCCCAAAGCTTGGAGGTTCCCTGGCAGGAAGGAGGGAACTTAATCCTCTCCAAGGGCTGCGGAAAACAGACATGCAAATGGGGGCTTGCCAGCTCTTCAAGCGCCGCCGGCTTTCTTCGGGAATTACCGCCCGCCGAGCCCGGTAACGCTGACAGGCCGAGCCGCGGGGCTTGGCAGCGCAGCCGGCAGAGTGTGGGAAAGGGCAGCCGCCACGCGCCGGGCAAGGCGAGACTCGACGGGGAGGACACCGGCAGCAGCGCCCCCCCCCCCAGAAACCCGCTCCGGGCAGGTAATTCACAGAGAGTGGACAGAAGGAAGCCTTAAAGGGCTTCAGCCTCCCAGAGTGGCGGGGAATAATAATAATAATAATGATAATAATAAAATTGACAGGGGGTGTTTTTCTAGGTGAGGGGGTGGGGACTGTAATAACAAAAAAATCAGCTCTATATCAACCGCTGTTTTGCAATGAGGAATTGCAGATAAGGAAGATCAAAAGGAGAATGTTTTTTTTGGGGGGACTCTCTTCCTCTTCCTCCTCCTCCTCTCGTTCTTGCTCCTCTTCCTGGCAAAAGGGCTGCTGAGACCCCTTCTCTCTTGGGTGCCGGTGGGTGCTGTGACGTTGACGCTGCTGTGGCAAGTGCCTTTACTTAGCAGAGTGCATTCCCCTTTACACAGGAGGGGAGGGAAAAAAATTGAAACTTACACTTTCGTGCGTCCCTCCCGGCGCGACGCTGCGCGCTGATGTCACGGGGCTGTAATGGTGGTGTGCCTCGAGATTTTTTTCATCAAACAAGTGTGCCTTTGCCCAAAAAAGGTTGGGAAACACTGCTCTAATTAACTACAGTGCCCAGAATTCTTTGAGGGGTGGAATCTTTACAGCACCTCATGTAGAACTGTCAGCTGGTTGCCAAGCTTCAGAATGTGTTTTGTACTGGCAAGTGAATTTTGGATTTGGAGGGGGCAGTGAAGAGGCAAATGGCGGCCAGAGCCCATTGGGACTGGCAGGGCAGAAAGCAGGGAGACCAAGGGTAGATGGAACCAAAGAATGACAGCCACTTTCCCCAATTTTGTCCCCATCCTGCACCCTGATGAGTTCTTAAAGAGCAACACTGAGCCTAAGGAGGAAGAATTGACAGGCGGTGCCACCCCCCTGGGCTGGTTAAAAGGCAGGCAGGTGGAAGCTAGCTGGAGAACGAGGTTGGTGCAGAAGGGCCTTAATGGATCAGCTACCATTGCCCACATGAAGAAGAAGAGTTTAAAGAGTTTGGATTTGATAAAACCCGCTTTATCACTACCCGAAGGAGTCTCAAAGCGGCTAACATTCTCCTTTCCTTTCCTCCCCCACAACTAACACTCTGTGAGGTGAGTGAGGCTGAGAGACTTCAGAGAAGTGTCTCCCAGCAAGGTCCCCCAGCAGCTGCATGTGGAGGAGCAGGGACGTGAACCCGGTTCCCCAGATTACGAGCCCACCGCTCTTAAGCACTACACCACACTGGCTTCACATGATGGTGAATGGCATGAACATTGCATGACGGTTTCCTGAAGTTTTTTTTTTTTAAGGGTTGGCATTTTTGCTTACGGACTCTGACCCTGTCTCACGAAGGATAAGGCTATCAGTAGCTACTAGCCATAACGGCTATGTTCTGCTTCCATCGTCAGAAGCAGCAATGCTTCTCTGAATGCTAGTTACTGAAAACCCCAGGAGGGGAGAGGACTCTTGTGCTTGGATTCCATTTGCCTGTGGCAACAGGGGGCTGGGTTAAGTGGGCCATTGGCTAGATCCAGCAGGATTTTATGATGTTCTTGCGGCTTTTTCACTGTAGCCTGGCACACACAAATCAAACTGGTGAAACGCTTCACCTGTCAAATATTTGTGGGTCAGTCCACTGTTAAAAACACAGCACTGCTTAAAAAAGGTGACAACTCCATTCACTTTAGGAACGTAGGATGTCGCCTTCAGCCAAGTCTGAGGATTTTTCTATCTAGTTCAGTATTCTCTATATTTACTGGCAGTATCCGTCCAGAGTTTCAGACGGGGGTCTCACCTAGCCCTACCTGAAGATGCCAGGATTGAACCTGGGACATTCTCATGCAAAGCAGATGTCTTCCCACTTAAGGGAGTTTCTTCACCTCCACTCCCGAGAAACATGGTTTTCTGCGCCACCATTTATGTTCACAACAGAAAGTTAAAATTAGTATTTCATTATCTATTGGCGCGGCTTCCCTTTGGATTTGGCCATTATTTTCCCCGAGTTAACAACAGATGGCGCTGGAGTTAAGCAAATGAAGGAGCCTTAAAAAAAAAAGCAACTGAGTTTGGGCTTGAAAACAGAAATCCATTCTTGGTAAATATTAATAACAATTGTGCATGCATTTGAAAGAAAATAAAATATAACCCAGTGTCTAAATGATTGCACATTTGGCATTGGGAAATAATTTTTACATGTTTGTTATTGTTGTTCTTGGTAACACATACTTTCTGCTACTGTAGAGCTCAAAGGGGCCCCAAGGGTCATATAGTCCAACCCCCTGCAATTCAGGAATCTCAGCTAAAGTATCCATGACAGATGGCCATCCAACCTCTGCTTAAAAACCTCCACAAAAGGAGAGTCCACCAACCTCTGAGGGAGTCTGTCCCACTGTCGAACAGCTGTTACCACCTGAAAGCTATTCCTGATGTTTAGTTGGCATCTCCTTTCCTGCAACTTGAAGCCATTGGTTTGAGTCCTACCCTCCAGACCAAGAGAAAACAAGCTTGCTCCTTCTTCCATGTGACAGCCCTTCAGATAGTTGAAGATGGCTATCATATCTCCTCTCCATCTCCTCTTTTCCAGGCTAAACATACATACCGGTAGTTTCCTCAGCTGTTCCTCATAAGGTTTCCAGACCTTTGATCACCTTGGTTGCCCTCCTCTGTTTCAGCATGTAATATCTTTCTTAAATTGTGGCACCCAGAACTGGTCACAGTATTGGTCTGACCAAGACAGAACAGAGTGGCACTATTATTTCCCTTGATCATGACACTACATTTCTGTTGAAGCTGATGTGTGTTCACTCTTCCTAAACACATCCTGTGGGTAACAATATTTTTTTTGCTTTTTTTTGCTTTTGCACTATGACATGGCTAAGTGATTCATGCTAAATGTTTAGGACTTGGAGGCCCAGAGAATTTATGGAAATGATAGGCCTTTATATGTGTTTCTCTCCCCCATCCCCCCCCCCTCTCTCTCTCTCTCTCTCTCACACACACACACACACACACACACACACACATGCTTCATGATGAGCACCTAAGAAATGCCTTGCTGGACTAGGTAGACTTGTTGTCCCCCTCAGCATCTAGTAATCCAGGTTACATCTGAGCATAGAGGTTCCATTTTAAGGGTTCATCCATACTTCCACTTATCTCATGCCTAAAAAGCACAGATCCAAGTAGTTTTCTGCTTGTACTGGGCTTCCTAGGCATGGATCTGGGCTTAGAAAGCATCTTCAGCTCTGAATCAGAGCAAACGTTAATCCAGAGAAAGTTCAATTGACATTTGCTCCGATGCAGCAGTAAAGATTGGATCTCCCCAGGGGAAAGCAGTGGGGAAAGCAGAAGGGTGGACCAACCCTTAGTTATCCCAACCTCCATGAATTTACCTAACCCTTTTTGGAAGTCATCTAAGACCATCACCGCATCTGGTCGCAATGATTCTCTGTGATGCACAGAAACCTAATGGCACGTAAAGTCTGTCTTTTACACATGCATAGCATAAATTTCCTTCTCTCAGCCTCAAGCTTGGTCAGAACTTCTGCAGAACAACTCCAACCACATGTCCCACATGGGAATTTGCAGCACTTCCTGACTGTAGCATGCAACTGGAAAGCACAAGAGTCTTCTTAGAAAAGGCCAAGTCTCTCTCATCCTACGTTGAGGTCCTTCACTTAGAGCTGGAAGCTAGCTACGTATCTAGAATCCTCACCCTGCACAGGTCAGCAGCATAGGATTGTGGGAACATGGAATTAAGCATTTTGTACATATGTACCATTGGGAGTAGGGATGCAGGTGGCACTCTGGGTTAAACCACAGAGCCTAGGACTTGCTGATCAGAAGGTCAGCGGTTCGAATCCCTGCAACGGGGTGAGCTCATGTTGCTCGGTCCCTGCTCCTGCCAACCTAGCAGTTTGAAAGCACCTCAAAGTGCAAGTAGATAAATAGGTACCGCTCCAGCAGGAAGGTAAACGGCGTTTCCGTGTGCTGCTCTGGTTCGCCAGAAGCGGCTTAGTCATGATGGCCACATGACCCGGAAGCTGCACGCCGGCTCCCTCGGCCAATAAAGCGAGATGAGCGCTGCAACCTCAGAGTCGGTCACGACTGAATCTAATGGTCAGGGGTCCCTTTACTTTTACCTTTATACCATTGGGAGTGGATGCTTTGGTAGACCATCTGCTTTGCATGCAGGAGGTTCCAGGTTCAATCCCTGGTATATTCAAGGAGAACAAAGAGACTTCAGCCTGAAAAGCTGCTGCCAGTCTCTGTAGACTATACTTATCTAGAGAAAGGATCAGACAGTACAAGGCAACTTCTTATTAAACCCTTAATATTAATAGCCAACAGTTTTCCAGTCTCAAGGTATTTTCAGATGACACCAAAAGAACACATTTATTTGATTATTGTTGACTGATCTAATGTTCTGCTGTGCTAACTCTGTTTGGCAATCTGTTTGGCGTTCTCTAGCTCCTCTGCAAATGACATAGCAATTCCCATGGTACCCTGAGGCCATCCAGTCCTTTCCCCTGTCACCGCCATCGTTGTGCTAGATGCAGGAAGGTGTATTGATTCCCTTCCTTCCAAAACGAATATGTGTATCCTATAGGATTGCCATATTTCAAAAAGTGAAAATCCAGATTATTATTTTTTAGCCTTTGGGGGTCCTTTCCTCTACAATTCTATGATTCTATGATTCCATGGATATTTTAACTTGTTGAGTTTGCATAGATGGTCCCCCAACTGGTTCATGCCAAAACACTACCCTCTCCCTCCACAGAAATGTGATAGTTTGCGGAATAATGTCATTTAGATCTTCAGAAAGAATTAAGTGAGCTATCGTGTCAATAATGCTGGTGGGGAATGGCTAAGGCAGAAGCTCAGAGGCTTAGCTCTGTAGACAGGATGCCACCTCAAGGCAGGGAACTTAAACTGAATAGTCTGATAACATTCCACTGTTATTGTTGAATGTGTTGATAATTTCCACATTACCAAAATGCTTTAGAGGATCGAAAGCCAAGGATGTGCCAAGCATTCTTACTTAGGTATGGAGCTCTCTGTGTATGGATCAGAAAATTTCTATACTACTCATCATCAGAGCACAGGGACGATCAGGGACACTGAGCTCAGGGACACTGAGCTTCTTGGGCTTGCTGATCGGAAGGTCAGCTGTTCGAATCCCTGAGACAGGGTGAGCTCCCGTTGCTCTGTCCCAGCTCCTGCCAACCTAGCAGTTTGAAAACATGTCAGTGCAAGTAGATAAATAGGTACCGCTGCGGCGGGAAGGTAAACAGTGTTTCCGTGCGCTCTGGCTTCCACCATGGTGTTCTGTTGCACCAGTAGTGGTTTAGTCACACTGGCCACATGACCCAGAAAACTGTCTGTGGACAAATGCCGGCTCCCTTGGCCTGAAAGTGAGATGAGCGCCGCAACCCCAGAGTCACCTTTGACTGGACTTAACTGTCCAGGGGTCCTTTACCTTTTTTTTTTTTTACCTATCTCAGAGCAGTTCACACAATAAGTTAAAGACTCATGTACACAATACCGGCTTAAAATGAAGCAGTGACATCTCCCCCCCCCCACTGTATTTCAATTTGTATTTGCATATTGCTGTACACATCAGTGCGGTTGGATGTGTTCTGAAGACAGTTTGGGAGAAAACACACGAAAATGCAGTCTTTCTCAAGGAGCTTCAAGCTAGATATGGATTGTAGCTGACACCATGTGTACAGGGCTTCATAAACCAGCAATGGGAGTGCACTGGATGCAGAGCAAAGAGGAGTGTGTACAAAGCCACAGTAACAATAAAATATCCCTTGACATTAAGAGAGCAATCCTACATTCCCTGGGAAGGTGGCTCCCAGGGTCTTAGGATACTGCAGACCTTTCTGGAGATGGAGGCCCCCATGGCCCCAAAAGAGGTTATTTCAGAGGTCACTCTCGGGTGGATGAAGGGAAGCCATGGACCCACTACATATGGAGCCCCTTCATTCCCTAACATGCCCCCAGGAAAGATGAAAAGTTACACCTATCCTGAAACTGGCGTACAACTTTTGGCTTTCCTTAGTGGAAATCAGAAGCTGAACAGAACCAAACCAAATGGGAAAATCCACCCTCCTTCTTCCGCCTTACTTGGCACAGGTTTGGGAATTGGAGGTTTCTCCGCCGCAGAATCTCCACCCCTGCCTCCCTACCATTTTAGGATTGCTAAACACCCATGGATGCATTCAGCAATCAATTGAATTTAAAAAAACACGTGTGAAATGGTGCTTTGTTTCCAGTGATTGTGCGCTTCATTTACACGTGTTCTCATTTTGCCAAAGGAAGCATAACAAAATAAGCGCTTGAGGGTGCCTTGTTTTCCATTAGCCAAAATGGGTCATCAAGAAGCACCCAAAAACAATAAAGTGCTATTAATTTAGATATGCAAATCCAATGTTGCAAGCAAAATAAATTCTGAAGATTCAAAGAAAGTTATTTCCCCTTTCTCGCTTCTCTTTAAGTTTTCCCACTTAAGCTTCCCCCCGTTTGAAGAAAATTTGGCATACTCGACTAGATATTTCTCACCATTTAAAAAATCCCTTCATGAGGAGAAAATAAAAACAGAAAGTCAAGCTTTATTTTCCCTTTGAATTCAATTTTAAATATTGATTTGGGAGCCTGTTTCATTTCAATGCCATGTCCACATTAAATAGAGGGATCATAAAATAGATCCATTAGGAACATAGGATTTACTATTTCAGATCAGGTTGCTAGTCTTTCACATTCAAAGCCCTGATTACAATGCGGCTGGTACATGATCCTCCAGAAGAAAAGACCTCCTTTTTCCTTACCCATCCATAATGCATTTAAGCAATGATGCAAGGTTGTACCAGAGGTACTTACCAGATATCCCAGAGAAGCAACACTCAGAGCCTATCCCTGAGCCCATTAAGATTAAGGTGGGGGACATAAATGTCAAGGAGTTCAACAGCCCTTTGAACAGTTCCTTAAAAAACTTAGTGAGGACACACACACACACACACACACACACACACACTACACCTTATTGTGCATTCCTACACATGCCTCTCCCAAATGTATGGATGTTGTTCAGTAGTAGTGGCTGGCACTTGGCTCTTGCAGTCATCTAGGATTGCTTCATGATTTCATTATCCATATCACAGCATGACTAACTGCATCTTATCTTTTCAGCTCTCTGTCTATAGGGATCATACTTGGAATATGCTTTTAACCTTCCAGTTATATTGTAATCCTTCCTTACTTTTTTAAAAAAATGTGCATGACACACTGCTGCACATATTTATAGCAGGTGTGCAGTTTCGGTCACTTACGAACAAGCTTTACGCTCGCTTTATTTATTTGCAAAAATTTACACACTGCCAACATCAAAAATTAAATAAATATGTTGGTGTTGAACAGCATAAAACCAACAATAAAATTACATTAATGCAACAAGTACAAAATACATCCCAAATCAGTAAATCAGCTTAATACAGTGAAGTAGCCAGATTTCCTCTCAGGAAAAGCCTGGGTGAAGAGACAACTTCTAAGCAGGCCTCTAAATGCCAAGGCTGTACATGGTTGCCTGATATTCAATGGGATTGCATTTTAATGGGAAGCTGCCACCACACTAAAGGCCCTGGTCTTAGTGGTTGTAAGATGAACCTCCAGAGCCTACAGCACTACTAAGTGTATCTCTCCCAAGGATTAAAGCAACCGGCTGCAACTATGCAAAGTAAGGTTTCCAGAGAGGCCATGGGGTAGTACATCTGTTGCTGATATACAGGCAGAACAGCTACTACGTCCAATGCATGCTCAGCCAAGGAGAAAAGGCAGGAAGCCCACAGCAAGGAAATACAAACAATGTCCATGTAAACAGCATTGGTATCAACCGATTAGGGATTGCTCCATATGCCAATGAATTCACAATGATGGCAACACATCTCCTGCATGCAACACACACAAGAAAGCCCAAGTGTCCCCACACCATAAGTGTTGTGTTCTGCTGAGGGAGTGTTGGATCCCTGGGAGAAAGAGGCAAGTCAAGTTGAAGGTTGTTGGACCATGGACAGCTCCAAGTGAGCAACCTTTACATTAAAGCTCCACTTTAAGCCTATGGCGTTAAGTGGTATATAAATGGCAAAAGAGTAAGTAACATGGGGAAGGTGGCATGAACTGCACCTTTGTGGGTCTAAGATACAACCTTGCAGCCCTCATCTTCTCAAGCTTCCCCTTCACAGCTATAATGCCCGAGAAGGGCTTTAGCCTCTCTTGATCAGCACCCATGATGGATAATATCCTGAAAGGGAAAGGTGCATGGGTAGCTCCCTTTTGCTGCTCATGACTCCACCCTTTGCTGGTGGAATGGCTTCACTGGTGGAACATTCCACTGGCATATCTGGAGGGTTCATCTGACCCATCTTTTGCGTCAGCAGTGTCTCCTAAGTTCTGCCAGCCTAGCAGAGCTTCTGCAAAACCTTCTAGGACCCTGGCTGCCAGATCTTGAGTAGATTATTGCAATCTCTCAGTCAGCCCATGTCCCCACCCACCCACCAAAAAAGCAAAACCAAAACCCAAATCATTGAGCATGAATTGCTGCTTAGGTTATTTACTGTGACTTATGTATCTGCCAATAAATCTCAAGTACAGGTCAAAGAATGTGTAGCTGGATTCAATCCATAAATGTAGCTGAAAAGCTTTACTAACTCTCTCTGGTTGTCAAAAGCTGAGACCATTTCTTGGGATGGTGTGTGGGTGGGTTAAGGGGCAGAATCAAACGTTCACAAATTGTTGTTTTAGTAATGCAGACCACCAATCTTGCCACCACACAGAGAAGTTTAAAATGCAGGGTGCGAAATCTGACTAACAAGAAGAACAAGGACAACAGGAACAGCAGCAGCAGCAAGAACAACATAGCTTTATGCAAATCTCCAAACATGTTACAATTTTTTTCAGTATAATCTTGCTTTACATAGTCCTCACATCACCAACTCAGATCTTATCTTTTGGATTCTCTTATGACCCACATGTTTTATATATATTCTTATACTCAAGCCCATCTGTTTTTACTATGTTCAAATTGCACTGTGGTTAGTGGGGAATTACTCCCAGGTAAGTGTATATAGGATTGCAGCCTAGGATTGTAGTCCTTGTTGATGGAGAGGGAGGGATTTTTTAAAACAAACAAAACAAAACACCACTACCACCATTGTTTCTAAAGCATTTAAGCAACTTATTATTCAGATATCTACTTCCTTAAAAGTCCAGTGAGTCTAATATAACTTTAAAAGCACACATGATAAAATACTTTTGACCCCCCCACCCATAAATCCATTACTTCTCTGACACAAATAGGGACATCATTCTGTACAGTGGTACCTCAGGTTACAGACGCTTCAGGTTACAGACTTGGCTAACCCAGAAATAGTACCCCAGGTTAAGAACTTTGCTTCAGGATGAGAACAGAAATCATGTAGCAGCGGCGCGGCGGCAGCGGGAGGCCCCATTAGCTAAAGTGGTACCTCAGGTTAAGAACAGTTTCAGGTTAAGAACGGACCTCCAGAACGAATTAAGTTCTTAACCTGAGGTACCACTGTACAATGAAAGCCCTGTTCTCACACCAAAGACCACTGCTTGAACACACCCTTTCATCCCCTAACAACACATAGAATCATAGATTTGTAGAGTTAGAAGGGACCCTGAGGATTATCTAATACAACTCCCTGCAATGCAGGAATATGCAGCTGTCCCATACGAGGATCGAACCTGCAGCCACATGCTCTAACCATCTAATGTGGAAGGGAATATTCTTCACCAATTAGATGTTGCAGGGGAAGGCCTGTAGCAACAGTTTCGCTTAAAGAAGAGCAGAGCTGGGAAAGAATCTTCTGTGAAACCTGGAGCACTGTTACCAATCAGTGCAGACAACGATGAGCTAAGGTGGAGCAATGGTCTGATTTGATATAAGGCACGTCCTTTATTCCTGTTCATTTACTGTGCAGTAGCACTGGCTTCTGAAGAAAGGAGCATTGCCAATAGGATCATAACAGTTCACTAAAAACAAACAACACCCCACCTCCCAAACCTGAAGAATGTGTGAACTTACCCTTAAGCTGGGGATAGAATAGTTGCAAGTCAAATATATCCTGCAGTATTTCCCTCCTCCCAACCTAGCAGTTCGAAAGCACATCAAAGTGCAAGTAGATAAATAGGTACCCCTCCAATGGGAAGGTAAACAGCGTTTCCGTGCGCTGTTCTGGTTCACCAGAAGCGGCTTAGTCATGCTGGCCACATGACCCGGAAGCTGTATGCTGGCTCCCTTGGCCAGTAAAGCGAGATGAGCGCCGCAACCCCAGAGTCGGCCACGACTGGACCTAATGGTCAGGAGTCCCTTTACCTTTACCTTTTATTTCCCTTGTATGTAGTTAGATATGAGCAGCTGTAAACAGAATGGGACACTAGGATTTGGTGTGTGCATTTTCATGCCTGTGTACGAGTCAAGCGATGCCCCCAACCCTTACACAGAGATTTATTTTCTAGAGACCCAGACAAAAGGGACTGAATCCTGGAGAACTCCAATGCACCTAGATGTGCAATGACAATGTTTTAAAAGTGTATCCTTGACTCCAATCATCTCCCCAACAGGCAACAGAGTTTTCCCCAACATAAAGACAAGCTTTGCTAAATAGGGGAAAGTGAAACGTACAAACCTTGGCTTTCATCATACCAGTCCCCTCAGACCCCCCAAGGCCTAGCTAGTGGAATAAGCTAGTGTTGTATTGTGATGTTTAGGCACCTGCTGAAGATGTTTTTTGCTTCCAAGAAGGCTTTCCCTGATGTGTGACCCAGGCCTTTGTGGAATATTAATTGTACATCTATAGAAATGGTTTTGTTGGTTTTAAGAATTATTATTATTATTAGTCTCTTATCTCATTTTTATCTTGTTTGTGAAGTGGTTTGTCAGCTTGTAAAATGAATGGATTTGTAAAATAAATCATTTAGAAAGTCTGTGCCTATATCTTTAAAAGGTTGAAATAGACAAAGGCAGGAACAATCAGAGATGCTGTTACAGAACTTTTTGACACTATCTTTAGACGGTGATGTGTGTTATAGTTACTTCACTTTCTTCAAAGCATGGTAAGTAAATCCTGTCCTGTTTTGGGACCCTGCACTTTCTGCATGGGGCCCTGGCACAGAGTTCTGCCCTGTTGGGTCTACCTGTCTCCTGGTAACTTCTCTGCCAAGATGAGATACATTTCATGGGAGGAATTCAACATCACACTTCCATCACGTTTCCACTTATATGATGCATTCACTGAATCCCACCCTACATTTTGATTTCAGGTGTAGTCATGCTTTCTACATTTGCATTTATCCATCTAAGTTAGCATATGCACATTTTATGCAAATATTCTTTTGGTGTTGGTGATGTACTTCTTTTTAAGGGAAGGGACAACGCGTAAGTAAAGGCTTTTGTTGGCCTTTAATTCTGAAACCACTTATGTCACATTTGGTTCTGGAGTTAAGTGGCATGTTTTCCAGCACTTTACAACACAGGGCACATCCTGCACCATAGTTCTGCTGCCGGGGATTGTGGCCTTAAGCCTTTGAGCTGATGGTCTGGCTTCCTCAAATAAATGCTTAAAAATAAATATTGGGCATGGGAGGAAAGTTAAAAAAGAAAGAAAAGAAAAGTGAACATTCAGCTGAGAACTTTATAGAAAACACTACCGAATTAACTCACAGTACATTTGTTAAACATGAATAGCTCTAATAATGACATTTCATTTAACAATGCCCTTTGTCTTTTCAGTTCATCAGTTACCTATTTCAGTAATGAACTGCAGTCATACCATTCTGATTTTCTCCTAATGTAAAGGCTGAGATCACTTGGCTGCCAGTGAAGCATGATGCTATTATTCAGTTTGTGGCTTGGAGGGAG
The DNA here is from genome assembly GCF_964188315.1 of Podarcis muralis. Classification (NCBI taxonomy): domain Eukaryota; kingdom Metazoa; phylum Chordata; class Lepidosauria; order Squamata; family Lacertidae; genus Podarcis; species Podarcis muralis. The sequence continues at coordinate 93,706,987 of NC_135655.1, read as the reverse complement.
GGGAGAGGAAGGGAAGCTATAGAATATAGCACCGTTCTAATTGGCTAACAGATAGCGACATCTGGGATTGCAAAGGGCAGCTGGTAATTCTGTTTAGCTTCCAGTGGGAAGAAATAAAATAAGCAAAGGAGAAGGAACGGCTGAAAAAAAGTTCCATATGCAATTTGGGAGTAGTGACCAGGAGCCATCTACTGAACGCTGCTTTCATTTTTACGTCGGCAACAAGCCTGGTGTTAATGGAGAACATTTTATTCAGCCTTGAATCTGTAACACAAATGGTTAACTCCAAAAACAGGCTGCCCCAGGGCCATTGATGGAGTAAGCCAGGACCCAAGAGTCTGTATATGAAGTCCCAGGTTAACCTAATGGTAAATGCCAAGACCAGCCACATGGCATGATAATGAAACCAAAGTCTCATTGACTTTTGCTGGTCTCTTTTCCAGTTTGTACATTTCCTTGG